>NC_083717.1:120231860-120552996 GCF_028564815.1 Eubalaena glacialis
AGACACCTTCCAGACTTTCCTTTTTCAGGTCGGCTTCAGGGGAGGGCTGAGGTTGCGTTTGGTTGCTTTCCTTTTGCCCAGAAGATGCGGCAGCAGAGCCAGGGGAGCGATGGAAGAGAACGCTTTCTACAGCCCAGCGGTTCTGACTTTCCACTTTAGTGTTCGCGTTCATTCCTTGCTCCCCTCTAGTCTATGTACCCTGGGATTAGATTTAGTGGTGATGTCTCAGACCCCCCAAAGCAAGCGTGTGGACGCGGGTGCGGGGGTAACAGCCAGGTCTGCTCGTCTGGATTTGCTCCAGGACGGGAGGCAGGGATGTGGGAAGAGCCTCGCTTAGCCCAGCCCTGCACGGGTAAGGCGTGGCAAGCGGAGAGAGGGCTCCACTGCGCTCGGATTGGTCTGGGTTAATAGGCTTGCAAGTTTCACTCGCTCTCGCCAACCGAGTCGCTTAGTCGCTGGCAATCCTTGTTGATAGTTTTTAATCATCATAACAATATCCTTAATGCTGCGGTTTCAGAATTAGAGCTTTGGGAATTTGTTAACACCGTCTCAAGGACATCAAGTTTGGGGTGCCACCTGTAGGTGGTGTGACAAGCAGTTCACAGTCTGATAGGAGCAAGGAAAAGTTGGAGAATGACTCAGCTTCCAGCCAAGCGGGGTGCGGGGGGGGGGGCGGGGGGGCGTGTTCACCAAAAATGGGCCTTTCCTGGATCCCGCGTTCCCCCTTGTTCCCCCCTTTTCAGAGCTGCTTGCAAAACTAATTAACGTTATGACAATAATAGCTTCCTGGGCTTGAAGCAACTGCCCGGGAGAGTGGTGTTTTCCAAAATGATGCTTCCAAGAGGAGATTTACAATAGCTACGATGACTTAGAGAAATAGAATATTAGAGCTGGCAGAGATTCAGGTAGTTCAGTTCCTTTTTACAGGTGAAGAATCCAGGGCCCAAAGAAGTTAGGAGACCTCAAGGTCACAGCGGTCTAGAACAGTCTTCTTGCCCAGCACAGAACCCCTTCTGCCTCACCCACCATCAGGATAAAGGCACCCTAAAGGGAAGAGACCACCCCAGCCAGGCTAAGTTCGTGGCTAAGCGGCTGCTCTGCTTCTTGCCTCAATTCCCCAGCCCAGCCCTCATCTCCCCAGTGGTATTGAGCAGATAGTGTGCCAGGGACTATTTCCAGTGCTTTACCAGTAGCATTTTTGGTGAAGAAGAGAGGAAAAGCTCTCCCTGAAGAGTATCTGCAGAGTAGCCCTTGATGCTGTTCCTTAGAACAACATTTCTCCTGAGTGCTGCTTTGGGCAGATATAAGGCAATGTGGGGTCCAGATGACATGCCCTAACTTGTCACAGTCTCTGTGGGGCGGAGGGAAAATTTGTCTCTTAAGACTGGCAACATTCTGTGGTCTTGGTGCCCGTGCTTCAAGCCTATAAGGAATTCCAGAGGAATATTGGAAGGGTTCTGAGTCTTCGTAGGACTGGATTGACTGAGAGTGACAGCTCTCATCTGGCTAAAGCCATTGATGGACCAGTTTCAGCTGCAACCTCAGTATTTCTTTCAAACCTCAGTCACTGAGATTTGCTACTTGTAAAACACTGGGAATATAGATAGCTTATGATTTAGCTGGGGAAAAGAACATTTATTGGGAGTTTATCTTGTGCTAGGCATTACTCTGCGCATTAATTCATTTGATCTTTATAACAACCCTATGAGGTACACACTATTATTACCTCCCTTTAAAGATGAGGAAACTGACAGAGAAGGCTAAATAATGTGTCCAAAGACACATTGCTGGTGAGTGGCAATGCCAGGATTAGAACCTCGGTCTCTGGCTTTAGGTCACACCTCCTTTCAGAAAACAGACAAGTGTGGAACTGTGCTTGTATAATGTGAGTATTCGTGTGTGGCCTTGAAAAAATAAGGCGACACCTGGATTTGAGATGTAGGTTCTAGTTCTGCTTCTTTTTCTAACTAGCTGTATAACCTCTTTGGGCATCACTTTGCTCATCTGTAAAATAAAGAGGCTGGACTAGATTTCTAAGGAACTATTCTAATCTAAAATTCTGCACTTCAAATGATGTAGCAAGATGCCCAATGTGTGCCAAGGGGGGGTTGGTAATAGTTCCCCTCGCTCCCCCACAGAATGCCCCTGCTTGACTGTTCTGATGTTTACAGGGCCTTTCTGTAACTGGTGGTGTGGATCCTGAAACCCACTTCATCCAGACAGAGTTCAAGAAAGAGAAATATCATATGGGATGGAAAAGGAATAATAAAAGCTCATTCAGTGAGCATCTGTTTTGTCCCAGGCACCTTATGAGGTCCCTTCCATATCTAGATGCTCGAAGACAGGTTATTTAACAGGCCAACACCATTCTGCTTGTAAATGATATTACTGTGACTTAGATCCAGGGTGTTTTTGTTTTTTTTTTTAAAGCATGTTATTTTTGGTTTTGTTTGTTTATTATTTATTTATTTATTTTTGGCTGCATTGGGTCTTCATTGCTGCACGTGGGCTTTCTCTAGTTGCGGTGAGCAGGGGCTACTCTTCGTTGTGGTGCGTGGGCTTCTCATTGCAGTGGCTTCTCTTGTTGCAGAGCACGGGCTCTAGGTGCGCAGGCTTCCGTAGTTGTGGCACGTGGGCTCAGTAGTTGTGGCTCGCTCTAGAGTGCAGGCTCTAGAGTGCAGGCCCAGTAGCTGTGGCGCACGGGCTTAGTTGCTCCACGGCATGTGGGATCTTCCTGGACCAGGGCTCGATCCCGTGTCCCCTGCATTGGCAGGCGGATTCTAAACTACTGTGCCACCAGGGAAGTCCCTAGATCCAGGGTTTTTAAAAATTATTCCACAACAACTGCTACTTTCAACCTCTACCCTGCAATGACTTAAAGTCCCCTGGGTATAAAGTAGAAAGCAAGATAGGTTATCTTATCTGTTTTACTGCATGCCATTGGAGGTGATGACATGTGTGAGCTTTCTACTCATTTTATAATCTGGAAACAAGGCCAAGGGCAACGTTTGTCCTGTCCGGGAATCACAGCAGGACTTGAACCCAGGTCTCCCTCATCCTTCTCCCTGCCTATCCCATCATGTCATTCAAGGCTGGACTGATTGATTGCCTGAGAGCCCAACTGGGCACTGACACAGTGCTCTGTACTTTCAGGGGCTTGGAAGAGGGCACACACGAACCCTGGTGCCCTGCCAGGAGGGCAGGTGGCATGGGAATTTGCCCTACTCTAAAGGAACATACAGTCCTAGGGATGGCAAAGGAGAACTGAAACATTAGTTAAAAGTTGGCTTTTTTCCCCTTGTAACCTCCTTGAACATTATAATAGCCAGTAACAAAGGGGAGTTGTAAAGCTCAAATGAGATAAAAGAATGTGAAAGGGCTTTGTAAACTGTGAAGTGTCGTGCACATGGTATTCTGAGTATCTGTTGAAACAAAGGGCATGTTGTTGTTAATAACCATTTACCAGAGAAGAGTAACAGTCTATCAGGCAGCCAGGGAATTGCTGACTGCCATAGGGGCAGGTTTCCCGAGCCTGGAAACACCCTGCACCCTGATAACTCTTTTGTAACTAACTGCCAGCAAGGCTGAAAGCATCAGTGTTTCCAGCTTTGCCAGTGAGTGTCTCCGTGTCTCCCTGTCCCAGGCCTCAAGGCTGGCTGAGCAGCTGGCTGCCCACTTGGCGCCCCACTTCCATGTCTCAGCTGAAGAATGTGGAAGCCAGGATCCTCCAGTGTAAGTAGAAGGGACACTCGTCCCACCTCCCTCGGGAGGCCCAGGATACAGGATCTTCCCGGAGCCTGGTACACTGAGCCCACTGATTCCTGATTGACAATGCTTGGGGTGGGAGGAAGGGATGTCTGTGACTGGAGGGAAAAGATTTGCCCAGAGGACACACATTCCATGATAGTGGTTCCTTGACATCTCCCTCCCTGTCCATCATGCTGGTTTCTGTCACATCCCACAACTTCACCTCAAACCCTGTACCAGCTATTAACATACAGCATGTAGAAATGTACACATTCTCTCCTTTACTTCTTCCTTCTCCTATTCTTTTCTTTTGCCATCTCTCCCTTTCTCATCACACAAGCACTTCTTAGATTTACCATCTTCCTACCCAAGGACCAGCAGTCCTGTATTCTCTAATATTACTATTCCTTGTGTTCTGCCCAATTAGCGCCCCCCCCACCCCGCCGTCCAGTTACCAAACAAGATCCTTGGGCCACATCTCCCCATATTCCTCATATGATCTTCCCCGCCCTGTAGCCACTGCCCCAGCCATGGCTGCCCTCTCTCTTATGGACTGGGATAAGTACAACCACAGAAGAGCCACAGTTTTCAAGCCTTTCAAGCTGTCTGGGATCCAGGTGACTTCCCCCTGGCAGCTCTGTCATGTGACTGCCTTCACACCAGCAGAGCAAGCATTGCCCACCTTGGTCTGTCCCAAAGAGGGACCTGGCTCAACCCTCCCAGATACCCTCAGTGAGGACACTCCTGTCCATGGGTCAAGCCCCAGGCACATACAGGTACCAGAGTGATGATAGATGCTGAAGCTCTGTGGGGTCAGTGGGGTCACTGCCACCGTGGACCCAGAGGGACCCAAACAGCCTCAAGGAATAAGATGGCCCCTCTTAATACCTACAGACTAGACGGTCTACAAATTGTACTTGGAGTTGAACTCTTAGGATGTAGGGTCAGAGAGTTGTGAAAGGAAAGGCGAGGGAGGTCAGGAAGGGTTTGGGGATGAGAGAGAGCTGAAGAGTGGGAGTCCAGGCAAAAGGATGATGCTGTCAGCACACAGTCTGATCGCTCTGCCCTGGACCCCTCTCCCCAGGCCTCCAGAACAAGTTCCTGGCCCGATACGTGTCCCTCCCAAACCAGAACAAGATCTGGACGGTGACAGTGAGCCCTGAGCTCAGGGACCGCACCCCCCTGGTGATGGTGCATGGCTTTGGGGGCGGCGTGGGCCTCTGGATCCTCAACATGGATTCACTGAGCGCCCGCCGCACTCTGCACACCTTCGATCTGCTCGGCTTCGGGCGAAGCTCTAGGCCAACGTTCCCGAGGGACCCAGAGGGGGCCGAGGACGAGTTTGTGACCTCGATAGAGACGTGGCGGGAGACCATGGGGATCCCCAGTATGATCCTCCTGGGGCACAGTCTGGGAGGATTCCTGGCCACTTCCTACTCAATCAAGTACCCTGACAGGTAAGGAGGAGCCACCCATCTCCATCATGACAACTCCTCGCCTGGCTGGGAAACTTCCGGTATTTGTTTCCAATAGTTCTCTTCCTGGGTGATTTAAGGGCTGTGATACCTTCAAGCAAAGACAACTTGACTCCTCCTTTTTCCTCCTTTAGAGTTAAACACCTCATCCTGGTGGACCCATGGGGCTTTCCCCTCCGACCAACTGACCCCAGTCAGATCCGTGCACCCCCGACCTGGGTCAAGGCTGTGGCCTCTGTCCTAGGGCGTTCCAATCCACTGGCTGTTCTTCGAGTAGCTGGGCCCTGGGGTGAGTAGCCTGTAGATGGAAAACTGTCTCCTCAAACCACGGCTGTCCCATTCTAGAAGCCCCACTGCACCTGGACTCTCAGCATCCCCTCTTGTTCATGAAAAGTGGGAATAGGCCTAACATTGTTATTTAAAGCTGTTAATCTGGACCAGATGTCTTTGTCTGCAGTTTCAGAAGGTTCTTTTTTTCCTCCATCTGCATGGAAAAAGCTTTTCCGTGCGCGAGACAGATGGAGCAGTACTGCTACTCTGTGCCCCAGAGAGAGAGAAAGGGGCCGTGAGGTGACTCTTCCTCTGCTGAGTTTCTGTGCTCCACGTTTATGGCAGCTTGTTGGTGTTTCAGCGTGGTCACCACTGCTGGATCCCACCCCTGCAGCTCACCCAGCACCTGTTGCCAGGAGAGGTCACGACCAGAGCCTCCAGCCTAGCCCACAGTAGCAGGCAAGCTCCTGCCCCAGTCAGACACCACGTCTTCACCACTTAGTAGCTGTCAGCAAACCCTGTGAGTGAAGGGAGGGAAGGAGGGGGGAGCCAGCCAGAGTGAATGGGATCAGTATGCCCCAGCCTTCTGACCTCACACTGCTAGCACCCTCCCTATCTGGGGAGCCTTTTACTCTGATAAAGAGAAAAGCAGATTCCCTTTATGGAAAAGATTGGTGGCCATCTATTTTGCACCGATGGCTTATATATACACAGTAATGTTCAATAGCCAATTATTATGAATTAATTGCTAATGGCTGAATAAGAGTTATCTCTCTAGGCCCTTCAAGAGAAACAGAATGGCTCTGGATAAAAGAGAAAAATGAGCACTTGAGCAGAAGGTAGGAGTTTGGGGAGAAATGAAGGAAAGCAAGAGACACAGGTGCCAAAGGATACTAAATGCGCAGAGGGCTGACCTTCTTAGGGCACCCAGCACTGTGCACTCCAGCAGACCTTCTATGATCCTTTTACAGGGAGAAGCCCTGCTCTAACCACTCTCCCCATTTCTGGACTTGCCTCTGGCCAGGTCCATGCATGGGCATCAGAGCTATTATGGTTGGGGAGGTTGGCTGGCAGCCATGCAGGAGGACCAGGGCCCAGGGGATCCCGGCTTTGCCTCCCTCTCACCCCTTGCTTCCCACACAGAGAGAGCAGACCAGAAGAGAGAGGCCAGAAGCTGATCATTCATTAGGCTCAATTTTTACAGTGTGTTTCAAGTGCCCTACTGCTTGTGTATGTACTATTTAAAGAAAGGTGAAGGGAACAGATTGCTCTAAAACTGTGCCCTGAGTCTGAGATGCCAGCATTAGGTTTACCTCTTCACTCGTATTCTATTACAGGCCTGAACATGAGAGGGCTCTTGGGAGGTGGTCTGGTTTCATCCACTACCTTCAGAAGATTAAACGGCCATAAAGGGTCTCAGGGAGAAAGAGAACATAGCTCAGACTGTAAAAGCAAAGCATCTCAACCATGGACTCCTGTGGGGCTTGTGATCCTTGGAGAGAAAGATCTTGGGACTTCATTGAGCTGCAGATAATTCTGGTTCCTCAGTGACATTAGACTGTCTAAATTCTTTGGCAACTAACTGACTCTCATTTGTAGTCACCTGGAGCTTCCCAAAAGACTTGCATGCTCTGTCTGCCACTATAACATTAAGTGTACAAAGCAAACAAACCCTTAGGAGAAATAATGTTTGGTTAAAGTTGTTAACACATAAAAGGCAGGAGTCTTTCCTCCCTATTCAAATCGGCCTCTCCACGTTCTGTCCCCTCCCAGGGCCCAGCCTGGTACAGCGATTCCGACCAGACTTCAAGCGCAAGTTTGCAGACTTCTTTGACGATGATACTATATCGGAGTATATCTACCACTGCAATGCCCAGAATCCCAGGTGAGGGCAGCTTCCAGAGTCAGCTCAAGGTCGATGGGTTGGCAGCTAAAACTCCAGCTGCTGGAAAACTCCAGAACTATCCCAGGATCATTCTGTGCTGTATTTCTTCTTCCACAGAGCTCTCATTCAGTTAGGGGAACATAGGCATTAGCAGGCTTGATGGTTTCCAGAGACTTTCCCAGGCATAGGCACAAAGGGATGGAGAAGATAATAGATTAATTTAACATGCCGCCCGTCTCTAGAGGAGGACCCTTACTCTTCCCTGGAGATAGGCAGTTAGCCTGACAGGCAAAAAGTCTGGAAAACATTTGCAAAGATCTTTTTTTTTTTTTTTTAATTTATTTATTTATGGCTGTGTTGGGTCTTCGTTTCTGTGCGAGGGCTTTCTCTAGTTGTGGCAAGTGGGGGCCACTCTTCATCGCGGTGCACAGGCCTCTCACTATCGCAGCCTCTCTTGTTGTGGAGCACAGGCTCCAGACGCGCAGGCTCAGTAATTGTGGCTCACAGGTCCAGTTGCTCCGCGGCATGTGGGATCTTCCCAGACCAGGGCTCGAACCCGTGTCCCCTGCATTGGCAGGCAGATTCTCAACCACTGCGCCACCAGGGAAGCCCCCGATCTTTTTATTTTTTAACTGAAAAAGTGATATGAACATGGTATTTTTTTTTATTTTATTTATTTTTTTATATAGCAGGTTCTTATTAGTCATCCATTTTATACACATCAGTGTATACATGTCAATCCCAATCGCCCAATTCAGCACACCACCATCCCCACCCCCCCGCCGCTTTCCCCCCCTTGGTGTCCATACGTTTGTCCTCTACATCTGTGTCTCAATTTCTGCCCTGCAAACCGGTTCATCTGTACTATTTTTCTAGGTTCCACATATATACGTTAATATACGATATTTGTTTCTCTCTTTCTGACTTACTTCACTCTGTATGACAGTCTCAAGATCCACATCTCAACAAATGACCCCATTTCGTTCCTTTTTATGGCTGAGTAATATTCCATTGTATATATGTACCACATCTTCTTTATTCATTCGTCTATTGATGGGCATTTAGGTTGCTTCCATGACCTGGCTATTGTATATAGTGCTGCAATGAACATTGGGGTGCATGTGTCTTTTTGAATTGTGGTTTTCTCTGGGTATATGCCCAGTAGTGGGATTGCTGGATCATATGGTAATTCTATTTTTAGTTTTTTAAGGAACCTCCATACTGTTCTCCATAGTGGCTGTATCAGTTTACATTCCCACCAACAGTGCAAGAGGGTTCCCTTTTCTCCACACCCTCTCCAGCATTTGTTGTTTGTAGATTTTCTGATGAAGCCCATTCTAACTGGTGTGAGGTGATACCTCATTGTAGTTTTGATTTGCATTTCTCTAATAATTAGTGATGTTGAGCAGATTTTCATGTGTTTCTTGGCCAACTGTATGTCTTCTTTGGAGAAATGTCTATCTAGGTCTTCTGCCCATTTTTGGATTGGGTTGTTTGTTTTTTTAATATTGAGCACATGAGCTGTTTATATATTTTGGAGATTAATCCTTTGTCCATTGATTCGTTTGCAAATACTTTCTCCCATTCTGAGGGTTGTCTTTTTGTCTTGTTTATGGTTTCCTTTGCTGTGCAAAAGCTTTTAAGTTTCATTAGGTCCCATTTGTTTATTTTTGTTTTTATTTCCATTACTCTAGGAGGTGGATCAGAAAAGATCTTGCTGTGATTTATGTCAAGGAGTGTTCCTCCTATGTTTTCCTCTAAGAGTTTTATAGTGTCCGGTCTTACATTTAGGTCTCTAATCCATTTTGAGTTTATTTTTGTGTATGGTGTTAGGGAGTGTTCTAATTTCATTCTTTTACATGTAGCTGTCCAGTTTTCCCAGCACCACTTGTTGAAGAGACTGTCTTTCCTCCATTGTATATCCTTGCCTTCTTTGTCATAGATTAGTTGACCATAGGTGTGTGGGTTTACCTCTGGGCTTTCTATCTTGTTCCATTGATCTATGTTTCTGTTTTTGTGCCAGTACCATATTGTCTTGATTACTGTAGCTTTGTAGTATAGTCTGAATTCAGGGAGTCTGATTCCTCCAGCTCCATTTTTTTCCCTCAAGACTGCTTTGTCTATTCGGGGTCTTTTGTGTCTCCATACAAATTTTAAGATTTTTTTGTTCTAGTTCCATAAAAAATGCCATTGGTAATTTGATAGGGATTGCATTGAATCTGTAGTTTGCTTTGGGTAGTATAGTCATTTTCACAATATTGATTCTTCCAATCCAAGAACATGGTATATCTCTCCAGCTGTTGGTATCATCTTTAATTTCTTTCATCAGTGTCTTATAGTTTTCTGCATACAGGTCTTTTGTCTCCCTAGGAAGGTTTATTCCTAGGTATTTTATTCTTTTTGTTGCAATGGTAAATGGGAGTGTTTCCTTAATTTCTCTTTCAGATTTTTCATCATTAGTGTATAGGAATGCAAGAGATTTCCGTGCATTAATTTTGTATCCTGCAACTTTACCAAATTCATTGATTAGCTCTAGTAGTTTTCTGGTGGCATCTTTAGGATTCTCTATAGTATCATGTCATCTGCAAACAGTGACAGTTTTACTTCTTCTTTTCCAATTTGTATTCCTTTTACTTGTTTTTCTTCTCTGATTGCCGTGGCTAGGACTTCCAAAACTATG
Organism: Eubalaena glacialis; assembly: GCF_028564815.1. Classification (NCBI taxonomy): domain Eukaryota; kingdom Metazoa; phylum Chordata; class Mammalia; order Artiodactyla; family Balaenidae; genus Eubalaena; species Eubalaena glacialis. The sequence goes on from NC_083717.1 coordinate 120,241,918, forward strand.
TTGAATAATAGCGGTGAGAGTGGACATCCTTGTCTTGTTCCTGATCTTGGAGGAAATGCTTTCAGTTTTTCACCATTGAGAATGATGTTTGCTGTGGGTTTGTCATATATGGCCTTTATTATGTTGAGGTAGGTTCTCTCTATGCCCACTTTCTGGAGAGTTTTTATCATAAATGGGTGTTGAATTTTGTCAAAAGCTTTTTCTGCATCTATTGAGATGATCATATGGTTTTCATTCTTCAATTTGTTAATATGGTGTATCACATTGATTGATTTGCATATATTGAAGAATCCTTGCATCCCTGGGATAAATCCCACTTGATCATGGTGTATGATCCTTTTAATGTGTTGTTGGATTCTGTTTGCTAGTATTTTGTTGAGGATTTTTGCATCTATATTCATCAGTGATATTGGTCTGTAATTTTCTTTTTTTGTAGTACCTTTGTCTGGTTTTGGTATCAGGGTGATGGTGGCCTCATAGAATGAGTTTGGGAGTGTTCTTTCCTCCACAATTTTTTGGAAGAGTTTGAGAAGGATGGGTGTTAGCTCTTCTCTAAATGTTTGATAGAATTCACCTGTGAAGCCATCTGGTCCTGGAATTTTTTTTTTTTTTTTTGCACAAAATTAATGTTTATTCCACCTTTGTGTCATATTCCTGGATCCTTCACCAATGTTACATGAGGAAAAAAACAAAAGCAAAACAAATGAAAAACTGAAATCAGAATCACTAATGTTATGAAGTACGGAAACAAATAAATTAAAATCTAGCAGCCATCAGCAAGAGTACAGCACAGACAATGCTGTAAAAAGAAACAAAGAAAATTGTTAGAAAACTGTATGTATCATAGTCTTTCAAACCAGCAAAATATGCTCCTGCATACAATGGAACATAAACAGAATCGTTCTCTTGTAAGGTATAGAAATGCAAATTCTTTTCTTTAATATTGTAGATGGGTCAAATGTGTTTGTAATCGTTAATTCTTTTAAGCTATTACAGAGTGGGCCAGGAACACATTTATGGATTCTGGGGACGATGTGTACTGTAATTCTTTGATTGGGATAGTGGACACTCTAGCCAAAATTAAAAAAAAAAAAAATATGAACACAGAAGTACAAGACAAAGGCAAATGAGACTTCTCTTATATCTTAGCAACATTTGGATGGAAATCAAATTTAAATGCAGTCCACTCTGCTTTTGAAGAGGCTTTGGTTCAGCTCCCAAACCTCGATTGCTTGAAGCAGTCTCCTATGAGAATACTCGGAAGGTGTCTTCTTAAACAACAAACTTATTTTTAGTGGTGGAGCTGCTCTTAGTAGCTGTGTCTGCATGGGACTGATAACCAATCACTATCTTTGGAGGAGGTCCTAACCTTTCCTTGTATACCCTCCCTATATGTGTAACAGCTTCTCTGTTTTCACATTCAGTAGTCCATATTGCTATTTTGTCACCTTTAGCTCCAACATTAACCACAGCTCCACATACATCATCACTGTAGTCATAAAAAGATCCTCCAATAAGGCACAGCTGTGTCTCTAGCCAAAAGCAATTGAGGTCACTTCGTCTCTGCTGTTTGTTCAATGTAATTAGCCATCGTCCTCCTCGTTTGTTTTTCTCATCTTCCCACATAGGCTCAATACCATCCTTAAAAAGTGAGTAGTCACAGCCAGGCATTAAATTACTAGACAACTGGATATGGTTTTACAGAGCCTAAAAGTCTTCAACAGTATCAAACTTAGAGATCAGCCAAAGGTTTGCTTGCCAAGTTTTGCTTTTATCATTTTTAAAAAACCAGAGTGCCCATCTGTTCTGTAAAGGATGTTTAATATAGTGTTCTGGGTTAGCAACCTCCTGATTAGATTCTGTTTTCTCTTCTTCTGTAGGTGGGGGATTAGGAGTAGGGGTGGTTTCTGGTTCCACAGTCGCCATCTTAGATCGATCTCCCTGGACTTTTCTTTGTTGGAAGATTTTTAATCACAGTTTCAATTTCATTACTTGTGATTGGTCTGTTCATATTTTCTATTTCTTCCTGGTTCAGTCTTGGAAGGTTATACCTTTCTAAGAATTTGTCCATTTCTTCCGGGTTGTCCATTTTATTGGCACAGAGTTGCTGGTAGTAGTCTCTTAGGATGCTTTGTATTTCTACAGTGTCTGTTGTAGCTTCTCCTTTTTCATTTCTAATTTTATTGATTTGAGTCCTCTCCCTCTTTTTTTTTTTTTTTAATTTAACTTTGCATTGGCTTTTTTTTTTAATTAATTAATTAATTTATTTATTTTTTTGGCTGTGTTGGGTCTTCGTTTCTGTGCGAGGGCTTTCTCTAGTTGTGGCAAGCGGGGGCCACTCTTCATCGCGGTGCACGGGCCTCTCACTGTCGCAGCCTCTCTTGTTGCAGAGCACAGGCTCCAGACGCGCAGGCTCAGTAATTGTGGCTCACGGGCCTAGTTGCTCCGCGGCATGTGGGATCTTCCCAGACCAGAGCTCGAACCCGTGTCCCCTGCATTAGCAGGCAGATTCTCAACCACTGCGCCACCAGGGAAGCCCTCTCTCCCTCTTTTTCTTGATGAGTCTTGCTAATGGTTTATCAATTTTGTTTATCTTCTCAAAGAACCAGCTTTTAGTTTTATTGATCTTTGCTATTGTTTTCTATGTTTCTATTTCATTTATTTCTGCTCTGATCTTTATGATTTCTTTCCTTCTACTAACTTTGGGTTTTGTTTGTTCTTCTTCCTCTAGTTCCTTTAGGTGTAAGGTTAGATTGTTTATTTGAGATTTTTCTTGTTTCTTGAGGTAGGCTTGTATAGCTATAAACTTCCCTCTTAGAACTGCTTTTGCTGCATCCCATAGGTTTTGGATTGTCGTGTTTTCATTGTCATTTGTCTCTAGGTATTTTTTGATTTCCTCTTTGATTTCTTCAGTGATCTCTTGGTTATTTAGTAACATAGTGTTTAGCCTCCATGTGTTTGTGTTTTTTACGTTTTTTCCCCTGTAATTCATTTCTAATCTCATAGCGTTGTGGTCAGAAAAGATGCTTGATATGATTTCAATTTTCTTAAATTTACTGAGGCTTGATTTGTGACCCAAGATGTGATCTATCCTGGAGAATGTTCCATGTGCACTTGAGAAGAAAGTGTAATCTGCTGTTTTTGGATGGAATGTCCTATAAATATCAATTAAATCTATCGGGTCTATTGTGTCATTTAAAGCTTCTATTTCCTTATTTATTTTCATTTTGGATGATCTGTCCATTGGTGTAAGTGAGGTGTTAAAGTCCCCCACTATTATTGTGTTACTGTCGATTTCCTCTTTTACAGCTGTTAGCAGTTGCCTTATGTATTGAGGTGCTCCTATGTTGGGTGCATATATATTTATAATTGTTGTATCTTCTTCTTGGATTGATCCCTTTATCATTATGTAGTGTCCTTCCTTGTCTCTTGTAACATTCTTTATTTTAAAGTCTATTTTATCTGATATGAGTATTGCTACTCCAGCTTTCTTTTGATTTCCATTTGCATGGAATATCTTTTTCCATCCCCCTCACTTTCAGTCTGTATGTGTCCCTAGGTCTGAAGTGGGTCTCTTGTAGACAGCATATATATGGGTCTTGTTTTTGTATCCATTCAGCAAGCCTGTGTCTTTTGGTTGGAGCATTTAATCCATTCACATTTAAGGTAATTATCGATATGTATGTTCCTATGACCATTTTCTTAACTGTTTTGGGTTTGTTTTTGTAGGTCCTTTTCTTCTCTTGTGTTGTCCACTTAAAGAAGTTCCTTTAGCATGTACTGTAGAGCTGGTTTGGTGGTGCTGAATTCTCTTAGCTTTTGCTTGTCTGTAAAGCTTTTGATTTCTCCATCGAATCTGAATGAGATCCTTGCTGGGTAGAGTAATCTTGGTTGTAGTTTCTTCCCTTTCATCACTTTAAGTATATCATGCCACTCCCTTCTGGCTTGTAGAGTTTCTGCTGAGAAATCAGCTGTTAACCTTATGGGAGTTCCCTTGTATGTTATTTGTCGTTTTTCCCTTGCTGCTTTCAATAATTTTTCTTAGTCTTTAATTTTTGCCAATTTGATTACTATGTGTCTCAGTGTGTTTCTCCTTGGGTTTATCCTGTATGGGACTCACTGTGCTTCCTGGACTTGGGTGGCTATTTCCTTTCCCATATTAGGGAAGTTTTCGACTATAATCTCTGCAAATATTTTCTCTGGTCCTTTCTCTCTCTCTTCTCCTTCTGGGACCCCTATAATGCGAATGTTGTTACGTTTAATGTTGTCCCAGAGGTCTCTTAGGCTGTCTTCATTTCTTTTCATTCTTTTTTCTTTATTCTGTTCTGCAGCAGTGAATTCCACCATTCTGTCTTCCAGGTCACTTATCCGTTCTTCTGCCTCAGTTATTCTGCTATTGATTCCTTCTAGTGTAGTTTTCATTTCAGTTATTGTATTGTTCATCTCTGTTTGTTTGCTCTTTAGTTCTTCTAGGTCTTTGTTAAACATTTCTTGCATCTTCTCGATCTTTGCCTCCATTCTTTTTCCGAGGTCCTGGATCATTTTCACTATCATTATTCTGAATTATTTTTCTGGAAGGTTGCCTATCTCCACTTCATTTACTTGTTTTTCTGGGGATTTATCTTGTTCCTTCATCTGGTACATAGCCCTCTGCCTTTTCATCTTGTCTATCTTTCTGTGAATGTGGTTTTTGTTCCACAGGCTGCAGGACTGTAGTTATTCTTCCTTCTCTGGACATGGTATTTTTATAAAGAAAAAAAAAAGAAAGAAAGTCTTCTCCTGTCCCAGACCTGTAATTCCTGAATCTTCTTGTTATTTTAGGTCTGAGATATCATGTGACATTGCTTCAGGGAACCTCCTTATATATCTTCCTTTGCACACATGTGACTGTATCTCTAGACTACATTCCTACAAATAGAACTGCTGATGGAAAGATTATGCATTTAAAAATTTAATTATGTGCACCTTGAAATACTTACTGTTGGGATAGGAATGCCTTCCCTCTCTTTGGGGGATTTGGGGATATCCACAGAATCTCTAGAATTTTATATCTATGACAACTCAGACATACGCCCCACAAGCCTGCTGATTTACAGTCTTGACAACTGCCATCCAGGGCAGAGGTAGGGCGGTAGTCTTCCCCTCGGGCAGTGCCATGTGAGGGGCTGATACCATGAGGCACCACCTCTGTGGGGGCCTCACCCCACGCTACTGGGAGGCATCTCAGGGGAGCCAAGGTCATTGGGAGCAGCAGCACTGCCCTGCCTCATTTCAGGACTGTTCAGCCCAAAGCTGTGAAGCAACTGGGGTTTTGCATTCCAGCAGTACTGTCTGAGCATTAGCGTCAAACCCAGACAGCTTTCAGGCAGCGTGGGAACTGTCCATCCAACATTCCTCAGGAGCCCCGCTGATTGAAGGGCCCTGCTTAAGCAGCAGTATAGAAACTCAGCTGAACAGTCAAATCAGGGAGCCCCCTGCTTCCTGCTCTCGACTCCTCTCAGCCCCCACTGGGCTCAGCGCCAGTCTCATACCCTCTGAGGCCCTGCAGGCCCACCCCTAGCCCTTTCCTCAGAGCATTCCCCAGCCCCAGACCTAATTCCGTATAATGAATGGCCTCTCAATCTAAGCCACAGAGTATATAATCACACACCTCATTCAGGTCCTAGAAGAAGCAGAGATGACATCAGTGATAACCAGCCCCTTCCCCCAAACCCCATCACTCAATTTTATAAGCCCCTGAGTCTTTCTGAGTTGTAACCCTCATGAGCTCATGGTAACTCTTACCATTCCCTTGGAAAACATACGATTTGGCCAAAGAATAATATTTGGGGGATGGGGTACCTACTTTGCTTCACCTAAATTTAGGGGCTTTGTACATATTTTCATTTTCTTCACAATGACCTAATAAAGTGGGTATAATTCCTCCCAGCTTATAAATGAGAAAATTAAGGTGTATTCTTGTTTACATGACTTGCTTAGAAACTACAGCCAGGATTTGAACTCATGTCTCTCTGACTCCAGAGTCCATGATTTTTCCACTATGCTGCACTGTCTTAAGGAAGAACCCTGTTTCTGGTGGCCTGTGCAGAACCCAGGCTCTCCTTCATCTCAGGGGTGCAAAGGAGACTGGGGATATAATTACCGAACAGGCTGAGCCTGCTGGGCGGCAGTGTCCCCAACCTCTCCTGCTTCCCAGGAGAGCAACCTGGACAGCTGGCTTCTGCCCCAGCCTTGCAGACCCCTCGTGACACAGCCTCAGTTAGCTCTCCCTAAGGAAATGGCCAGGGAGCAAAGAAGATCAGATTGGCCGTCATTGCTTCTCAAGTCACACAAACTGCTGCTCCCCCCAGGTCCTCACAAGACTGATTTCATTCCATTCTCCTCAGCAAGCCCTTTGTGCTTCTGTAGTACTTGCTCATCAGAGCCCACCCCAAGTGAACCCCTTGGCCCTCTCCTTCAGCCCCAGGAAGCCAAGTCCCTAGTCTGTGTTCTCCTAGAACTCCGCCACCCTTTCATAATTCTTGGGAAATTTGAAGTTAAGTTAATCATATAATTCATTATTTATGCCTAAAGTATGAGGAAAATGTGAGCTCCAGGAGGGCAGGCACTGCGTCTGTCTTGTTCATATGTCCCCACCCTCAGCTCCGGGATGCCACATAAATATTTGTTGAATAAATAGTAACCTATTAGGCTCTTGGATAATTCTCAGTGCCATGGGGTTTTCACAAGTGTGTCCCTCCTAACTCATCTGTGATAGGAGCCTCTGGAGATTCAGTCCTGTCTCCTAATCTTCCTAATATTTAATGAGCCCAGTGCTGGGCTCTGAGAGGAACACAAAGAATGACAAAGATACTGCCCCAGCCTCTGAGATCAACAAATTGACATTTTAGGCTGTGGCGTTTATTCATGGCCTCACCCTGCTTTGCTTCTTCAGTGGGGAGACGGCATTCAAAACCATGATGGAGTCCTTCGGCTGGGCCCGGCGACCCATGTTAGAGCGAATTCACTTGATTCAAAAAGAAATGCCCATCACCATGATCTATGGGGCCAACACCTGGATAGACACCAGCACGGGAAAAAAGGTGAAGCTGCAGCGGCCGGATTCCTACGTCCGAGACATGGTACGTTGGCCACTGGAGGAGCAGGATTGAGGTGGAAACACTGCAACATCCCAGCACGTGTTGATTGACCCAGAGTAGCTGAGTCAGGGTAGCGAAGGGTGATGGGAGAGTCGGGGGGGAAAGGAGTGGACAGGTTGAGCTACAGCAGTGGATCTGAAAGGGTTGGCTCTCTGTAAAATCATAATTAGGGGCTTCTCACTTCTGTTTAGCTCAGTTCAGCTGAAAGGCAGATTCTTGTCCAGTAGTCAGGCACAGGCACCACGCTGTCCCTCCACCCCCTGTAATTCCCACCCCAAACCAGAGCTGGGAACTGTAGAGGCTGCCATGAAGCCTTCCCACCACACTCCTCCAACCTCCCCCCTGCCATTTTTCCTTACCCCCTCCCCCCTCATTTGCTAATGAGTATGCTTAATTAGGCTGGTGCCTGATGGGCCCTGCTTTAGTGGACATGTGGATGACATGAGCAGGTCGGTGGAGGGGCTGGCATGGAAGGAGAGATAAAATCAAGCGCCATAGGAGAAGTAAGGATGGGATATTGGGATTCACTGACTCCCACAGGGAAGTGCCAAGATCTGGGGAGAAAGGTGGACTGTTGTCTTAGGTAAAATAAGTGCTCATGGGCGACAGGCAAGCAGGCTTAAGGGAAAAAGAAATGGTGCAATAGCTTTCCAGTGCCTTGAATGAAGGGCTGTCCCGCCCCTGGTGGGGTCCTCCATCCACAGGAGATCGAGGGCGCCTCACACCACGTGTACGCGGACCAGCCACACATCTTCAACGCAGTAGTGGAGGAGATCTGCGACTCGGTTGATTGAGCTGCTCTTCCTAGAGGGCGAGGAGAAAGCCAGAGAGTCACTCTCACCTCCCTGTCTCCTTACTTACCCCTCTGTCCTTTCCTGACCAACTAACATGTGCCAGCCAGGCAGAGTCTCGGGCTGTCCCCAGGGCAGGACCACAGAAGGAGAGCACTCCTCTCTATGCTAAGGGCTAGAGGCAAAAGCCACAAGTGGCCTTGAGCTCCCCACCCCGGGGAAGAACATAAAGGCTTGCAGAGTGCCACCCCATTCTCTCCATGCCGAGTGTTACCCAGGTGTGGTTATGAAGGGTCACACCAAGCCGCGTCCCCCCTGTGCCAAAGGGAGGGCGGCCGCCTCCCCTGGGCGAAGGAGAGGCTCTCAGTGGCCTTTCCCAGCTCTGGAGTGTGTGTGGGGTAGGTTCCGTGCAGGAATATCTTCCTCCCCCATCACCCCCGGCCCCCCAGCCATGCCAGTTCTGTCCGGAGTCTGGTTGGGACTGGTTCCCACTTAAGTACCAAGAGCAGGTCCTGCAGCTCCCGTGACCTAGGAGGTCATATCCAAAGCCCTCGTTAACAGAGGAGGCCCAGGGCAGGGCAGGGCAGGGCTCGTCCATGGTGAGACAGCTCTGTTCCAGGAGAGCTAGGGCTGGCACCCGGGTCTGCTGAGAGCCAGTGCTCACGGCAGACTCTGTTTGCTAAGGTTTGAGGCAGGCACCGTTGCCATGGGGCTGGTCCTGGCTGAGGATAAGCCCAACCCAGCCCCGCGTTCCAGCCTCATTGTACGGGGGTGCTGTTTGCCTGCCCTGTGTCTCAGCCCCAGCTGCCTAAGCTGGGAACACTCAAGTGCTTCCTTCCTGCCCCCTCTTCCTCCCGCTGGGAGGCCTCTGGGCCTCCCTCTGTGCCTTGGGCCCTGAAGCCCCACCCATAGTGTTGAGAAAGGAGGCCCCCGGTGGAGAGAAGGGAAAGGCCCTTCAACCCTGAGCCGTGTCTGGATCCCCATCCTCTCTAGTATCCGCAGGGTTTTTCTACCTGCCCCCGGAGCTGAGGCTCACGTGAGCCTCCGCCCAGGGTCCAGTGGGGAGCCTCCAGCCGGCAGTGGCCTGTCCTCATCAGCCACAGGATGGTTCTCACTGCCTGGCCCTCCATCCCTGCCACCTGTCCTTCTGGTCTCCAGCTCATCAGCCCCTGACACCCCCCGTCACTCTCTCCCAGGGGCTGGTTCCAGGTGCTGCTCCGAGGTTCTGGGCAGTAGGCTGGGCCTGGCCCCAGAACCAGGGCAGCTCCTGCCTACTCCTTCACTTTTGTAAAGCCAACCCTTTCACCAGAATAGTATTAACTCCTGGTGCTTTGTACTACTGGTCCAGCTGCCTTGGGCTCCTTTTCTATATTAATAAAGAAATGAGTCAAAACTGCCTTTGGTGATGATGTTTAATATTGCTCCAACAAGAGTGGTGCTGAATTCACAACAGCTCCTGTGACACCTGAGTCAGAGGAGGGGGCCCCGAGAGGTACCCACGCACAGGCCACTCGACTCCCTCTCCCGTTTAGTGCAGCATCCGCCCCCTGAGAGGATGGATATGGGCTGGATGGGCCAAGCCCCAACTCACAGGAGGAGAATTAGGCTGAACTGGGTGCTCCCTACTGCCCATTAAATAGCCCTATCATCTGAAGTTCACCTTGGCCTTCACCTGGACTGTTCCCTAGGGCCTATTCTAACTCCTACTCATCCTCAACCTCAGCTCAAATATTCCTTCTGCAGGGAAGCTTTCCCCTGAACCCCTAGACTAGACTTGCACCCCCTCTTCTGTGTCTCCATGGCACACTCGAATGCCCCTTGGTAAAACTCATAAACTTGTAGTCACTTGTTTCGTGTCTGTCTTTCCTCCCTCGATCACAAGCTGCTTTAAGGACAAGGGGCACGTCTGGCACCTAGTTCATGTTCAGTAGATGTTTATTTTGATTGAGCCAAGGGAAGTGAGGCGTGCCAAGTGTTCAGACATGTTCAAATCATTACCAGCGGTGCCTGCTGTGCTGGCTGACTCCAGCTAGGCCCAGAATTTAACAGCTCAAAATGGCACTTAATCCTACATTTGTCATCATGAATGAATGAATGAACAAATGAATGGAACTCCTGGGTATAATTACAAAGCTCTCGTCTATCCGAGGACCCTGCATATTCTATGACTGAAGACTGCTTGATGGCCAACACCTGCCATATGGAGGCGAGGGCAGGTTTTTGTTTTTGTTTTTGTTTTGGCCTTGCCACTCGGTTTATGGGATCTTAGTGCCCCAACCAGGTATCGAACCTGGGGTCCCGGCAGTGAGAGCGCCGAGTCCTAACCACTGGACCACCAGGGAAGTCCTGAGGGCAGGTACTTAGAGCCAAGCACTAGGGCTGTGATAGTGAAGAAATGTGGTCCCTGCCTCTATGGGAAATTACATTCTACATGAAGACTCGTGTTTAATCAGATTATTACGTCAATTAGTAAAAAATCGCAACTGAAAAGTGCAGCCCTTGAGAGGTTGGGAAGGCGTCCCTGGGGAAGTGATGACAGCTGAGCCTGAAGGAAGAGCAGGTGAAAGGAGTGGGGGGGGCGGGTCTGTGGAGAGACCTATTAGCAGGAACAATGGCTGTGAAATGAGGTGGGGTGCGGATCCAGTCCTGCGGGTCCTCTGGCTGTGAGAAGAATGTCGTGTTCATCCTAAAAGCGATGGAAAGAAATAACTGGAGCGGGACTTCCCTGGCGGTCCAGTGGTTAAGACTTCATGCTTCCACTGCAGGGGCACGGTTTGATCCCAGGTCAGGGAACTAAGATCCCGCATGCTGCGCGGTGCAGCCAAAGGAAAAAAAAAAAAGAAAGGAAAAAGAAAAAAAAAATAACTGGAGTGAGGGTCAGGGTAGCGTGGGGAGTGTGACAGAATCTGACTTGAGACTGGAAATGACCACTCTGGCTGCTGTGTTGAGTACCGATTGGAGGGGGATGAGTCCCTGCAGGGGAAACTTTGAGGCCGCTGAGTGGTCCAGGCCAGTGATGCTGGTAGCTTGGACTTGGCCAGTGACTAGTGGACATGCAGAGAAGATGCAAGAAATGTTTAGGAGGTAAAATCAAAAAGACTTGATGTCAGCTCTGAGTGCTGCTACCATCCCCTTGCAGGAAGGGCCAAATGAGGCAGTAGTCAGCAAACCCACTCACATCACAAAACAATCTAGGATATTTTTTTAAATATAGATTCCTGGGCTGTATACTCCAGAGTTTCATTCAGTATACCTGGGTGGAGTTTGACCATGACATCTGCATTTAAACACAGTCCCTAGAATATTCTGAGGCCTCCTGTCTGCAGGTACTAGTCTAAGGGACCCTGTGTCTCTGACCCTTGACCCAGAAGATCCATGTGGAAAAGTAGGGCCTATGGCGCTGAAAGTTCATCTCCTGTTCGCTCCTCTCTTTGGGAGGCTGCATAACATGCTGATCTGATTTTCCCAAACCCAACGCAATGCAAACACATCCTCAGGAGTAGGTACAAGAAGAGTCTAAGGGTACAAATGAACTTATTTACAAAACAGGAATAGAGTTACAGATGTAGAGAACAAACTTATGGTTACCGGGGGGAAAGGAGGAGGGGATAAATTGGGAGATTGGGATTGACATATACACACTACTATATATAAAATAGATAACTAATAAGGACCTACTGTATAGCACAGGGATCAGTACTCTGTAATGACCTATTTGGGAAAAGAATCTAAAGAAGAGTGGATATATGTATATGTATAACTGATTCACATTGCTGTACAGCAGAAATTAACACAACATTGTAAATCAACTATACTCCAATAAAATTTTTTTTTTTAAAGTCTGAAGAAGGTCACCCAGAGTGCCCCGTTTACACTACCATGCCCAAACACATGGATGCATGCAAGCATGTTCACACACGCACACACACACACACACACACACACTCCATCTGACTGGGGCATTCCTAACATTCCCAGGGCTGGGACTAAGAAGTCACTATGAACATACCACCCAATCAGCACCTTTCCTGGTGGGTTCTGAGGATTTATGGTAACAGTTCATGCTATAAACTCGGGCTCCTCAAAGTCCTAGCAGTTTACAAGGAGGGATTCCACAGATAGACATAAAGGGCTGTGACTAACTCCAGACCCAGAAGGTCTTGCACTGTTCAGTGGCTAGCAGGAAATGTGCTAAATATAACTTCCTCCTCGGGAGACAGACACTGAAATATGTGTGCTAAAAATGCAGTCTGATTTCATTGCCAAAAGGGTGGTGAAATCTTGATGAATACCTCTGTCCATTCTGGCATGTCCCGCTGAAAGCTCACAGCTGCAGGTACAGTTTGTGAGCAGATAGAAAATAACCCTATTGGCTGATAACAGTGTCCAATGAATGGTGCAAAACATCACTTTTCTCATCATATGACCTGTCAGTTCACACCGAGTCCTTCTTAGATGGGGTCTGAAGGGTCCTTTTTCTCTGATCTACACCCCCTCCCCCAGGGTCCTGGTCTATCTGGAAGAAGCAAGTGAGATGCTTGAGATTTTGAGGGTCCGTCCCAACCCCATCCAGGTGAAATAGCTCAAGATGAACCATTTCTTCACTTGCTCATGTTGACTGTTTTTCATAGCATAAGCTCAGCATTATTATACTAGAAAAGCCTTTGCCTTTATCCTACTAAACATCACTCTTCACTAGGGTTGAGGAGGAAAGACAATCTCAGCTTGGCACTTGCAAGAATAATGAATTCCTAGACAGAATACTAAGGAGGATTCATTGGTGCCAACAGATGCACAGAGGCTTCCCCCAACCCAGGAAGACAAGACCACATTCTCCTGGTTGGCGACTCTGTAATGGGGTAGGAGGAGCCCTCTGCAGACCTGACCTTGCTAATGATGCTCCGTCCTCCAGTGCGTTCTGAGGCCTGATGCAGAGTTTGTTATAGGCAACCTCATATTTTAGTTGATACATGTGAGAACAAATTATACAACCAGAAGAAACCTGGGACAAAGAGGACTCTGAAGGACGTGGGGTTGCAGACAATATTTTCATCTCCTCAGTGCAAAAGTGTCTGACTTTGGAAAAGAAAGAGCACGAGGCTGACACCTGACAACTGATGTAGTGTCAAGGACAGAGTTTGGAGGAGGGCTTGTGACTTAAGACAAAAGATTTATGGACCTCTGATAAATTATAAGGTAACTAAAAAAATGGACATTATGTACTTCCCAAAATTTTCAAGGAAAGAGAAAAGTGTCCAAATAAAGCTGCTTAAACATGTATTACATCAGTGGTTTCCTACACGGGTCTGCAGACTGGAGCTGGTCCATGACAAAGGGTTTCTGGTCTATGATGAAATAACTTTTTTTCAATATTTTTAAATTCTGAAATTATGTCCTTTCTAACCCTTCCAAGATTTTTTTTTTTTTTTTTTTTTTGGCTGCATTGGGTCTTTGTTGCTGCGCACGGGCTTTCTCTAGTTGTGGAGAGCGGGGGCTACTCTTCATTGCAGTGAGCAGGCTTCTCATTGCAGTGGCTTCTCTTGTTGTGGAGCACAGGCTCTAGGCGCACGGGCTTCAGTAGTTGTGGCTCGTGGGCTCAGTAGTTGTGGCTCACAGGCTCTAGAGCGCAGGCTCAGTAGTTGTGGCACACGGGCTTAGTTGCTCCGTGGCATGTGGGATCTTCCCAGATCAGGGCTCAAACCTGTGTCCCCTGCATTGGCAAGCAGATTCTTAACCACTGCGCCACCAGGGAAGCCCTAACCCTACCAAGATTAAGCTATGTTCTTTAATGAAAAGATATTGACATTCTAAGATTGGGGTGGGAGGGAATGTCATTTCTTGCTTGCCAAACACAGCAATTTCAAGGGATTTTCCCCTATAATTAATTAATTTTAATAAAATCCTAAAGTCTGGGATGTGCTGCATTAGAGAAGACCAGAATGGGAAAGGAACTTGAATTTTATCACAAGAAGACAAATAGATGATGTAGAACTCATGACTGGAGGATGACCATGGACGGAAAGTAGCGTATATGTTGAAAAGGAAATCACAAAACTGAAACTGGAAGCGTTTGGATGAGGATGAAAAAAGAAACAAACAGGAAAATAATACCTGGCAGGAGTTACAGAATATATGTTAAGACAAAAGGAGGACATGGATGATGCTTTTTAAGTTTAGGTTGCAGGGAATGCCCTGGAGGTCCAGTGTTAGGACACTGCACTTCCACTGCAGAAGACACGGGTTGGATCCTTGGTGGGGGAACTAAGATCCCCACACGCCACACAGCGCAGCCTAATAAATAAATTCAGGTCGCAAAACTGTTCCAAGGCAAGATACGGAGGTGCCAGAGGAACCAGCATCAGGGCATCCCCTCCAACTCTCCCTCTGCTGGAAGCAGAACACCTAGTAAATTCTTGCCCTACTGACAATTTCACTTACTAGAAAGTTTTTTTTTAATTGAATTATAATTGACATACAATATTATATTAGTTTCAGGTGTACAACATAGTGATTGATATTTTTATATATTATCTAATGATCACCATGATAAGCCTAGTAACCATCTGTCATCATACAGTTATTACATTATTGACTATAGCCCCTATGCTGTACACTACATCCCCATGGCTTGTTTATTTTATAACTAGGAGTTTGTACCTCATAATCCCACCCACCCATTTCACCCGTTCCCCTACCCCTGTCCCCTCTGGCAACCACCCGTTGTTCTCTGTGTCTATGAGTGTGTTTCTATTTTGTTTTGTCACTTTCTGGAATGTTCAAGAAAGATGGTCAGACATAACTTTTACAGATTTCAGGAAGTCAGATTTCAAATGTTCCAAGGAAAGTTACCTGAGGGGCTCAAAAGGGACAGTGAGTTCTCCGGTGTGAAATTCCAACAGTTTTTTTCCCAGAGGATCCTGCTAAGGAAGAAAAGAACCTTCACCAATCAGAAAACAGCTGCACTGGTTGTCTTCTGATGGGATCAAACTATGGGCAGGGACTAATGACAAGTCTCTTACATTAAAAAATGAACCAGGGACTTCCATGGTGGTCCAGTGGCTAGAACTCTGCACTTCCGCTGCAGGGTGCGTGGGTGCAATTCCTGGCTGGGGAACTACTAAGATCCCGCATGCCACAAGGCGAGGCCAAAAAAAAAAACCAAACAAGTAAAGCAAGGACAGTTCATGTGGAAACATTAAACCAATATGAAGGTTTCAGTGGACTGGAAGCTCAGTTTGAAGCAGTAAAGGATGAGGCTGCCAAACTCACGCAGGGGCTTCCCTGGTGGCGCAGTGGTTGAGTCTGCCTGCTAATGCAGGGGACACGGGTTCGAGCCCTGGTCTGGGAAGATCCCACATGCCGCGGAGCAACTAGGCCCGTGAGCCACAACTACTGAGCTTGCGCGTCTGGAGCCTGTGGTCCGCAACAAGAGAGGCCACGATAGTGAGAGGCCCACGCACCACGATGAAGAGTGGCCCCCGCTCGCCGCAACTAGAGAAAGCCCTCGCACAGAAACGAAGACCCAACACAGCCAAAAATAAAAAAATTAAAAAAAAAAACAAAACAAAACCTTGGCTAGTTTAACAAACCACAGTACCAATTAAAAGAAAAAAAAAAAAACTCATGCAATGTCAGGGCTCATTCCTTGCATTCCTAGGTAGATGCAATGGTTCCACTGTACCCTGATCTGAGAAGAAGTTCAATTCTGAGGACATTTTTCCTTTTTTTGTGTGAACAAAACATTTTTATTGTAGAAAAATAAGGAGAAAACAGACTTTAAAAAAAATCATCCAGGGAGTTCCCTGGTGGCCTACTGGTTAGGATTCTGGGCTTTCACTGCCATGGCCCGTGTTCAATCCCTGGTTGGGGGGGAACTGAGATCCCACAAGCCATGCGGCTTGGCCAAAAAAAAAAAATCATCCATAACTACATTACCCAGAAGGAACCACATTAAATATTTTTGAATATATATGTACGTATATATGTATTCTTTCTATATCAATAAATGTAGAGTATAAAGAATACAGCCGTCCCTCAGTATCTGCAAGGGATTGGTTCCAGGACCCCTCACGGATACCAAAATCTGAGGATGTTCAAGTTCCTTGTATGAAATGGTGTAGTATTTGCATATAACTTACACATCTTCCCATATACTTTAAATCATCTCTAGATTACTTATAATACCTAATACAATGTAAATCCTATGTAAATAGTTGCCTATGCCCAGCAAATTCAAGTTTTGCATTTTGAAACTTTCTGGAATTATTTTTTCAAATATTTCAACCTGCAGTTGGTTGAATCCGTGGATGCAGAACCCACAGAGGGCTGACTGTATATCCTTATTCTTAATTGTATTCCTGTGTGTAGATTTGTCATAATTAGTGGATCCAATTTTCTCTTGTTGGATCTTAGAATGCTTTCTGAATGTTTTTATTTTATAAACAATGTGTCAAGCACCTTGTACATCCATTTTTGCCCATTTGACCAATGATTTCCTTCCTAGGCGTAAAATTGCAGGATTGAAGAGTGCAAAATATTAAGGCTTTTGATAAGCGATGAAAATAATTCATACCAAGCAATCAGAAAAGGGAAAACAAACCAGCAGAAAAATAAATGTTTTATCTTTGTGTACAAGGCAAAAAATATGAATAAGCAATTCACAGAAGATATACAGATAACCAATGAACATATGAAAAGATGATAAACCTCACTGCTAAAACAATAATGAGATACAATTTTTTACATGCAGAAGGACAAAAAAATTTTTAAGACTGACAGTATCTCGTAATGCCAATGGTGAGGAAGATGGACATTTTCATACAATGTTTGTGGGTGAGGAAATTGTTACCACAAGTTTTGTAGACAATTTGGTAGACTCTACCAAAATAATCTACTGAAATTTAAAATGACAAATGCTATACGCCATGAGTACTAAGAGTAGGAATTTATGCCAATAACTTTTAGCACCATTAACAAAATACTAGAAATCTCAGTATCCATTGTTTATAAAAGTGACATCTAAAAATAAATTATGTAGTTTTATAGGTATTGGCATGGAACGATATTTTAAAATATCAAATTGCATACAATTCATATAACACCATCCCATTTTTGTAAAATAGAAGTTAAGTGTGTATGAATAAATATGCGTATGTTCTATAAGCATAAATTACTTAATTAACAATGTTTGCTGCTGGAGAGTAGAATTGGCTGGTAAAACTCTCATGGTTTATTTTATACACTTCTGTACTGGCTGAAATTTTACAATGACTGTGTATTTTCATAGTTAAAAATTAAGGATTAGAAACAAAAAAATCTCTCCTGCCAAAGGTAATCCTCACTTTGATTTATGTTCATCTGTCAGTTGTGTGGGTGAGCTCCATCAGACAGGAGTCAGGTGTGCTCACTTTGATTTGTACCTGGTCCAGCACAGACACTTACCGGTAGCTGACAAAGCTTGTAGAAGCAAAAAGCATTGTAGGAATGGGCTCCCAGAGGGCTGTATAAGGGCAAATACAAGTAAAGTAAGAGGCTGTGAAATAAAATTCATATTTTATGGCAAGACAAAAAATTTAAACATAAAAAATTCTTCTCTGCCCTTTGGCCTCCTCTCTTCCTCCACTGTGTACTGTGTGTCTGCATTATGCATCACCAGACCTTCCCCATTGGCAGGAATACCTGCTTAACCATAAAGAGCAACATTCTCCCAGCATCAACACGACAACTCCTACAAAGATAGCATGACTTCTTGATCTTGTAAGGGGTCACATTACCCACCACAATGACGTTTAGATCTGGATCACGTAAACTGACAATAATACATCATTTGATGTGCAGTCTTCTGTCTCAAAAAAATTATATAACTGTGCCTTGACTTCTAACGGGGAGAACAGTTCTCACAGCTTTCTGAGATGCTCTTCCCAAGTTATAATCCTCAAATTTGGCTCCAATAAAATTTTCCATTTCTTTCTTAGATCGACTGATTAATTTTTCGTCGACAAGGCTTAATTCTCCCTGTTGAAAATAAGGGAAGAGCTGTCTCTCCTCTCCCTTTTCTTAGACATCTACTTTAGAAAACCTGTGAGTTCTATGTTTGTTCTTTGAAATGTATATAAAGTATGTATAGGTATATAAATGTATATAAATATTAAAGGTATAGGGGCTTTCCTGGTGGCGCAGTGGTTGAGAATCTGCCTGCCAATGCAGGGGACACGGGTTCGAGCCCTGGTCTAGGAAGACCCCCCTTCCGTGGAGCAACTGGGCCCGTGAGCCACAATTACTGAGCCTGCGCGTCTGGAGCCTGTGCGTCTGGAGCCTGTGCTCCGCAACAAGAGAGGCCGCGATAGTGAGAGGCCCGCGCACCGCGATGAACAGTGGCCCCCGCTCGCCGCAACTACAGAAAGCCCGCGCACAGAAACGAAGACCCAACACAGCCATAAATAAATAAATAAATAAATAAATTTTTTTAAAAGGTATCAATATATACATCTTTAGCTTTAAAAATTTAAATCAGCCTCTGGCCAGCTTTGTGACCCAGCAAGTCTTTCTTAAGGAACTGGGAACCATGTCTTTGAAGTGGAATTGAAACTGTGCACCTCAGATTGGGACTGGAACCCCCGTGCAGGGACTTGAACCCGGCCAAAACCCACAGTCTTCCAACTGAGATAACACACCTGGTTTCAGGACTCAATGAAGCTCAGGTTCTTGATGTCTCATCGCAGAAAGAATTCAGTGAGAGACAAAGTGATAGGCAAGAAGTGGATTTATTTAGAGAGGTACACACTCCACAGACAGAGTGTGGGCCATCTCAGAAGGCGAGAAAGGCACCAGGTATGGGGCTGTCAGTTTTTACAGGGGTGGGTAATTTCATAGGCTAATGAGTGGGAGGAGTATTCCAGCTATTTCGGGAAGGGGCAGGGATTTCCAGGAATTGGGCCACCGCCCACTTTTTGATCCTTGTGGTCGGTCTTGGAACTGTCATGACGCCTGTGGGTGTGTCATTTAGCTTGCTGATGTGAGCTTGCTGATACTGAGGCTCAACGTCTAGTGGAAAAAGTTGACTTGTCCGCCATCTTGGATCCATTTGGTTCTAATCAGTTTATGTTATGTCCTTGGGCTATGTCATTCTTACAAAGGTTGTGCCCTGCCTCCTTCCCTCCTGTTTCAATTCAATTCGGCACTGGTGTACAGAGAAGCTGAGTTTTCGGCATCATTCCTGTGTCTTCTAAGGGGATCTAGTTAATGTATAATGCAGATGCACAATGCACACTAAAGAGGAGGAAGGAGTGGGTCAAATGGCAGAGAAAATGGTGACGGTTAAAATTTTCTTGTCCTGCCTTAAAAATAATTTTGTTTTGTCACACTAATGTAGGTTCCTAGGAGAAAGAGGGTAGAGGACCCAAAATTAACAATACCGAGTTTTCTGCCCTCACTGGCATTTGCTGTCTCTTGGGGAAGACAGGCAGACAAGTGTACCAACCACACAAAGGATGAGGAGGCCTAGAAGAAGGAAGTGACTTCTGTGGGCTGAGAACGGAAGCACTTGGCTAAAGGTTCCCAGTGGGAACTTGGAAGTTTGTAGGAATTTGTTGCTGCTTTTTTTTTTTTTTTTTTTTTTTTTTTTTTTGCTGCACTGGGTCTTTGTTGCTGCACGTGGCCTTTCTCTAGTTGCAGCAAGCGGGGGCTACTCTTCGTTGCGGTGCGCGGGCTTCTCATTGCGGTGGCTTCTCTTGTTGCGGAGCACAAGCTCTAGGGGCATGGGCTTCAGTAGCTGCAGCATGTGGGCTCAGTAGTTGCAGCACATGGGCCCTAGAGCGTCCAGGCTTCAGTAGTTGCAGTGTGTGCGCTCAGTAGTTGTGGCTCAGACTCTGGAGTGCAGGCTCAGTAGTTGTGGCACACGGGCTTAGTTGCTCCACTGCATGTGGGATCTTCCCAGACCAGGGATTGAACCTGTGTCCCCTGCAATGGCAGGTGGACTCTCAACCACTGCGCCACCAGGGAAGTCCCTGTCGCTGCTTTTAAGTCTAGTCGGTGGTTTAAAGAGTTCCTGAGGCTAGGAAAGAAGGACAACTGAGGGGTCATGGACCTCCAGATGTTTTCAGTGAAACATTTCTGGCAGAGAGGACAAGGTTCTGAGGCCCTGTCAGCGCCCTACGGGGAAGCAGAGTGGCCTAGCTTCCTTCTCTCCATAATCCAACCCAAGACAACTGCTCTGTCTCCTAATCTCATGGAAGACTGGACCTCAGAGCCCAGATGCTTTGCCAGATGTACTGCAACAGGGAACTGCCTCTAGTGCCGGGGTGCCCTGGGCAGGCCCCACCAGCCAAAGGGTCTAAACCTTGGAGTCTGGGTCACTCAAAGAAGCAGGGTCTTCAGCACATGCAAGACCTCCTCTGTTTCTCCAGCTCCCACTCCGGGCCTGAGAACCAACTAAACTCTGCTTGTCTGAGGTCACCTTTCATCATCTGTTACTGATGGGATCTGGTTGTCTGCTTAGGAAGGATTGTCCCTCTGCTTAAACTTTAAAATGGTGCAAGAACTTCAATGCTATAAGAACTGAGACGCTGAATACACAAATGGACAACTGTCACACCGTATATGACAATAGAACTCTGACCCAGAAAACCCGAAGCAACTAGGCAGGGAACCAATCTACAGCCTCTGCAGCAGTCAGCCCAGAATGGTCAGGAGGTGGTCAGGACTGCCAATGTCCCAATTTTTCTGCAGCCCCATTCCTTCCCCCACTTTTTTTCCAACTCAGCACTAGTCAGAGAAAGCCAAATACACGCTCCCAAAGATACCTTGCTTCTAGTTAGCCCACTTCCAGCTTCCCCAGGCCAAAACCCTCCAATCAGAGCACGCCTGAGCCTTACCCTCTTCTTCTGCTACAAAGCCTCCCAGCTCCCTGCCTGCCTTTGAGTCTCAGTCAAATACAAGTGATGGTGGCTGACTTCCTTGCGGTAGCCAGTTCTGGATAAATAGCACTCTGTTCTCATTTGGGTGGTCTTCGTTTGTTGCCACAGCACTCTACAGAGTTTCCTTAGGTGTGCACGTGAAGCACAGGTGCTAATTCAGGCAAAGTAGATCCTGCAGTGCTAGAGGCCGAGGGGGACAGGAAGGAAACCTCAGTGTTTCTGATGACACTGAAAAAATCTGGCTTGCACTGACCTGAACCATAGGCCTAGATGGTGCCAGTCAAGCATCTCAGGGAGTGTTTGGGCACCAGGAATTCAGACAAAGAGTTTAGTTAGAAACGGGCATCTTTCTAGTTCCTCGGAGCTAGAAAGAGGGAAGGGCTACACTTGGTGCAGAGAGAGAGCTTTAGTCAAGCTGCTTTTTGGTCATGAAAAACAATGACCTTCTCAAAAGAGTTCAGTAAAAAGGGGTTTGATGTATGGGTACTGGCAACCTCATCAAATCCGGGAATAGGAAATAGAGCTGTCAGCTCCCTGATCTGGGAAGTCATTAGAGAGGAGGGCCCTTTACTCTGTGTCTCTGCAGCTGAGCGGGCTCTCATCTATCTCTTGTCTATTTTTCTCTATACACCAATTCCATTCTATCTGATGGGCAGACTGGTTTCCTCTAATTGTTCATCAGCTTGTTGTAATAACCTATCATGGAAAAGAATCTGAAAACTAAATATGTATAACTGAATCACTTTGCTGTACACCTGAAACTAACACAACATTGTAAATCAACTACACTTCAATAAAAAAAGAAGAGATGGAGGATCCCCCAACAAAAAATATAATTACTCATCAGCTTGTGTTTGCCCACAAATGGCCACTCCAGGCACCAAGTCTATTTGAGTTTCCAGGGGCAGAATCACCATTGTTCAATATAGTCTCTGCATGTCTTAGTTCAAACTCTCAAAAAAGAGACATTTGTTTGCACAGTTTATTTGCTCCAGCCAAGCCACACAGGTCATAGATCATTGGCCCGGCAATGGATTATGTCTTCAGTCAAATTATCCATCAGTGGCTCAATCATTGGAGGCTGAGGGAACAGGGCATGTCTTACATAAGAATGGGATCACGTTGAATGTTATGACGTGTTCTAGTACAGAAAGCAGTGTTATTAAATAACACGGACTACGTATATCCACCAATCATTACAAATGTCCACTGAGGGAAAACAGTGGATTACAGGATATGACAGTGGATTGGAGAATAATGAAGCTTATTCCTAGAAAGATTCCTAGAGAAGATGGAAGGAAAGGGGTTCTATGCAGAGGGGACCAGGAATGACTTTGTGCCAAGCTGATAGAAGAGTTGTACTCAGGATCCACGAGGAAATGGGGTCAAACGTGATGGGACTTCAAACAGGACACAGGCTGTATGGCCCTTCTGCAATTCTTGGAATATTCAGTGTGGACAGATCTTAGAGATCATCAAGTCCAACGCTGTCATACTTCAGATGAGAGCACTGAGGGCCAGAGTGGCAGGTAACAAGGTGATACAGTTGTGGCCACAGAGTTTGAGTTAGAACCAAGGCCAGAGTCCAAGTCCCTGTCTCCAAGGTCCACTTCTTTCTGCTATAGACCATTCAGGATCCCTCAGCTAGCTCACCCTTTTGCTAAGGCAATCCTCTCTTTTAATACTGGGGATTTGAACGATGGATACCCGGTAGTGAAGAGAAAGAGGAACTAGCCCCTCCTCTGTGGTCACTGTTGGAGGACAATCCGCTCCTCGGCATTGTCCTCATACTCTTTTCCAAAACTGTTCAAACCCTGACCCACACATCCCTGAGGACCCCCAACACCGTGTCATTCCTCAGAGTATATATGAAGGGGTTGAGGAATGGAGCCACAACACTGCTCAGGACGGAAGGGACCTTGTTGATCTCCAGATATTCTTTCTGGGAGGGGGTCACATAGATAACACCATGATGCTACCAGAAATCACAACTATGGTCAGGTGGGGAGCACAGGTGTTGAAGGCCTTCTTCCTCCCACTTGCAGAAGGGATGCACGCTACTGTCAGGACGATGTACGTATAGGAATAGGCCACGAGGACCATGCAGTAGAGGATGACTGTGGACAAAAGCATAAAATCCATCAGCTCAATGGCAGTGGTGCCACACAGGCCAGGGCCAGCAAGGGCCCACTGCCACAGAAGAAGTGGTCAAAGATGTTGGAGTCACAGAAGGACAGCTAGGAGATGAGGATGGTTGGAAAGAGCACAGGCAGGAAGCCTCCCACCCAAGAGAACACAACGGTCGCAATGCAGACAGGAGGCCTCATGATGGTGCTATACCGCAGGGGGTAGCAGATGGTGACATAGCGGTCATAGGACATGACTGTCAGCAGGAGAAACTCTACCGTGCCCTGGAAGAAGTAGAAATAGCACTGGGTGATACAGCCAGCAAAGGAGATGGTTTTATCCCCAGATACTGAGTTGGCCAATGCTTTTGGAGAAATGACAGAGGTGCAGAGGATGTCCAGGATGAGAGGTTGCACAGGAAGAAGTACATGGGGGTGTGGAGGCGGGAGTAGGACAGCACAACAGAGATGATCAGCAGGTTCCCCAGGAGCGTCAGCAGGAATGTGGGCAGTAGCAGCACCAAGAACAGCAGCTCCACCTGCCTGTTGAGAGGAAATCCCAGCAAAATAAACTCCATCACCCGACAGTCTGATTCTCCATAGGCCCGCAGGCCCGCAGCTCAGTTCCCCTAATGGAACAGATGTATTTAGGAGCGTGTTCAGTGTATGAAACCCCATGGCTATTCACTAGAAAAGTACAAACATAGAATGTGCTAATCCAGATTAGATATGTGAGCCAAATTTAACTTGGTTTTAAATTATTTGCCTATGGAGTTGGAAAATGTATGTTGTTGCTGGGTTTTTTTGTTTGTTTTGTTTTTTATAAATGTATTTATTTATATTTATTTTTGGCTGCGTTGGGTCTTCATTGCTGCGTGCGGGCTTTCTCTAGTTGTGGCGAGCAGGGGGCACTCTTCACTGTGGTGTGTGGGCCTCTCACTGCGGTGGCTTCTCTTGTTCCGGAGCACGCACGTAGGCTCAGTAGTTGTGGCACACGGGCTTAGTTGCTCCGCAGCATGTGGGATCTTCCCAGACCAGGGCTCGAACCCGTGTCCCCTGCATTGGCAGGCAGATTCTTAACCACTGTGCCACCAGGGAAGTCCCTGTTGCTGTTTTTTTAATGATAATGTTCACTTAGTAAGGGAGCCTGCCATGAGACCTCACTATCACACAGTTCATGTGAACTTCCTAAAAAATAATTTAGCAATTTCTATCAAAAACCTAGGGACTTCCCTGGTGATCCAGTGGTTAAGACTTCGCCTTTCAACGCAGGGGGTGTGGGTTTGATCCCTGGTTGGGGAGCTAAGATCCCACATGCCTCGTGGCCAAAAAACCAAAACATAAAATAGAAGCAATATTGTAACAAATTCAATAAAGACTTTAAAGATGGTCCACATCAAAAAAAAAAAAAAAAACTTAAAAAAAAAAAACCTGAAAATTGTGCCAATCCTTAGACTTAGACATCCTACTCCCATCTTGAGGAAATAGTCATGGATATTTTGCCTCAGGGACATTCACCACAAAATTGTTTATAATAATGACAATTTGGCAACAACTTAAATATCCAACAATGGGGGATGGAATAAGTAAACTGTGGAATATCTAAACAGTAACATATCATGTAGTCATTAAAAATTATATAATACTAGAGAAAGCCCTCGCACAGAAATGAAGACCCAACACAGCCATAAATAAATTAATTAATTAATTTAAAAAAAATAAATTCGGACATTCAAAGTAGGATTTAAAAAAAAAAAGAAAAATTATATAATAATGCCAAAATATTCACAATGTATTATTATTATTAAGGGTTTGTTTTAAAAGCAAGTTATAAACTAGTAGTAACATTATGATCCCATTTGGGGGGTAAAATGTAAATCAGCAAAGATCCTAATACAGTCAAGACGCTGCTAAAGGAGAAGATGGTGGGGAGGACTTGCCTAAGCAGATACCACGACATAAACCCAGAGTGATTAAGGCAAGATGGTATTGGCACAAATATACGCAAAATGACCAGCAGAACACAATAAAGAGCCAAGAAACAACCCCACACAAACATGGAACAGTGCTACATGTCAGAGACGAAAGGAAGCTGGTACTACTGATTGTCCATATGGGGAAAAAGTAAAATTAGATTCCCTGTCTCATAGCAGACACTAACATCCATTCCAGACAGACAAAAAAATTAAATGTAAAAATCAAAACTTCTAGAAGAAAAGATAGGAGAATATTGTTTTGGGCCCTAGCATATAAAAGAATTTACTAAAGAAGTTCAGAAAAGTGCTAAACAAACAAAAAAATATTGATAAATTAAGCTACATTAAAATTAAGAGTTTCTGCTTATTAAAAGACCCCCAAAGTAAAGTTAAAGGCAAATTACAAACAGGGAGAACATATCTGTGACACAGATAACAGACAAATGTTTAGTCACCATAATATATAATCAGTATACTGATTTTTACAAAGCCATAAGGAATAGATAAGCAGCAATCCAATAGAAAAATGGGCCAAACATTTGACCTGAATTACATTAAAGAGGAAAGAAATATAGACAATAAATGTACCAAAAGATGCTTGATCTCATTAGTAATTAGGGAAATGCAAATTAAGACAGTAGCAAGATACTATTTTATACCCCCATATTGAAAAAAATAGACACATGATAAAAACAAGTGTTGAAAAGACTGTGAATCCATACAAATTCTTTTCTTTTAATTTTTTAAAAATCTTATTGAAATATAGTTGATTTACAATGTAGTGTTTAATTTCTGCTGTACAGCAAAGTGACTCAGTTATACAATATATATTCTTTTTCATATTCTTTTCCATTATGGTTTATCACAGGATATTGAATATAGTCCCCTGTGTTATACAGTAGGACCTTGCTGCTTACTAATGACCAAGACCGTCTATGGACTGGACTAGGGAAGACAGAAAAATAAACTAGTGAAGAAAAAAGCTGCAAAAATCCCAAGGATTGAGTTAACCTCTGCCCATCTCAGAATTCACTCTCAGCCACTCCTGCATGGAGTCTGCCCCCAGGACCTGCCCCCACCTCACTGTAGTCATATCACACAGTCTCTGCAGCCAACTCACTGTGTCTGTATTGCACAAGGATCTTTTCTTTTTAAAAAGTTTCCTTGAGATATAACTCATATACCATACAATCCGCCCATGTAAAGTGTACAAATCAATAGCTTTTAGTATTTAGTTGTGCATTCATCATCACAATCAATTTCAGAACAATTTTATCAACCCCTCCAACCCCGGGCAACCAATTTTAAAAAAAATTTTTTATTGAAGTATACTTGATTTATAATATCATGTAAGTTTCAGGTGTATGGCACAGCGATTCGGTTATATATATATTCCTATTCAGATTCTTTTCCCTTATAGGTTATTACATAATATTGAGTGTAGTTCCCTGTGCTATACAGTAGGTCCTTGTTGGTTATCTATTTTATACATTGTAGTGGGTATATGTTAATCCCAGCCTCCTAATTTATCCCTCCCCTCACCCCCTTCCCTGGCAACTAATCTACTTTCTGTGCCTGTGGATTTGCCCATTCCGGACATTTCCTATAAATGGATTATATAATATGTGGTCCTTTATGTCTGGCCTCTTTCACTTACCATAATGTTTTCAAGGTTCTGCCACGTTGTAGCATGGATCATTGCCAAGGATCTCGAAGAAGGAATGTGGCAGGAGGAAATGCCATGGCCCCAGGGAGAAGCCCTGACCCCTAGTCACGGCAGACACACTTGCTCGGACACACACACACACACACATGGCAATTACCAAGAGCAGACATATTCAAATTCTAGAAAATCAAGAAGAGTGATGCAGAGGGTGAACCTTGGTCACCAAGGCTGGAAATAATAAGATGAGGGAGCAAGACATCTCATTTAACTCTCAAAATGCATCTTTGCAGGAACTGCCACTGCACCCAGTGGAAAGTAACCCCTTAATATCAAAAATTTCAAGAAGTTTAATGAAGGCAAAGATACATGCCTTAGATTATAACAGGACCTTCTGCCCTTTAGGCAACCCAGAAAAGCCAAATGGTTGTTCTGCATTCAGCTCAACTGGGGACCCCTCATGCCACCTCTAAGCTCAGGTCTGCTCATCCAGACTCTGCTGCCACCTAGAACCTTCTACAGTAACGACCTTGATCAAAAGCCACAGTGAGCTTCACATTAGACCAGCAGCATCTGACAGGTGAAATGAACCCCTCCCAACTCATCTGGACTTCTGCCCTGGCTGTGAAGTCTTCCCTGATGAGTGCACACATGGTGTAGACCGCTGGAAAGTTTAGTCTGTTGGGTTTTTACACTCCTTAGGAAGTTACAGGGAGTGGCACCCATTCCAGTACTGAGAGGTCTAGAGATCTTCTGGGCCCTCACCCTGAATGGGTGAGGAAGTAGCCTTCAGTCCAACTGGGCCATCTACTGACCAACTGGAGCCTCCCATGCTGTCTATACAGTCTGATGCAGGTAGGGAAGGTGGGGGGGAGCCTCTCCAGCAAGCTACTGGATGGTGCTTTGTCCCCCTCTCATGCTGCCGTCTTCCCTGCCTCCTGTGTCGTCCTCTGCTCAATGCCTATAGTCTAGTCTTGGTTGCTTCTTGGGAAAAGGAACACTGCACTCACCTGACAGGCAACAATTATCATCCCGCTTCTCTCATTTCCTCCTCCTATGTCCCCTCAATCCAACATGTACCACCTCCCCATCAGATGTTTTCGAGACTGGTAGGCCAAATGTCCCTGGAGCTAAACTTATCCTACGGTTACTGCAGGACAGTTGAATCCTATCGGGGAAATATAGCTAGTACATTGAGAGAAATCTGGACCTGGAGTGGAGAGACCTGGTTTCAAGTTCCACCCCTTACCACCTTTGAGAATGGACAAATCACCTCACCTTTCCGGACATCTGCACATAAATCCTCACATGATAGAGCAGGATAATCCTCTTTTCCCTATCTTTCTCACAGCCTGGTTGAGAAGCTCAAAATGGAAAATAAGATAATGCATATGAAGTGCCTTAGAAAATCATAAACCACCATAATCAAATGTTGCTGTTATTTCAAGAAGCTCTGCTATCCTGCCATTTTTGGCAAAGGACAAATCCTGTTTTCCTCGTCCTTATGAGATATGGACCATCCCACCTCAGAACACTGTCACTCCTGGCCCCAGGATACATCTCATCAGACCACAGTTCTGCCTTAATCAACTGTTTTCTCCTTTGATAGCATATCTGCTTGGCTACAAAGACTGAAGACAAGGGAAGATGCTTCTTTACATGGGAATTTTGCTTAACCCTCCCTGCCTAGGATTCCTGGAATGAAGAAACCACCCCCACTGTCCTCCACCATCTGCATTCTACAGAGTGATCAGCAACACTCACCCAGGGGACTCAGCAATACTCACATTAGCCTGAATGAGGCACACTGGCCAATCCCCAGCATGTCCTGCCCACAGGGCAGCCCCAGGCTTGGGCACCGTCACATCGAGGTTTCCACTGCCGCAGACTCTGCTTGATCAGGGCTGAAAGGGGCAATACAATGGAAGGGTCTCACGTATGGGTCCCACGCTTGGCCCCCACTGGGGCAGGGCGGGGCAGGCTTGGCTCAGGTGAGAGCACGCACTTTCTGAGAAGGGTCCAGTCATGGGGGAATCCTCAGGGGCACAATTTACCAAGCTGTCCCTGAACACAGCCTGAGCTTGATGCCCCTGAGGCCCACTTAGGAAAGGATGAAAACCCAAACATGTCTACACTAGCAAGAACAGGAGGTGGAACACTAGCCAGGATCAACACTACCAGACATATCTCAGAGAGTCTCGGAGTGCAGTGTCCTCCATCCGCCCCTCTCCAGTACCGCCGTGGCAACTGTGTCCACCCCTACCACTCCATGCTACCGAGTACCCTCCTCTCCAGCATCCTAAAGTTCTGCTATCAATGTGCCAAATCTTCAGTGATCTCCCACTATCCAAAAGAAAAAACCAAGCTGCTCCGCTGGGTACTCAAGAGCCCCACCCACGGTCTCTCCCAGAATTACCTCCCAGCCTCAGCTCCCACCTTACACACTCTTGTACAGATGTTTTACTTCAGTCTGACCACTGTCTTCACTCCGCCCCCAGCTGGCCCAACTGGAATGTCTTCTCCACCCACCTTATTTCCAGAGCCCAGCTCTTGTCCCTCCTGCTCAAGCCTAAGCTGGGTTCTCCCTCTCTAGACATACTTTTCTTGCCACTTGGAATCAGGAATCCACAGTGCAGAACTCAAGTGTTTTTAACTTAAAAAAATTTTTTTTAATTAATTAATTAATTAATTTAATTAATTATTTATTTTTGGCTGCGTTGGGTCTTCGTTGCTGCGCGCGGGCTTTCTCTAGTTGCCGTGAGCAGGGGTTACTCTTTGTTGCAATGCGCGGGCTTCTCACTGCAGTGGCTTCTCTTGTTGCGGAGCACGGGCTCTAGGCATGTGGGCTTCAGTAGTTGTGGCACGTGGGCTCAGTAGTTGTGGCTCGCAGGCTCAAGAGCGCAGGCTCAGTAGCTGTGGCGCACGGGCTTAGTTGCTCTGCAGTATTTGGGACCTTTCCGGACCAGTGCTCAAACTCATGTCCCCTGCATTGGCAGGCGGATTCTTAACCACTGTGCCACCAAGGAAGTCCTAACTTTTTAAATTTAAATATAACACATACACAGACAAGCACACAAATCACAAGCTCAATGAATTATCATAAAGTGAACACACCCGCGTAACCACCACCTAGGTCATGAGATAGAATGATACTAGCGCCCCAGAAGTCCCTCTCTAACTCCCTTCCTCCATCCCAAAGGTAACCTTTATCCTGATTTCTAACATCATGGGTTAATTTTACCTGTTTTTGAAATTCATATAAATGGATCCATATAGTTTCTGTTGTTTTGTGTCTGGCATCTTTTGCTCAATCTTACATTTGGGAGGTTCAACTGTGCTGCATGTGATTCATTTTCATTGCCATTTAATAGTTCATTCTTTCACATATGTACACATACCCCTTCAGTCAACTAACTTGAATGGATCTGTTTTTTTAATTCAAAGTATCAATGACTAAGGAAATAATATCATTTTTCTAATCAGGAATTTTTTTTTTAAGATCTGAAGCAGAACTCTTACTCCATAGAAATTTATTTAACATGAATAACATGTATAAATTTATGGATTAAGGCACAAACTTACTATAAAGATCAATGATCTCAGAACAGTACCTATATGAGGACAATCCTTCCAGAAAGTTTAAGGCTGCCATCTAATCCTGCTTTAACTTCAGCCACTCCCATGCCTGCCTTCCTCTTACCTGAGCATGTTAATAGCTCTGGCGACTGGCTAATTACAATAAGTGATAAGGACAAATATTTTCCAGACCCAGCAAACAATTTTATGATGTGCTAGCAATCCCCATGAGGATGCTGCTCATAAGTTTTTTTTTTTAAAGCATTAGCTTCACTATATAATTGCTGTTTCGTATTAGCCACTACCTCCCGCCAATTGTAAATGATCATAGAATTTTGGAGATGAAAGAATCCCGGTGCTATAACCTTCTCATTCCACAGATAGAGATATTAAATCCAATACAGGTCAAATGAGTTACCCAAGGTAATAAAACTGTTGAAGGAATAAAACCCAGCTCTCCTAAAAGGGAACCCTCATACACCATTGGTGGGAATATAAGTTGGTGCAGCTACTATGGAAAACAGTATGGAGGTTCCTCAGAAAACTAAAAATAGAGTTGCCATATGATCCAGCAATCCCACTCCTGGGTAGATATCCAGACAAAAGTGTAATTCTAAAAGGTACATGCGGGACTTCCCTGGTGGTCTAGTGGCTAAGATTCCATGCTCCCAATGCAGGGGGCCTGGGTTCGATCCCTGGTCAGGGAACTAGATCCCACATGCCACAACTAGCAGTTCAAATGTCAAAACTAAATATCCCGCATGCCACAACTAAAGATCCTGCAAGCCACAGTGAAGATCCTCGTGCCGCAACTAAGACCCAGCACAGCCAAATAAATAAATAAATAAATAAATAAATAAATACATGCACCGCTATGTTCATAGCAGCACTATTCACAATAGCCAAGACATCGAATCAACCTAACTGTCCATCGACAGATAAATGGATAAAAAAGATATACAATGGAATACTACTCAGCCATAAAAAGAACAAAATAATGCCATTTGTAGCAACATGATTGGACCTAATATTATCATACTAAGTCAGAAAGAGAAAGACAAATACCACATGATATCACTTATATATAGACTCTAAAATATGACACAAATGAACTTATCTATGAAACAGAAACAGACTCACAGACATAGAGAACAGATCTGTGGTTGCCAAGGGGGAGGTGGGGTGGGGGTCGGATGGATTGGGAGTTTGGGGTTAACAGATGCAAACTAGTATATATAAAATGGAGGGACTTCCCTGGTGGTCCAGTGGTTAAGAATCTGCCTTCCAAAGCAGGCGACGTGGGTTCGATCCCTGGTTGGGGAGCTAAGATCCCACATGCCATGGGGCAACTAAGCCTGCGCGCCACAACTACAGAGCCCACATGCTCTGGAGCCCGAGTGCCACAACTAGAGAGAAGCCCGCATGCCACAATGAAAAGCCCTCACGCCACAACGAAAGATCCCACATGCCCAACTAAGACCCGACACAGCCACAAAAAATAAATAAATAAATAGATAGATAAATAAATAGATACATACATTTTAAAAAATAGATAAACAACAAGGTCTTACTGTATAGCACAGGGAACTATACTCAACATCCTGTGATAAACCATAATGGAAAGGAATATAAAGAATAATGTATATAACTGAATCACTTTGCTGTACAGCAGAAATTAACACAACATTGTAAATCAAATATACTTCAATTTAAAAAAAAAAACAAACAGCTCTCCTGACTAGAGCAGTTTGTTGGAGAAGATAATCAATGAAGGCTGGAGTTACAGGCAAAGGAGTCGTGTGAGATTAAGACTGAGCATGCATAAATAACTTACAGTCTTTAGACAGAGGGCAATGAGCACCGGAACGTGAGTAGAAGGAGCCAGGTACCGGGTCAAGTTACCACTTATCAATTATATGACTCCCTGAAGGCAGAAACTAGATTTTATTCATCTTGGTGTTCTCTAAGCCTAGTACCACATAAGGGATGTGAGAGAGGCTCAGCAAGTGAGTGAGCAAGCAACTAAGTGGATATGAAACCGTACACTCTGGAGAAGTTTATGTAGAGAAGGAAAAAAGGGTGGAGCTTCGGGGAAAGCCCTTGGTTAAATCACCATGGGGAACAAGAGGAATAGTCAGAAAGCAAACCAACAGAAACAGAACCGTGCAAGGTTAAGAAGCAGGGGAGGAGAAATCCAAGATGGCAGGAGCGTCAACGGTGCCAAATATATGGAGAGGTTATGAAGAACAAGAATGAAGAAAAAGTCATTAGTCAATTTACAGAAATAAGGCAAAATGTCTGCTACTAAGCTAGACCAGCAGCATATTTTGGCTGGGCAAGAGTTGGGGTTCCAGTGCATCTGGGAAGAGCAGATAACATCCATCCTCCACCTGGCACCATTGACATGCTTCCTAAGGTCACACCCCAGAGCATCCACTTATGTTAATTAGTGCCTTGAATGCTGCAGCAGAGGTAAGAAGTGCCCCCTCATATCTATTTGCATATACCAATTTGCATATAAAATGAGGACTCTCCCAGGGGTTCAAAGGGACTGGAACTCTAATCTTCTTGTAGATTTAAGGACATAAAAATAGATCTGACGGTGGCCCCAGCCTGAGGATAAGTTTCAGGAAAGGACTATAGAATCCCTAACAGGGAGCTTACCACAGGGAAGAAAGTGTGTGAACTGGTGGGCTATGCTCAGCACCAAATCTTTAGTGCACCGTGTGTCTTCCATTCTGGCAGTTCTTTGGAAGAATCTGTGAGTTTTGGGGCTTCTGAATTGATAGACCTTTTTCATTAAAGCTTCTGATATTTTGGGGCTCAGTTCTCTTTACTATGGAGCCCCATCCCTTTCTGAACTTACTTGGCCTAGGAGTAGGTTCTCTGAGCAACTTGACTGTGTTCAGCATGGCTCATAGCAGACCAGTGATGTAGGAGTTTCTGAAAGTGGTAGTGGTTACAGTGGTTCCTCTTGTTCCCTCGCTGGCAGTGGCAGAGGACTTTGAAGTGACCCAGACCAGCTGTTATGGCGATTCAGTCCTCAGCATTTATCAAGCACCCTCCTGAAACACAGTAGACCCTGAGATGCTCAGTAAATGCAGCTGAATGATGACTTCAAAGAAGCCTTTAGAATAAATTGATATCAAAGCCATCGCAAAAACCAGGTAGCAGTGTGAGAATCCTCAAAATGTCACTTATCTCTTCCCCAGACCATCATTGACCGTACATGTCTCAGGTCACCACACTAGGTCAGGACCAGAGGGTCGGAAGAGTGAAGAGTTCACACTTCAGCAGCCCTGGCTTTAAATGTCAAGAAGAATAGTGACAGGGATGTCATCATCAAAGCCCCTCATGGCACTGATGCCACTGGTGTTTGCACACCATGGCCTGGCTTCTGCCAGGCAAGCGCGGGTTTGCTTTTGCCTTTTAGCTCTCAACATTTATTGACACTTCCTTCATCTTGGACACTTCGGGTAGGCACTGGACACACATCAGAGAACAAGCCCAGTCCTTGCCCTCCAGGGGTTTACAGTCTTGAGCAGAAGGTCCACAGATGAACTCCAGGGTATTATGAGAAAACCCTTGAAATATATGTGAAATGGTGTGTCTACGTAGATTAGGGTGGGGATGGGAAGAGTCAAATTCTCATATGACTTTGTGGCTCAAAAAAGGTTAAGAACCACTGATTGGAACCATCCATTTCCCTCATTTCTAGGTTCTTGGTTAAGTAATCAACCACTTAGCGCACCTCCCAGTGTCTCTCACCTTTTACTGTGTCCATGACTTGCCTTCCTCGCCAGCTCATGGCAGACCCCTGGTGGTGGAGGAGGGGAGCACACCTCATGATTGCCATTATCTCAGTTCCCAGGGGCTCTGTCCCAGGAAGGATGAGTTTACCCAGGGAGTGGCCGCCCCTGCTCTTTTGGATGACTTTGGGCTCATCCAGTGAGCAGGCCACTGCCTACTCCCTGACAGGCAGAATGACTAGGGAGGAATTTTTAACTCTTTCTGAAGTATTGCTTGCTTCCTGAGACTTCTCCATGCTAGACATCCACTGAGTGAGATGGAAGAACACACTTTTCTTTTACAAAGGGTCAGTGAGATCTCAGGGAGTGCTTCTGACTGGGAGGAATAGGGCAGAGGGAGGGAATGGACTGGGCAGAGCATTTCTGGTTAGCAGTCCTATCTCTCATGCAAATTAACCAAATGTCATTCTGAAATGCTCATCACTCCTAAGCACATTTTTGTTAGTGTGACTTTCTTGAAACACAACACACCCACCTCCAGACACTCTCGGAGCCTTCAAAAGGGAGGGACAGATTCCCCTGGTCTTCCCTTAGACGGCACCACCAATCTCCTCCTAGATGCTTTACTATTCTGCCGATTTCTGTAAGATAGAAAACACATTTAAAGGAAAAAAAATGTGTGCTGAAGTGTTCTAATGAGATTGAACCCCCCAATTTTTGAAAATGTAATGTCTAAAAGCCAGAATAAGTTATTTTAAACTTATCAGCAATTTTCAGATTCAATTTTGGGAACAGACTATGTTTGTTTGGGAAAACATTCCAATGGCTTTATGGCAGCAAAGCCAAAATAGTGTCTTCAATGGTTAAGACAGAGAGAGGTACACTGCTCTCTTTCATGACACTGAAATGGCTTGCATTATGGAAAGAGATCCATCTCTGCAGAAAAAGATGTGTCCTGAGAAGTTAGCCTGGGGCTAAAATGGGGTTTTCCCTTCTTACTGGGTCTCAAAGATCAGGGTCCTGCACCCAGGGATGAAAGGAGCAGAGAGAGATATAGGCAAGGGTACTACATGGCAGAAGGTAGGTTTTGTGGCCATGTGGCAGCAGAATGAGGGATGAGGAAAGTGTAAAAGAAAAAAAAAAAAAAAACCCTGTCTAGGTATATATGGCTGGTGGACTCCAAGAATAATAATTTCCTGTATCTCGTTCTATGGGGTTTTCCTCCCTCTTTCCTATACTAGAAGTCCTTCCTATTAACCCAAAGCTTCGGTAGGTGCTGGTCTGTGATGTGCTTGGACAGATAATACAGGGGTCTTCGTCTGTACTTGGGGTGAGGAGGTATGGGGAAAGCAGTAGCAGTTGGAGAAGCTGGTCACAAGACGGCCAGAAGTCCAGCAGAACTCCAGAACCAGCAGGGCTAGGCAGAAAATGTAAGCATCCTCTGGGAATTACATGGGTGGGGAATCAGTCCACAGCTGAACTTTCAGTGGTGGATCAGGATCCGAGCTTGGACTTCTGTGATTTTAAACACTGAAGGGAAGGATGACCTTTGGAGACTAGAGAAGCCAAAGACTTCAGAGTTAGTTAGTTGGTTAGTTAGTTAGTTAGTACTTGAGTTGCCCCCAAATCATTTATGGCCAAATGTCATGAAAGCATGAACAGTAAGACTTAAAGGCGTTTAGAGGAAGGAAAGGTTGCTCTTCCCCATGATGGCTGGGAAGGCTTCACAAAAGAAGAATTTGAACTTGATCTAGAAGAGGAGGTAGCAGTTGGAAAGGGGGAGGAGCAGGAAGAGCACTCTTGTTAGGAGAAATGGCAGGAGAAAAAGCAGGAAGACCAAGGGTAATTGTGCT
This sequence comes from Eubalaena glacialis, assembly GCF_028564815.1. Taxonomy (NCBI): domain Eukaryota; kingdom Metazoa; phylum Chordata; class Mammalia; order Artiodactyla; family Balaenidae; genus Eubalaena; species Eubalaena glacialis. Next base: position 120,277,705 of record NC_083717.1, read on the forward strand.
TTAAACAAGGAATGGTCCTGTCTGGCTGGAAGCAAGCCTATATTCTTGAGTATTCATCCTCCATACTTCAAATTACTTTAGGTCCCATTCCTGAGGTCCAAGGATGAGAACATATTATGCTCATCTCAGTGGAGTAATCAAAGGTGCTGAAGACATCTTGAGTCAATTGGTATCATTCTCAGAGAGAGACCAATCATCCCAAGAGGATAAGAATTGTTCTAAATGATTCACCCTTGGTTTTCTCATGCCTCACATCCCCTTCTCAAAAGGTACTCCTGCATCTTACACCCAAAACCCCTGAAAAATGCTGCAAGAAATGCACATCTCCTCTTCTGCCCAGACCCCACAGCTACTCTCCTCTGTGCAAAGACTCCTCTGAGAAAGAGGTGTTTTGCTTTCTTGTTTTCATTTAAAAATGCTTATTCAGCACCTCTTCTGTGCCAAGCCTGTTCTAAGTATAGAGTACACAGCAATGAACACACCAGTCTCTGCCCTCATAGAGTTTTCCTTCTAGTAGGGAAGACAGACAAATATAAATATGTAAATAAAATGTCAGGTAGTGTTATGAATAAAAGTAAATAAGCATAGTAAGGGGACAGGGAAGGATTTGTGAGCAAATCCAGAAGTGGCTCTGTTTTACACATGATGGACAGGAAAAGCCCATCTAAAGAGGTGACATTGAGCAGAGAGAGGCTGTAGGTGTGGAGGCCCATGCCTTGAGATGGGCCCAGGTTTTGAGAAGGCCACTGTGGGTGGGCAAGCTCAGTGGACACAGTGGATGAAGAGGTGGAGGGGCAGACAGAGACTCCTAGGAAAGGGACAGAGGAGGAATTATCCTGTAGCTCCTGTACGTGGACCACTCCCACCCATCACAGCCACACAATGCCCATGGTCATAACCCCACTGATCCAGCCCTTGGAAGGGCCTTGCCTGCCATTTTTCCCTCACTCCCTCAACCAGACTCACTAAACGTTCCCAAAACACTGATGAAAGAAATCAGAGGTAACATGAACAGATGGAGAGATAAACCATGCTCCTGGATTGGAAGAATCAATATTGTGAAAATGACTATACTACCCAAAGCAATCTACAGGTTCAATGTAATCCCTACCAAATTACCAATGGCATTTTTCACAGAACTAGAACAAGAAGTTTTACAATTTGTATGGAAACACAAAAGACTCCGAATAGCCAAAGCAATCTTAAGAAAGAAAAACAGCTGGAGGAATCAGGCTCCCTGACTTCAGACTATACTACAAAGCTACAGTAATCAAGACAGTATGGTACTGGCACAAAAAGAGAAATATAGATCAATGGAACAGGATAGAAAGCCCAGAGATAAACCCACGCACATATGGTCACCTTATCTTTGACAAAGGAGGCAAGAATATACAATGGAGAAAAGACGGCCTCTTCAATAAGTGGTGCTGGGAAAAATAGACAGCTACATGTAAAAGAATGAAATTAGAACACACCCTAACACCATACACAAAAATAAACTCAAAATGGATTAAAGACCTAAATGTAAGGCCAAACACTATAAAACTCTTAGAGGAAAACATAGGCAGAACACTCTATGACATACGTCACAGAAAGGTCCTTTTTGACCCACCTCCTAGAGTAAGGGAAATAAAAACAAAAATAAACAAATGGGACCTAATGAAACTTCAAAGCTTTTGCACAGCAAAGGAAACCATAAACAAGACAAAAAGACAACTCTCAGAACGGGAGAAAATATTTGCAAATGAAGAAATTGACAAAGGATTAATCTCTAAAATATACAAGCAGCTCATGCAGCTCAATATCAAAAAACAAACAACCCAATCCAAAAATGGGCAGAAGACCTAGATAGACATTTCTCCAAAGAAGACATACAGATGGCCAACAAATACATGAAAAGATGCTCAACATCACTAATCATTAGAGAAATGCAAATCAAAACCACAACGAGGTATCACCTCACACCGGTCAGAATGGCCATCATCAAAAAATCTACAAACAATAAATGCTGGAGAGGATGTAGAGAAAAGGGAACCCTCCTGCACTGTTGGTGGGAATGTAAATTGATACAGCCACTGTGGAGAACAGTATGGAGGTTCCTTAAAAAACTAAAAATAGAACTACCAGACCTAGCCATCCCACTACTGGGCATACACCTTGAGAAAACCATAATTCAAAAAGATATGTGTACCACAATATTCACTGCAGCACCATTTACAATAGCCAGGACATGGAGGCAACCTAAATGTCCATTAACAGATGAATGGATAGAGAAGATGTGGCACATATATACAACAGAATATTACTCAACCATAAAAAGGAACGAAACTGAGTTATTTGTAGTGAGGTGTATGGACCTAGAATCTGTCATACAGAGTGAAGTAAGTCAGAAAGAGAAAAACAAAAACCGTATGTAACTCATATATATGGAATTTTAAAAAGCAGTACTGATGAACCTAGCGTCAGGGCAGGAATAAAGACGCAGACGTAGAGAAAGGACTTGAGGGTGCAGAGGGGGAGGGGAAGCTGGGATGAAGTGAGAGAGTAGCATTAATGTATATACACCACCAAATGTAAAATGGATGGCTAGTGGGAAGCTGCTGCATAGCACAGTGAGATCAGCTCGGTGCTTTGTGATGACGTAGAGGAATGGGATAGGGAGGGTGGGAGGGAGGTTCAAGAGGGAGGGGATATGGGGATATATGTATACATATAGCTGATTCACTTTGTTATACATCAGAAACTAATACAATATTGTAAAGCATTTATACTCCAATAAAGATGTGAAAAAAAAAGAAAAAAGAAAACAGAGTCATAAACCAACCATTGAGTCTTGTTAGATAGATAAGAAGACAGCAAAAATATTTACATATCAGTTACTCGAAAATTTAGTGAAATCTACATTTTTTTTTCCTGGATCTTGTGCTTACAGAATTGAGCATTTGTCTGAATCAGTCAACTAAAAAGACCAAGGAGCATTCCCACATTATTGAAAGAGTTTTTAAAAAATACTTCCATGGGGACTTCCCTGGTGGCACAGTGGTTAAGAATCCACCTGCCAATGCAGGGGACATGGGTTCAAGCCCTGGTCTGGGAAGATCCCACATGCCGCGGAGCAACTAAGCCCGTGTGCCACAACTACTGAGCCCATGTGCCACAACTACTGAAGCCCTCGTGCCTAGAGCCCATGCTCCGCAACAAGAGAAGCCACCGCAATGAGAAGCCCACACACCACCACAAAAAGTAGCCCCCGCTCACTGCAACTAGAGAAAGCCTGCGCGTAGCAACAAAGACCCAACAGAGCCAAAAATTAATTAATTAATTAAAAAAAAATACTTCCATGGATAGTTGTCTTGTAACATTGAAATTAAAAATATTTGTTATAGGAAACCATATGTGTTTAAAATGTTTATTTTCAGAAGACTGTGTTCATGTAAAGTGTAAACTATTTTCATGAGAGGCTGATTTATTTACCACTATTATTATCATTACCTCACATATGGAATTATATAGCTAAATAAATGCTCAAGAGAAAACTCATAGCCTAAAATGCTTATAAACAAGAAAGAATAAAAACTAATGACTTGAGTATGCAAAACAATAAATTAGGAAGAAAAATTAAGAGGAAGGAATTAATATAGAGAAAAGCACAAAGTAATAAATTTTTATAACTAAAAACAGCAAATACAAGAACTGATTTTTGAAAATCAACTAAACAGATTAACTATTAGTGAGCCTAACTTTTTTTAAAAGGAGAAAGCACAAACACACCAAATAGGAAAGGAAGAAATAACCAGATACAGCAGAAATATACATATATGTATATATATAGTAAAGACATAATATATATATTTGGTTTTGCTCACATATGTCCAAATACATTGGAAAACTTGTATGAAATGGATCAAAACTGACCCTAGAAAAGATGGGAAATCTAAATGTACAGAAGTAGCATAGAATAAAGAAAGTCGTCAGAGTTACCCTCTACATACCCTCCGCCAAAAATCGCCATATGCAGATAATTTCAAAGAACTAAGCACAGAAAATAAGGAAATTTTTCTAATTATTATCATAAAGCAAGCATTATATCAATAGGAAAACAGCAAAACTAGTACAAAAAAAGGAAAACTACCCACTTATGCGTATCAATGCAAAAATCACAAAATAGGCACAATAAGAATCCAGTAAAGCATTAAAAAAATAAGATACCATAACCAAGTGGGATTTTTCAAGGAATGCAAGACAATTCGATATTAGGAAATCTATAAATACAGTTCATCATACAAATAGAAAAAAAGAGAAACATCTTATAATCATTTCCATGGATGTTGAAAAAAATTTTTTATAAAAACCAACTAACATTCTTAATTTTTTTTAGCTTAGAAAGTTCTTAATGAAATGGGAAAAGATGAATACCTTCATAACATTACATATCTGTAATCTCCAAAGTCAGAATTATTTTCAGTTGGGAAAGACTAGAAGCTTTCCATTAAAGTTAGAAAAACCACAAAATGTTCACTATTGCCTACAATATATGGTGCAAATATTCAAGAGAAATCAGGATGAAATTAACAAAGAGGAGATGGAAACTGTACAATTTTTAACTGGAAACTTCCAGAAAATTATCTCAGCCAATAAATAAATTGAGTAAGATGGCTCAGTACAAAGATAATATACAAAAATCAAAAAAATATATATATACAAAAATCAGTAGCTTTATTATTAGTGAGAAATAGGTTGCAGATAACGGGAATCATTCAAATTGGTATAAGCAGAAAGTGATTTTTTTGTGTGTGGTTTACAAAGTCACTGGAAGGAATGGAAGAATAGGATCTAAGCAGAACTTCCAGGAACGCTTAGCCAGACTATCTCTGCTGTGATGGGGTGCACTGCCAATTCTACTGCAGGAAGCTGCTGGAGCAGGAAAAGTGACACTGTCTGCCGGGAACCATGTTGGAACACGGTTATCTCATGCCCTGCCACTCTCCCCACATAACACAGCTCCAGATTCTGTATTCTGCATGTACAAAATCTAGATTTCATCCAGAATACTAGTTATGATGCAGTCTTGGAAATGTAGTTTTCAGCTATAGAAAGTCAGCTCTAATGAAAAGCTGTAAAAATAATCTCCTTGGACTTAAAACACTTTTAAATCCAGATGCTGTATTATAAAATGCCTTGTTCTGTGCTGATAAGAAACTTAATTTCATAAGCTTTCAAATTAAACACAGCTGGTTAATCAACCAGGGTGAAAGAGTCAAATAAGAATAAATTTAACTGTGTTCTCAAACAAAAGTGACAAATTTCTCTGTTGGTTTCCTGTTATTCAATATAAAAATACATAAGTAAAGGTGATTCACTGTTAAATTATTTCATTACTCATTTTAAATGAATACCTTAAAGTTTGTCAAGAATCATGAACTGGATTTAGTTAAATAGGAGAAGTCATGAGGCACAGCTAAGTGAAGGAGATAATAATAGTTTATTAATGATATTTGTGAATCACTTCCAGTAAATCTGATCTGCCAATGAACTCCTGCTTGGTATTCGGATGTGGTTCTTCATAAGCTATAAAAAAGCCCAAACAACTTTTAATTATTGAGCTAGGTACCATAATTCATTGACTCCTTTCTGCAAAAGTTAAAAACAATCTAGACAGCATAACCAAATAGTTGATGAATATTTTCCTTATGGAAGTATTCCAGCTACTAAAGAAAGTACGAAAGAATTAGAATACAACAGTATGAAATATTCTTGACAAGAAAATCAAACTTGAATCTGATCAAGCCTCTACATCAAACAACCAGTCTTCAGGGAATACAGAGGGGCAGAGGAATGGGTTGCACAGCACCACGAGGATGCAAAGAGTAAGCAGAGACTGTGGGCATGTTATAGGACAAATGACCGGTTCACTCAACTAAATTGTATGGGGAACAGAAAGAGAGAGCCAGGATGAGGATCTAGATTTTAGAAACCTTAGGGGAACATCAGCAAGTTGCAAAGTATGGTCTGTTATGTTATGTTAAAAAATTTTTCAAGATGACCAGAGAAATATGGACAGGAAATATGAAAGGCTATTTAATGTACTAAGCTCACTATGCTGTATTAGATTATATAGTATTATATATATTAATATATAATATTATTAGTATAAATATTAAGAAATTATTAAACTTATGTTAAGAGAAATATGTCAAGAGAGAAAAAGATAAAGTAAATGTGGTACATTGTTAACATATGGGGAATCTGGGTGAAGGATATATGGGAATTCCTTACAACTTGACTGTAAATCAAAAGTTATGTTAAAATAAAAAGCTAAAAGAAAATAAAATTGTTTCATTTCCACCAGTCTCAAACGAAATCAAAATAACCAAGACAGAGGAAACTGTCTCTCTAGAGCCACAAAGTCCTTGTTTACACAGAGGAAGTTTATATCCTCCAGGTGGATAGCCAGCTGTGCCATCACTACCTATTAAAAGTATCCTGGCGCAGGGGGACTGACCTGAAGCAGGAATGGAGCCCGGGTCCCCACAGGGCCGGAACTCCGCAGTCGGTGAGCTGCGCTGGAGCCAAAGAGGAGGGCAGCCAGATGTCTGACCCCACCCCTGCCCCCCACTCCGCCCATGGCCTCACCAACGCCACCCTCGGGGCTGCATGCCAGGTCATCCATGGCATTCAAGACATGGTGGCTCCTAATGTAATCTTCTTACGGTGTCTCAATAACATGTGGACTCCGTAAGGCCAATTAGCATCACAACTTTGGTTGAACTGGATCTGTGATTCGCCAGGGCTTTGGCTTCAGGACAATGCCTGGCCGAGTCCACACTGATGGGAGGTGGGTCTCCTCAGGACACACTGGAGCTTCAGTTTCTGGACAACACTGGGCCTCACCCATGCAGACAGGAGCCCACTGTCTTCAGGACTGGCTGGGAGGCACCACCAGAAGTAAAAGGTGAAGAGAACGTGGGGAGAAGCTTCTTGTATGTGGCTGACTGCTGAGGGGGGTCCATTTTCAGAGGAGCCAGCAGAGGAAGGGCTCCATGTGGAATATTGTGGATTTCAGGTAGTTTTGTGTGCAGTGTAGACAGTTCCCAGTGCCTTTCTTTGGTGTGTGGTATCTAGTTTCCTTGGCATCATTTATTAAGGGGACTTTCCCCAGTGTATGTCCTTGGCAGCTTTGTCATAAATTAACTGACCACATACGTGTGGGTTTATTTCTGGGTTCTCTGTTCTATTGCTCTGGTGCATGTGCCTGTTTTTGTGCCAGTTCCACACTGTTTTGGTTCCTGTAGCTTCATAGTATAGTTTGGAGTCGTGGAGTGAGTTGACTCCAGCTGTGCTGTCCTTTCTAAGGATTGCTTTGGCTATTTGGGGTCCTTTTTGGTTCCACACACATGATAGGATTGTTAGTTTGGTTTCTGTGAAAAATGCTATTTTAATTGTGTTAGAGATTGAATTGGATGTGTACAGTACTTTGGCTGAATGAACGTTTTAACAGTATTCTTCCAATGCCAGATCACAGCATATTTTTCTGTTTGTTTCTTCTTCAGTTTCTTTATTAGTGTCTTACAGTTTTCATTGTGCAGGTCTTTCATATCATTGGTCAAATTTATACCTAGGTATTTTGCTCTCTTTGATGCAATTGTAAATGGGATTGTTTTCTTAATTTTTCTTTCTGATACTTTTTTATTAGCGTATAGAAACTCAACTGATTTTTGTGTATTGCTTGTATCATGCAACTTTACTAAATTCATGTATTACCTGCAACTTTTGGTGGTTTGATGTGGGAAACTGTAATTCAAAAATCCCATTGTTTCTACCATATCCCAGGTCATCCACAACACCCAAGACATAGTGACTACTAATATTATCTTCCCACAGTAAAAATTAATTAATTAATTAATTAAAATAAAAGTATCTTCATTTTCCCATTTGATTGCAATACTTTTCGTATATTTTAAATTCTCATATGCAGTGGGATCTATTTTGGATCTTTCATTCTATTTCCACCAATCTACCTGCTATTCTTATGTCACTGTCATCCTGATTTGCTATGGAGCTTTGAAGTCCATTCTGATACAAGGGAAGGCAAGCACATCATTACCAGCTTTTAATTTTTCCACACACAAAAAGTTTCTTGCCTATTCTGAGGCACTTATTCTTTTATTTAAACATTAAGTTTGTTTTATTCATACACACACACACACACACACAGGTTAGTATTCTAATTATAATTACATTGGATTTACTTTTGAAAGAATCGATTTCTTTAATATTGACTTCCCAAGAGCATGGTATGTCTTTCCATTTGTTCAGGTTTTGTGTAAAATAATTTTCTTCATAAAGATGTTCCTTTTCTTGTTTAAAACAAGCATTTTATAGTCCTTGTTGCTGTAGTTCTTGTTGTGAATACATTATTTTTCCTATTTTCTTATGCTTTATTAACTCTAGTGATATAGTACTAAATCTCTTGGGCTTTATACAATCATATTACCAGCCTGTGTTTATCTCTTCTTTTCAAACGTCTCTACCAGCTATATCATTTTGTGTGATTGTATTTGCTAGAAAGCCTACAAGATAATATCAAATAATAATGTCAATAGCAAGCATCCTTATCTGGTTCCTAATTTTAATTGAAACCATATTTCAATGAGCTCTACTGGTGTGTTTGGTAATTGGTTTTTGTTATATTTAAGAAGTCTGCTTTTGTCCCTATTTTTATAGAGTTTTTAAATTAAGAATGGCTGCTAAATTTTATCAAAAGTTTTCAGCATCTATTGATATGATCATAATATTTTTTATTTAATTTGTTATTGTCCTAGATTATGTTGCTAGATTTTCTGATACTGAACACACTTGTATTCCCGGAATAAACTTTTCTAGGCATGATTTATTATCCTTTTGATAAATACCAGATTTTACTTAGTAGTATTTAATTTAGGGATTTTCCTCCTATATTCAAAAGCGTGCTTGTTCTGTATTCCTTTCCCTTATTTCTAGGTTTTAGGTTAAAGTTATATTGGCTTCTCAAAAGGAATCATAGAGATTTCCATCTTTTTCTGTGACCTAGAATAGTTTAAATAACATTGAGATTATCTGGTCTCAATCAATCTCACAAAACATAGCTGTGAATCTATCTGGTTCTGCCTCTTTTTATTATTAAATCTTTAATCACCTTTCCAGTCTGCAATATTTAATTGGTCTACTCAGACTGCCACTGGCCTGCCTAATTCACACCTTCCCACCCTAGAGAGAAGTTTACCTCTCAGCAAACCTAGCCAACTTACACAGAGCCAACAGTTGGCTCTCTCATTCAAGGAATGGTCCTTTTATGGAAATAGACCTACTCCTCTTGGGAGAAAAACCCACAGCAGCTACCTTTATTTAACAAAGCCTTTATTCATAAATATAACTGGATTCTCAAGTACCACCAGATATTTGAATAAAAATCAATAGCATGAAGAAAGAGGTACAAAGATGAACAAATGGGCAACTAACATTAGAGAAACCTGAGGTCATAAGGAAACTAAAATTGCTTTAAAATTTATGCAATACTCAAAATGATTGAGTGTATATGATACTCATAAAAGCATATAATCTGTGAGGAAAAAGGAGCAATCAGAGAACAAAAATGCTTTTTGACATTAAAAATACAAATGTCAAAAAATTGCACTGGGGCTTCCCTGGTGGAACAGTGGTTAAGAATCCGCCTGCCAATGCAGGGGACACGGGTTCGAGCCCTGGTCCGGGAAGATCCCACATGCCGCAGAGCAACTAAGCCCGCGAGCCACAACTACTGAGCCCGAGTACCACAACTACTGAGCCCGTGTGCCTAGAGCCCGTGCTCGGCAACAAGAGAAGCCACCGCAGTGAGAAGCCCACGCACTGCAACAAAGAGTAGCCCCTGCTCGCCACAACTAGAGAAAGCCCGCACGCAGCAACAAAGACCCAACGCAGCCAAAAATAAATAAATAAAATAAATAAATGTATTAAAAAAATAATAATAAAGTTGTTAAAAAAATTGCACTGGACTGTGTGAATAATAAAATGAAAATAAGATAATAAGAAATCAGAATTAAATTTAATGCCCTATAGTGGAGACTAGAAAGTAAATAATTTCAAAATATAAAAATAAATTTAAGCCACATGGAAGATGGATCCAGAAGTCAAAGATCTGTCTAAGAGAAGTTTCAAACTGAGACAATGGCATGAAGGAAATATTCAAGGAAATAGCTGAAGAGAATCTCCCCAAACTTCATGAGTCTTCATTTTGAAATGATCTATGTGGAGGCAAACAAAATTAGTTTTTAAAAGACTCATTCCTAGTCTCCATCTAGTAAAATTTCAGAACTCCAAGGGTAGAGAAAATCCTGAAAATTCCCAGAGAGGGAGTGAGAAAACAGGTTACCAGAAGAAACAAGGGTAAGAAAGGCACCAAACTTCTCAGCAACAACATTTAATTCTCAAAGACAATTGAACAATATTTCAAATTTCTGAGGGTGGGAAAAGGTTTGTGTGTTTTTACTATTCAATTAATTTTTTTATAAATAATACTTTTACTTGGTAAAAGAATGAAACTATATTAAAAAGTGTTCAGAGTCTCACTCCCATCCCCACTTGCTCCATTCCCCACTCACCTGTCTCCAAAGGTAATAACCATTTCTATTAGTTTCTCATTTATCCTCCAAGTTGGAAAAACAATTTTGAACTTAGATTTCTAAACAATCAATCTAAATCAAGCCAAAAAATCAATCAAGTTTGGGCAAAATAATTGCATATGCGACATAAGCACTCAGAGTATAGCGTACAATGGGGTTTTTGGGAAATAAAATGCTAGAAAAAGATTCTAGCAAAATGAAAAGGGAACCAAGAAAGAGGACACACAGGATAGACACTCGTTATATGGCAGCCAGCTGAATATGACCTATGAAAAGTGAAAGAAGCTTAAAAGAAGTTGAGGAGGATCTGCTAGACCCAGAGACAGATATACTAGGATAGAAAAGTACCAAACTACCTAGACGCGGTGCTCCGCAACAAGAGAAGCCAAGACAATGAGAAGCCCGCGCACTGCAACGAAGAGTAGTCCCTGCTCACTGCAACTAGAGAAAGCCCGCGCACAGCAACGAAGACCCAACACAGCCAAAAATAAATAAATTAATTAATTAATTTAAAAAATAAAACAAAATTACAATATAGCTAAAAATATTAGGACATGGGAAGAGAGATAGACGGATAATCAATTTTTTAATCTTTGGTAAGGGAGTATCTAGGAACACTAAAGTTGACAATAAGAATAGAGATTCAATTATGTATTGTTAACTACATGAACAAAAAAGTAACTACTACTGTCTGGAGTTGGGGGGATCAGGGAAGTGGGAGGTACTGCAGAAGTGATAAATTCCTCATCTTCGAGAATATAGCCCCAGACACTGTTGAAAGATGATAAACCAAGGAAAAAGGCAGAGATATTACTAAAGACAGAAATATTAATTAAAGATATAATTAACCAAAGGATGTTAATTAAAGATAAAATAATAATCATGTGAACAATCCCAGTCAGAAAGTATTATCAGATGCTTGTTGTTAATTGAACTAGGGGAAAAGGAAAGAAAATTTTTTACTTTTCCCGTCTTACAACCCTCTATAATATTTAAATTTTTTAATGTGTACTCCTTCTATAATTTTTTAAACAACTTTTTTAAATATCTGTACGAGGATATACTTTATAATGTTTGTAACTGTGGGAATGGGAAACAATCTAAATGCAGAGAGACAAATAGGAAACTGATTAAAATAATTTAAATTGATTTTATGTATTTACTGACATGGAAAGATCCCCACACTCTATCAAGTTTTTTTATTTAAAAATAATCCAAATGCTAAATAACATGTACATCACGATCCATTATTTTAAAATCTGTGGTGTATATAAATGTGTGTATGCACAAGATGCTTATTCTAAAATGTGAATAATTATTGCAGCCAGGTGGTAAGAATGCAGGTGATTTTTATTTTTCTCTTTTTGCTTGGATTTTCTAAAATTTCCTATGAGGAACATAAATTATTTTATAGCAAAAAGAAAACAAAAATGTTATTTTAATACATTTTTCCTTAACTCATTCCACGTTTCTCCTGATTGAAACAAGGTCACAAGGTCTATTTGTAATTCCTGGCACAACTGAATATTTATCTGAGTCAAAATCTGTTTGACATCACCCTCAAATCAAAGTGTTCAGGTACAAAAATGTCCTTCAACCCACAGTGATAAGAATGCAGTTTCATATTTAAAGCAGATAAAAAGCACATCATTTGCCCAGTACCTAGTGCAGCTGTGACATCGATTTCACAGCCAAGGAAAGGGGAATCTAAATCATCACAGATGACAACAAAGCACAAGCTGAGTTTGTCAGAGGTAGTTCATCGTCTCGGATATTCATTTCAAATCGCTTTGGGAAGGGAAACTTACTGCTGCTAAATTTCAAAACATCCGAAAATCTGTGACTTTTCCAGTCATAAAGAACAGTCCTGCAAACCTTGATAAGAAAGTTTACGTTGACTTCATTACAACAGATTTAACAGTGAGAAAACAAAGCCAAAAGCAATAGGTACTAATGCTCTAGTGCAAGTTCGGATCCAAAGCATTTTCATCACCTCGAAGTAAGAGGGTCACAAATCACCACCCCCCTGCAATTTGGGACATTTTACTTCCAAGTAAAGGCCGTCCTGTACTTCAGAATTTTTAAAGTGACAAGAAGACACTTCAAAGGTAACAACAATATACTTCCATTCAATTTCACTTGTAATTTTTGGCCTTTGTCTAATCTTAATCAGATTTCTCTGAGAATGAGAATTCAGAAAATCAAAATAGTGTTTACCACAAACTGAAAAACTGTAAAGGGCAGTGCTGAAGTAATAATTATGGTAACAATTATTGAGCTTTTCCAATGCACCAGGCACTATATTAAGTACTGATTAAGTACTTAAGTGCTGTTAAGTACTTAATCAGTACTTAAGCACTTAATTAAATTAAGCAATTAAATCAGTATTTAAATGCTGATTAAGTCCTGTATTAAGACCATTTCTCATGTTGACACTCACAAAACCTCATGAAATAGGCAATAATATTATCTACATGTGGCAGATTGTATTTTCTAAATATGGCCACAACTATATCTCCCATCCCAAATGCTTTCCACAACGTGACTTTGCCAAAGTTCCTATCAACAGGTTGGGGCCTATATACCCTCACTTTGAACCAGGGCAGACTTTAACCAACTGAGTATGGTAGAATGATGTCATATAACTTCCAAGGCTAGGTCAGAAAAGGCCTTGCAACTTCTACCAGGCTCTTGGGACGTTTGTTCTGGGGAAAACCAGCCACAACTTAAGAACTCCTAGTATAGTTAGGCCATCATGCTGTGAGGCCAGGTGTAGATATTTCTAATCAATTGTGCCAGTTGAACTCCCAGCCAACAACCAGTCTTCACTGCCAACCATGTGAGTGGACCATCTTGGACATCCAGCCCAGTCAAGCCTTCAGATGACTGCAGTCCCAGTCTCATCAGAGACCCTCCAGGTAAGATCCCAGCCAAGCCCTTCCTGAAGTCCTGACTCACATTTTACACCACCAAGTTCAGAGCGCTTTGCTACACGGCAACTGTAAGCAGAATACACCATTTTGCAAATGAGGAAATTGAGGCTTAAAGAGTGATTTGACTCCAGGTCTTAACTATCATTTTATCCAGCTGCCAGATGTTGGCATAATAAAGTTTGTACCATGCAGAAGATATCTCTCTCAAGTCACATGTTTATTCCAACACGTCCATCAGCAGAACACACTGTGGGAGGAAAACTGTGACTTCACTGAAGTGAAAGCAGTCTATTTCACTGCATTTTGTGATTAAGCGGTTTTCTCTGTTTCCGTCTATTGATCTGTTAACTAAAATGTTGAAAACCTCTTACAAGTTACTTATGCTGTTACAGCAGAGTGCTCCAACCTACAGTAGGCAAGTGTCCTAATAAGAGATATCCCAGGAGGTGACTCTCTGTCTCTCCCTAAAATCACTTCTAGCAGGCTGTGTTGACATTTCAGAGGTCAATTCTTGCAGAATTTTCTCAAAGCATGAGCTATATGGACTCATGTCAGAGATTTTATTTAACAACTCATTAACTTATGAGGGAAACCGGTAAGATATTACAACTAGCTTAAAGAAGCATTCAAAGAGCAATGACATTTATAGGGATACGAAATTCTGAAGTGAATTTGCAAATACGTGCACACTGGGTCATCTACAGAAAATTGTCAGTCGCATTCTAATGAACACAATCCATGTGTTCTTCTACAGACAAGAATAATTTACATTATGATTAGTTTTCTACAATTTACAAAGTGCTAAAACATCTTAAAAACACTGGAAGGCAGAGATGACCTGAGTGAGTGAGTTAGGACACTCACTAATTTTATAATCTTTTTTTTCCCATTTCAAAGTCCTTCATGATATTCACATTTTTATTGAGAAAGGATTAATAATCTAAATTATATTCATATTGCAAAATTTACTTAGAGCAATTTAATATATGTACTTCTACTCCTTTGTAAATTTTACATTAATATTTAATTAATTGATTTATAACACTATATGATGCCAGGTAAAGCAAATACTAATCTTAGTTCACAAACTCGTGTATACCAAATTTAATTTCCTTGCTATTCTTAAAACTCAGTTTAATTTCCGTAGACGCCCCATTAACCTGATGGTAGAAACTAAATCTCAGTCAGTTCTGGGTTCTCCCACAAGCACACTTTTCTCCAGTGTTGTGTCTAAGTTCTCAGGAAGCTGGGAGGAGGCAAGGAGGCCTCCTTTGCCCACCGGTCCTTTGGATCCTCCCATCTTGCCCCAGGTCATCAGTCCACAGGTAACAGGTACATTGCTCCTCATTTTCATCAATGAGGCCCTTGCAGGCTGGGCGGCTCTCCCTGCTATCTCTGTGCCCCTTTCAGACACTCTAGCCTTTATTACTGCACCTCTCTGAGCTGTGGGAAACTCTTTGATGCTCTCAAACGTCCCACCTGCCTAGGAACTTTATGCAGCCACTTTTCCCCTAAGGTACGGCCACTGCCCTGGACCTTCCCAGAAAGCAAATTACAAGTGCTCTCTGTTCTCAGACCCACAACTCTGTGTGGGGTTCTGTCATCTCCCCCCTTAGACTCAGCCTGGGGTTGGGAAAGGGCAGAGTACGGTGTTCCTTCCCGGGGACCCAGCAGTTATGAGCTATCCTGTTTTCCTCTTCAAGTCTCCTCTTTCCCCTGTTATGCAGAATCTCAGGAAATAAGAAGCCTTGCCCTGACTCATCAGGTTTTTTCTAGGCCCTGAGTCCTAAACTTGAAAAGGCTTTATTCTGCCTTCTGCAATAACATTTCTTTCCCAGTTTCCTTACCCAAATGGGAGGAATAAGACAGCTCGGAGGGATAAGAAATACCCATAAAAAACAATGGTTAACAATTCAAAACTGTGATACCACCACATGGGTACTGTGCCAGATGTTTGAAAGACAAAGAAAAATATGATTCAATTTCTGATGTTAGGATTTGTCCAGGGTCACACAGCTAGTAGGGAAATACAGAGGAAAAACTCAACAGTGATAATATTGTATTTAGTGCAATATCAGAATTTATATTTATAGGTGAGAGGAATGTGGTTGGGCTGGGGGTGGGTAGGAGAACTACTCAGAAAAGTTTTCTCATGGAAAACTCGATCTGATTTTTGCCAAAGTTAGAAAGGCATTTCAGGTAGAAAGAACAGCATATGTAAAGGTATGGAGGCCAGAGAGAACCTGATATTTTCAAGAAGGACAGGCAGTTTGGTTGAAGACTAAGCTATGGAAAAAGAATCATGGAAGAAGAAACTGGAGCAGTAGGTGGACCCAAGATCAAAAGGATGCTACACTAGAAAGCTTACATTTTACTCTGAAGGTTAATGAAGGCATCCAATGATTTTAGGCTGGAAAATATTATAACCGGTTTTGTGTTTTTAAAAGATCACTCTAGCAGAATGTGGGGAACTAAAGTGAGAAAGATATTAAAATCCAAGTAAGAGATAAAAGAACCCAAGCTAAAGCAATAACAGTGGGGATGGAAAAAAGAGGAAATTTATTTGCAAGATATTTTTGAGGCAAAATTACAGAAGTTGGGGTAAGAGAGTAAAGGAGAGAAAGGAGTCCAGGAAAACTCCCCAAATTCTGGCTTGGGTGACCAAAGAAATGATGATACCGTTCACATAAACAGGAATACACATGAAAAGGGCAAGTTTGGGCAGAAGTGGATGGGGGGAGAGAGGAGGATGATACATTCACATTTTTTCATTCATCTAAAAGATATATGGTGAGAAATCATGCTGTCAACCCTGTCCCTCTCTACCCCAAACTACCACCTGCAACAAGTATTGTTGTTTTATTGGTCTCTGGTATATTCTTCCAGTCACTTTTATTTTTACCTTTATTTTATATTGGAGTATAGTTGATTTACAATGTTGTATTAGTTTCAGGTGTACAGCAAAGTGATTCAGTTATACATATACAAGTATCTATTCTTTTTCAAATTCTTTTCCCATTTAGGTTCCAGTCAGTTTTAACACATTGGCTTTAAGGCACCCAGGTAGAGCACTTCAGTAAATAGTTGGATAGATGGTTCTGGAGTTTGAGAGAGATACTTGGGCTCATGAAAAATCAACTCAATACCAAAAAATCAAATAAGCCCATTTAAATATGGGCAAAGAAACTGGGTAGACATTTTTCCAAAGAAGACATGCAAATGACCAACAGGTACATGAAAATATACTCAACATCACTAATCATCAGGGAAATGCAAATCAAAACCACAATGAGATGGCACCTCATACCTCACACCTGTTAAGATGGCTATTATTTTAAAAAAAAGAAAGAAAGAAAAAGCGTTGGTAAGGATGTCAAGAAAAGGGAACCGTTGGAACTTCCCTGGTGGTCCAGTGGAACTTCCCTGGTGGTCCAGTGGTTAAGACTCCGTGCTCCTAATGCAGGGCGCCCAGGTTTGATCCCTGGTCAGGGAACTAGATCCCACATGCTTCAACTAAGAGTCTGCTTGCCACAACTAAAAAAAATCCCGCATGCCGCAATTAAGATTCTGCACGTGGCAACGGAGATCCCATGTGCCGCAACTAAGACCCAGCACAGCCAAATAAATAAATGAATATTTTTTTTAAAAAGGGAACACTTGTACACTGTTGTTAGGAATGGAAATTGGTACAGCCATTATGAAAAACAGTATGGAGGTTTCTTTAAAAATTAAAATAGAACTACCACATGATCCAGCCATCCCACTTCTGAGTAAATATCCAAAGGAAACAAACAAAAAAATTTTTTTAACTGTTAGGACCTCCTTGTGGTCCTCAAAGACCTTTACTGGATGGTTCTTTCCAGAGAGGGAGCCACACACTGACAGGGCTGTGGGGAGGCATTGCTTCCAGCTCCCCACACCTCGGGGGAACAAACTGTGGGCAAGACACTGACTGCCATGGTCCATGATCACTTCTCCAGGGACGCATAGTTGAGCAGCTTCTCTATCAAGTCCAGTGGGCTAGCAGCATGCAGCGGCAGTAGTAGCCCTTAAGGCCCAGTGCATCCAGGGTGTCCCCCTATTTCAAAGAAATATCGGCAATCTGTGTTTTTTGCAGCATTACCCACAATAGCTAAGGAAATAACTTAAGTGTCTGTCACCAGATGAATGGATAAAGAAGATATGGTTTATATATATAAAATGTAAAAAAATTAATAAGCAGAAATCTCAGTTAAATAGAATTGAGAGACCAGAAGGGGGAGTTCTCACGCCCTGCGATGATAGCAAAGCCCAACAGGAAGAAGAAAGACTCCCTTTCTTTCCTGGCAAGGACTCAGCCAATGAAAAGTCATGGATGCTTTGTTTACTATAGCCCTCCCAACTTCCTTTTCCTCTCTACAAAAGCATTTTCCTTCCCTTGTAGCGCAGAGATTTTCACATGGCTCACCATGGTTGCAACCCCGAGTTGCTGATCCCAAATAAACCCATCTTTGCTGGAAAAATATCTGACAGTCTATTTATCTCCGGTAAACAATACAATGGAATATTATTAAATCATAAAAAAAGAAGGAAATCTTGCCATTTGCAACAACATGGATGAAACTGGAGGGCATTATGCTCAGTGAAATAAGCCAGACAGAGAAAGACAAATACTGTATGGCATCACCTATATGTGGAATCTAAACAAACAAACAAATAAAAAGTCCAACTCATAGAAACAGAGAGAATGGTGGTTTCAAGGGCCTGCGAGTGTGGAAGAAATGGGTAGGTATTGGTCAAGGGTACAAACTCCTAACTATAAGATAAATAAGTTCTGGGAACCTAATGTACAGTACGTTGTTCATAGCTAGTAACACGGTATTTTATACCTGAAGTTTGCTAAGAGAGTAAATCTTAGGCATTCTCACCAAACATGCATACACAAAAATGGTAACTGGGCTTCCCTGGTGGCGCAGTGGTTGAGAATCTGCCTGCCAATGCAGGCGACACGGGTTCGAGCCCTGGTCTGGGAGGATCCCGCGTGCCGTGGAGCAGCTGGGCCCGTGAGCCACAATTGCTGAGCCTGTGCGTCTGGAGCCTGTGCTCTGCAACAGGAGAGGCCGCGATAGTGAGAGGCCCACGCACCGCGATGAAGAGTGGCCCCCGCTTGCCACAACTGGAGAAAGCCCTCGCACAGAAACAAAGACCCAACACAGCCATAAATAAATAAACAAATACTAAAAAAAAAAAAAATGGTAACTATGTGAGGTGATGTGTTAGTTAACTTCACTGTAGTGATCATTTCACGATGTACACAACCATCACACTGTACACTTTAAATATATACCATTTTATTTGTCTCAATAAAGCTGGGAAAAAAATAATCCTAACCTTTTCATTTCCTTCCCTTATTTCCCTTTCCCCTAGGACCCCATCTTCTATCATCTCCTAGCCCCAGTGAGGTAGGGACCAGGGTAGGATTAGCCAAGGTTCTGTATTACTTGTGATGGTTCCTTATATCCCTGTAATAATAGGACTGCCTAATATTAGACAGGAGCCCCAATTTCAGAGGAATAATTAGATTTATTACTTTAACTAAAATTAACTGTTATTCTTGATCTTAACAAACAAGTGAAACTTTTGTTTGCAAAGTTGTAGTAAGTAACAGCCAAGAGAGTTGGAAAGAAGCTGAGTGAGGCTCGTTATACTAATTCTCCAGGGATCACAAGCACCATAAAACTTAGGAGAAGAGTAGATCCCTGAAGAAAACCAAGCTGCAATCCAAATCCCTCAGCCCTTATGTCACCTCCACAAAGAGATGTGTTTATTCCAGGAGTAGCTCATTCACTGTCTTACAGTGCCCCATTGTCCGCAGAAGAAATATCATCTCGCAGAAACTTGCCCAACGTGAGAATGTAATAAAAGTCTTTATCAGTTGAAATCACCCCCATTAGTTTAAAAGGAGGATGAAGGAAGATTCCACTAAATGATAACTGAACTCTTCCAAGGCTTCTCCCAGGATGAGTTTGCTGAATGTGGAAAATTTCAAAACATTCTGGACTCATCAGATCCTGTGAGCTGAATGATGACAAAGTCCAAGGAAACCATTCTCCCATCCGGGAAATGCCAGCTGACCATTCAGGATACTTTGGAAAGGAATAGTTATTCTTAAAGAATAAGATCAGCATTTAGAGCCCATAGACAATACTGCAAGCTCAAGAAATACCCACGTGAACCAGGTATCTTCTGGAATCCTGTGAGTGGTGTATTTGGAATGGCCTGATTGGGACTTCCCCAGAGGGCTGCTAGACACCTAACCCTGGGCCTGAGGGGTAATCTCCACCATGGCACTGCAGAGGATGGCAGAGCAGCAATGGCTTCCCCAAACCGTCCTCTTCCTGGCACTTGTCTTCGATAATTTTTATAAGATGTGGCACATTGAGCACACACACTGGGTCTCATTTGTAACTTCAGCCCCACCGTCCAGGTCAATGCTAGGCAAGTCAACGTTTATCCAGGCAGAACCATTTAAGTTACTCACATTGAGGAGATTTGCCTGTCCCACCTTGTGCTCTGTGTAACCGTCCCCTTGGAAAACGCAAAGCTCTGGAGAGCATCAAGTCTGGGTGAAACTCTTAACGCTTTTCCTTAGAAGGAGAAGATCTCACCCTCCTTCTAAGTGTGCTAGAACTATCCAGAAGGCAAGACGAACCTCCAGGGCATCCATAGAGACTTTCCCACTGCTCACTGCATGACTGACCCTTAAAACAATGAATGGGGTTTCCCTGGTGGCACAGTGGCTAAGAATCTGCCTGCCAATGCAGGGGACGCAGTTTCGAGCCCTGGTCCGGGAAGATCCCACATGCCGCGGAGCAACTAAGCCCGTGCGCCACAACTACTGAGCCTGCGCTCTAGAGCCCGTGAGCCACAACTACCGAAGCCCGTGCACCACAACTACTGAAGCCCACACGCCTAGAACCCGTGCTCCGCAACAAGAGAAGCCACCGCAATGAGAAGCCCGCACACCACAAAGAAGGGTAGCCCCCACTCGCCGCAACTAGAGAAAGCCTGCGCGCAGCAGCGAAGACCCAATGCAGCCAAAAATAAATAAATTAAATAAATAAATTTTTTTAAAAAACAAAAAAACAATGAATGGTGTGAGTGGATGGTGCAGCCATGCCCAGGCTCTCAGGCTGCCAGGCAAGTCTCCCCTTTCACTCACCAAGCCTGAAGGATAAAGGGAGAAATACCTGAATTCATGAAGTGGACCCCTTCCCTTTGTATCTGGAAGCCCCTCCCCCTGGCTGTTGACCTCCCATTTGATACAGGAAAAAAACAGAAGTTTATCAGCAGCCCTGTCTATGAGCTATATCCTTAGACTAATCACAATGTCTTTTCATGGTTTATCTGCGCTAAGCTCATGATTCAGTATGAACCCAGAGCTTTCTCCTCGCCTTCCACTCCCATCGAACTCTTCCTCATCTTAGTCTCTATTCCCACTTCTCTTCCAATGTGTCCCATCAGGACTTCACCTAAATGATACTCATTCTATTAGCTCCTGATGATGTGTCTGGGTATCACATTCATGTTGTGTCCTGCTTCTGTCCTGGAAAGAGCTGGGTAAGTTTCTTGGCTGCCTGGGCTCACCTTTGAACCAAATGATTGGACTACAGAGAACTCTTTTTCAAATCGCTGAGTATCTAAGCAATATTGAGCCTTGAAATAACCCCTGGAGAATAGCCCTTAGTTACATCCTCAGAGGCTGATCAACTATTTTGTGTTCTTTAGTAACTGTCAACAAGTGTTATATACAATAGTAGTTTGTGGAATAACTTTGAATAGTGCAGCCTGTGCTGAAGAGAAGGTAAAACCATAAAAAAGAGAAAGTTTATACAGTTTACCATTTCATCTTCTCTACTAATATCCCCTAGCATCTCCTTCATCCCAGGTACCTAAACTGGGTCCCAATCTTATTCTCCAGTGACTGGTAAATGATTCTTGCTACAGTTCTGCCTGATCATTAAGGGAGTAGTTGATAATGCTTAAGGAAGGAAACTTCCAGGGATGCGGACATTTAAAAAGAGATCTTTTTTAGGGTTTGGGGTTTTTTGTTGTTGTTCTTGTTGGGTTTGTTTGTTTGGGTTTTTTTTTTTAATAAATTTGTTTATTTATTTTTGTCTGCGGTGGGTCTTCGTTGCTGCACGTGGGCTTTCTCTAGTTGCGGCGAGAGGGGGATACCTTTCGTTGCGGTGCGTGGGCTTCTCATTGCGGTGGCTTCTCTTATTGCAGAGCACCGGCTCTAGGCATGCGGGCTTCAATAGTTGTGGCTCGTGGGCTCTAGAGCGCAGGCTCAGTAGTTGTGGCGCACGGGCTTAGTCACTGTGCGGCATGTGGGATCTCCCCCGACCGGGGATCGAACCTGTGTCCCCCTGCATTGGCAGGTGGATCCTTAACCACTGTGCCACCAGGGAAGTCCTGTTTGTTTGGTTTTTTTTTGGGGGGGGGGTGTTTGTTTTTGTTTTTGTTTGCTGCTGGAAGCATTCTAGCAGACCCAAACAGACCTCTGTCCCTTTACTAGCTCAAACTCCAGACCGTCTCAAAGATGGAGAGTTTCCCCTTAGAGAATCTTTGTGGGGAGACATCTCCACGTTCGAATGAGGAAAAGCAAACCCTCTTCAGATGGGCCATTTTAATGGACTACTTGACATATTATTCTGCAAGGTTACTGTCCTCTAGGAAGTACTACATAAGCAACATGTCCTCAACCTATTCTGTGTCAGACAACACCAAATCCATCTCACAGACATTTGAGGTGTTATTCACTCATTCAGTAAATGTTTACTAAAGCTGATTATTTCAAGAAACTTGTTCTAAGAGCTATATAAAATGCAAAGATTAATAAAGACATCTTTGAGCAACAAATGAAAAACAACCATAAAATACAATAAAAGTTGAGTGATATATAATAAAACTATGAGAGATACAGAGACTCAGGCATTCAAAAGAGAAGGCTTCATGGAAATGACAGCACTTATTGAGGAGAGACTTAAAGGATAAATAGGATTTGAAAAGGCTGATGATTCCAAGTTGAAAGAATGCCATGTGCTAAAACATAGGTGCATAAAATAGATAAAGAACAAAAAAATCACAAAGGGTTTATTGTATCTTGAGCCCACGGGAGGATGTAATCAAAGGAGACCGTGGATATATCATATGAGGACAGATCATTAAGAATCTTAAATACCAAACTCCCACTAAGGAATTTTTATTTGTGCATACATTACTTGTATTTTTCTCTTTTTGATTGGTAAGAGTTGTACTTTTCTCTCATAGATTTCCTCTTGTCTTTTTATTAATCCAAATACTAGTGAAAGGCATCAAATTTTCAGGTAATATTGAATTAGCAATAGAGTGTCTATGCATTCTCAATCAGTTTACCTGAGGATATGGATCTCAGTGTAGTGAATGGCTAAGTTAAGCAAAAAGGTTACCAGTCTCAAATATGAACTACTTATGGAGGAAGACCCATTATTAGAATAAAGACAAAAATGAAAGGTAGTGAAAGCAGGGTATAATGTTAGAGGCAAAGTAGTTGTTGAGGAATCAGAAATAAAATTTTGGTTAACAAAAGTAAGCAAGAATAATTTTTGGTTTGGGGCCTTACTTAGGCCCCCCTGCAACACCACTCTCGCCTCTAACACACAGACATACCAGGGACCATACATGAGACAGATAGCCCCAAGGGAGCTCTGTAAAACAAAAATAAAGGAATCCTTCAACTCAAAATGCAACACTCACCACTTTTTCCTATCAATTCCAAACGTCCTCAGATCCCCAGAACATCACGACTCCTGGTGCAGCACACCTCTGATGGGCCATCCCCCGCAGAGGTCAGAGGAGCCTTGGGGAACCACACCACTGTCACCGAGTTTGTCCTGCTGGGGCTCTCAGATGCCTGTGAGCTGCAGATGCTCATCTTCCTGGGGCTCCTCCTGACCTACCTCCTCACTCTACTGGGGAACCTCCTCATGGTCCTCACCCTCATGGACAGGCGCCTCCACACCCCCATGTACTACTTCCTCTGCAACTCTGCCATCCTGGAGATCTGGTTCACCTCGGTCATCTTCCCCAAGATGCTGTCCAACATCCTGACAAGATACAGGACCATCTCCCTGGCAGGTTGCTTTCTTCAGTTTTTCCTCTATTTCTTCCTGGGAACCACAGAATTCTACCTACTGGCAGTGATGTCCTTTGACAGGTATGTGGCCATATGTAAACCCTTGCGTTATGTCACCATCATGAGCAAAAGGGTCTGTGTCCAGCTAGTTCTTTGTTCATGGATGACAGGATTCCTTATCATCATCGTTCCAAGTTTCATATTTCAGCAGCCATTCTGTGGCCCCAATATCATTAATCATTTCTTCTGTGACAACTTTCCACTCCTGGAACTCATATGTGCGGATACAAGTCTGATTGAGCTTCTGGGTTTTATTTTGGCCAACTTCAGCTTACTGGGCACTCTGTCCGTGAAGGCCACTTGCTACGGCCACATCCTCCACACCATCCTGCACAACCCCTCAGCCAAGGAGAGGCAGAAAGCCTTCTCAACCTGCTCCTCCCACATCACTGTTGTCTCTCTCTTCTATGGCAGCTGCATCTTCATGTATGTCCAGTCAGGCAAGGGTAGCCAGGGCGAGGACAGGAACAAGGTGGTGGCCTTGCTCAATACCATGGTGACCCCGATGCTCAACCCCTTCATCTACACCCTGAGGAACAAACAGGTGAAGCAGGTGTTTAGGGAGCAGGTGAACAAGCTCTTCTTACAAAGATGTACTGGACCTGAGAGGAGGGGAGGAAGTTACCTCCTTGCCTGAACCTCTGCAAATGCAGCTTCTGTCCTGATCTCCATGAACTATCCCCTCCTAGACAGTTTTCAGCATGTCCTCTAATCTACAGTGGTTTCTCACATGCATCATTATTGGCTCACGCAGTCTTCTCAGAGTACAGAAAGCTCAGCGTACCACAGCTATGTCTGGTATGTCTTAATGTTTCTGACCCTAGCCTATACCTGAGTTTCTTAATCTTGCCTCATTTTTAAGTTATAATTATAAACTTAGCATATCTTCTTCACTAGAACATTTCAAAATTGATAAAAATATTCTCAGTAAGAATATATTCATGATAGACTTCAGAAATATTATATATACAGAAAAATTAATGAGGTGGAATTGCCAAGAAATGTTGAACAAAAAAAGTATCAGGTATTAAAACACTAACTTAAGAACAAACAAATACAACAGTGGAATTGGATACTCTAGAAAGATAATGCAGAGTAGACATAAAGATCTAATAGATGATTAAAGTAGACTTTCTAATCAGTAAAGAAGGTCAAGTCAATAAATGATGCCAAGACTACTGGCTAACCACAATAGAAGACTTCCTTTAAAAAAGATCGGGGTCTAGTACATAGTTGGTTATTTGGGTGGGGGAAAGGTTAGAGCAGAATATCAATTTAAATGTGATATATGCCTTAAATATTTATTTGAAATTAAAACCTAGAAACACATATGCACTCACTAAATATCCTTTTCTTTGAGAATGAATACAATGACTGTTGTAGTCTTTCTTGTTTAAATCACATTCATAATATGAAATTTCAAGATTGGTTTCAGCAGCACAAAAATTGTAAATATGCTTAAGAAAGTATCTGTGAGCAGAATTCCAGAATTTTCGCTTTTTGTTTGTCTTTTTCCAGTCTTCACAGTCCTTGCCCACACCTCAGTCAACAATTTTTTTTCAATAGTCAATTTTTTTTCAATAGATTCCAATATGGAATCTATTGAAAGGAACTGACTTCATTTTCATAGAAATAGCTATGTTTTTATACTCGTATTTCATT
Source organism: Eubalaena glacialis (assembly GCF_028564815.1). NCBI lineage: Eukaryota > Metazoa > Chordata > Mammalia > Artiodactyla > Balaenidae > Eubalaena > Eubalaena glacialis. Next base: position 120,303,174 of record NC_083717.1, read on the forward strand.
GGCTTATCTTTATTTAGATAAAATGTCATTACAGGGCTTCCCTGGTGGCGCAGTGGTTGAGAATCTGCCTGCCAATGCAGGGGACACGGGTTCGAGCCCTGGTCTGGGAAGATCCCACATGCCGCGGAGCAACTAGGCCCGTGAGCCACAACTACTGAGCCTGCGCGTCTGGAGCTTGTGCTCCGCGACAAGGAAGGCCGCGATAGTGAGAGGCCCGCGCACGCGATGAGGAGTGGCCCCCGCTCGCCGCAACTAGGGAAAGCCCTCGCACAGAAACGAAGACCCAACACAGCCAAAAGTAAAAAAGAAAGAAAGAAAGAAGCTTAAAAAAAAAAAAAAAAAGTCATTACAATAACGAGTCCAACTATTACATCAAGGTTTAGAAACAAACAACTGATTCTTGGTACAAGCCAACTGGTAGGAACAATAATATGCATGGGTACAACAGAAGCCTACTAGCTGCAAAGCTAGTAGCTGCAAGGCATGCTGTGGACATCAACGATTTTTAGAAGCAGTATAGCACAAAGACTGAGAACAGCTACTAGAAACCTAGGTTCAGATCTCAGCTACCTATTAGCCATTTGATCTTGAGTAAGCAATATTTCTTTGCATCTCAGATATACATGGAGATAATAATAGTATCTACCACATAGAATCCTTATAAATATCAATGTACTAATATATGTTAGAATGCTTAGCACAGGGCTTGGTACAAAGTTAAGAACCATGTTAAGTGTCAGGTACTATGTTTTACTGAAGGAATAAGCTGAATAAATGAAGGTAAATGAAGAGATTACCTAGGACCTTGAAGAAAAAGTTGTTAGATCCTCACCTCATCTCTTAAACTGAAATAAATTCAGGATGAATTAAGTAGGTAGATATAAACCATGAAAAAGAAAATTTAGGGCTTCGCTAGTGGCGCAGTGGTTGAGAATCTGCCTGCCAATGCAGGGGACACGGGTTCGAGCCCTGGTCTGGGAAGATCCCACATGCCGCGGAGCAACTAAGCCCGTGAGCCACAACTACTGAGCCTGCGCGTCTGGAGCCTGTGCTCCGCAACGGGAGAGGCCGCGACAGTGAGAGGCCCGCGCACCGCGATGAAGAGTGGGCCCCGCTCGCCGCAACTGGAGAAAGCCCTCGCACAGAAACGAAGACCCAACACAGCCAAAAATAAATAAATAAATTTAAAAAAAAAAAAGAAAATTTAGGTAAAAATTATTTTATTAAAGACATGCAGGGAGCTTTTTTTTTTTTTTTTTTGCAGGGAGCTTTTTTGATGGAAGAAATATAAAAATAAGTTTACAAATTTGGCTATGTAAAAGTTTTAGACTTCTTTATATTAGGAAAAAACCCATAAATGCTGTAATGGCCATATGTACTTTCTATCTGCCTGCATCCATTTCCCATTCTTAAAGTAGTAGGTCCCTGATCTTTCTCAGTAAGCCCCTTCCCCCTCTCAGTTCACGTAGCTGGGGTGGTGGTGACTTCATCCCTAACCAGTCAAAGCATGACCATGGTTATTGGCTCAGGAATGGCCATATCACTAAAATCAGGCCAGTGAAACCAAACAAGTCTCAATTCTGAGATACTTGTTGGAACTGGTGGAAGAGTCTCTCTGCTGGACTTGAGGTTGGGAGAAAGTAGGGGAAAAAGGAGAGAAGACACAAATTACCAATAAGGGGAATAAGAAAGTGGACACTACTATGAATTCTATAGGCATTAAAAAGTAATAATGGAACATTATGAACAACTTATGTTAATGTTTTTGACAACTTAGATGAAATGGATAAATTTCTTGAAAGACACAAGCTACCAAAGCTTACCCAAAATAAAATAGATAACTCTAGCAGTCCTATATCTTTTAAAGAAATTGCATTTGTAGTTAAAAACTTCCCCAAAAAGAAAAGTGCAGGCCCAGATGTCCTCATGGTTAACTCTACTAACTACTTTAAAAAGAGATAATACCAATGCTATAAAACTCTTTCAGAAAACAGAAGAGGAAGAAACACTTCCCAAATTAACCTATGAAGCCAGCATTATCCTGACCAAAATCAGACAAACATATTAACAAGAAAGAAGTTACAAATATCCCTCAGAACACAGATTTTAAAATTCTTTAAAAAACTTTAGCAAACTATTTCCAACAACATAGCAAAAAGGTAATACATCCTTGACCAAGTGGAGGTTATCCCACAATTACAAGATTGGTTCAACAACCAAAAGTCAATCATATGTAATTCACTACATTAACAGATAAAGGAGAAAAACCATATGATCATCTCAATAGATGCAGAAAAAGCATTTAACAAAAGTCAACCCCCATTCATGATTAAAAAAAAAAAACTGGATAGCAAACTAAGATAGAAGAGAATTTCCTCTAGCTGATAAAGGATACTTATGAAAAACCTACAGTAAAATACTAAATGGTGAAAGACTGAATGCTTTCCCCTAAGATTAGGAACAAGAACTTTACAACTTCTACTCAACATTGTACTATAGGATCCCAGCCAATGCAATAGGTAAGAGGAAGAAATAAAAGGCATGCAGACTTATCATGAAAGGATGCTGAATTTTGTCAACTGCTTTTTCCTGCATCTATTGAGATGGTCATGTGATTTTTAAAAATATTTATTTATTTATTTGGCTGCACTGGGTCTTAGTTGCGGCACGTGGGATCTTCATTGCAGTGTGCAGGATCTTCGCTGTGGCATGCAGGATCTTTAGTTGTGGCACGCGGGATCTAGTTCCCTGACCAGGGATCGAACCCTGGCCTCCTGCATTGGGAGCGCAGAGTCTTAACTGTTGGACCACCAGGGAAGTCCCGATCATTTGATTTTTATCCTTCATTTTGTTAATGTGGTGTATCACATTTCTTGATTTGTGGATGTTGAACCATCTTGCATCCATGGAATAAATTCACTTGATCATGGTGTATGATCCTTTTAATGTACTGTTAAATGCAGTTTGCTAAACTTTTTCGAAGATTTTTGCATGTGTGTTCATCAGGGATATTAGGTATAATTTTTTTCTTGTAGTGTCCTTGTCTGGCTTTGGTATCAGGGTCATACTAGCCTTACAAAATGAGTTTGGCAGTATTTTCCCCTCTTCACTTTTTTGCAAGAGTTTAAGAAGGACTGGTATTAATTCTTCTTTAAATGTTTGGTAGAATTTACCAGTGAAGCCATCTAGTCCTGGATTTTCTTTCTTTTTTCCTTTTTTTTGGGGTGGGGGGGGTTGATTACTGATTCAGTCTCCTTACTAGTAATTGGTCTGTTCAGCTGATATAAAGGGAACCTACCGCTGCATAATAAGGGCCATATATGACAAGCCCACAGCTAACATTTTACTCAACGGTGAAAGCTTTTCCTCTAAGATTAGGAGCAAGGCAAGAATGCCCACTCTTTCCACTTTTATAGTACTCTTTCAACATAGTACTGAAAATCCTAGCCAGAGAAATTAGGCAAGAAAAAGAAATAAAAAGACTCCAAATTGCAAAGGAAGAAGTAAGGTTGTCTTTATTTGCTGATGACATATTATATATAGAAAACTCTAAAGACTCCTCTAAAAAACTGTTAGAACTAATAAACGAATTCAGTAAAGTTGCACAATGCAAAATCACCACACAAAAATAGGTTGTATTTCTATACACTAATAACAAACTATCAGAAAGAGAAATTGAGACAACAATCCTATTTACAATAGCATCAAAAATAATAAAATACTTAGGAATATAGTTTACCAGGGAGGTAAAAGATCTGTACATTGAAAACTATAAGACATTAATGAAAGAAATTGAAGGGGACACAAATACATGGAAAGATATCCTGTGTTCATGGATTAGAAGAATTAATATTGTTAAAATGTCCATACTACCCAAAGCAATCTACAAATTTAATGCAATCCTTATCAAAATAATCCTAAAATTTGTATGGACCCACAAAAGACCCTGAATAGCCACAGCAATCTTGAGAAAGAACAACAAAGCTGGAGACATCACATTTCCTGATTTCAAACTATATTACAAAGCTATAATAATCAAAACAATAATGGTATTGGCATAAAAACTCAGTGTAACAGAACAGAGAGCCCAGAAATAAACCTATGCATATATGGTCAATTAATTTTTTTTTTAATTAATTTATTTATTTTTGGCTGTGTTGGGTCTTCATTTCTGTGCGAGGGCTTTCTCTAGTTGTGGCGAGCGGGGGCCACTCTTCATCGCGGTGCGCGGGCCTCTCACTGTCGTGGCCTCTCTTGTTGCGGAGCACAGGCTCCAGACGCGCAGGCTCAGTAATTGTGGCTCACGGGCCTAGTTGCTCCGCGGCATGTGGGATCTTCCCAGACCAGGGCTCGAACCCGTGTCCCCTGCATTAGCAGGCAGATTCTCAACCACTGCACCACCAGGGAAGCCCTGGTCAATTAATTTTTAACAAAGGAGCCAAGAATATACAACGGGTAAAGGATAGTGTCTTCAACAGGTGTTGAGAAAACTGGATATCCACATGCCAAAGACTGAAACTGGACCCCTATCTTATGCTACTCACAAAAAAATCAACTCAAAATGGATTGAACATAGACCTGAGTCCTTAAAACTCCTAGAAGAGAACATAAGGAGTAAGATCCTTGACACTGGTCTTGGCCATGATTTTTGGATATGACACCAAAAGCAAAGGCAACAAAAGCAAAATAAACAAGTGAGACTACATCAAACTAAAAAGTGTCTGCATAGCAAATGAAACCATCAACAAAGTGAAAAGTCAACCTATGGAATGGGAGAAAGTATTTGCAAGCCATATATCTGATAAGGGGTTAATATCCAAAATATACAAAGAACACATAAACTCAATAGCAAAAAAAAAAATAAACAACCCAATTTAAAAATGGGCAAAGAGCCTGAATAGACATTTTTCCAAAGAAGACATACAAATGGCCAACAGGCAAATGAAAAGGTGAGTCACATCATTAATCCTCGGGGGAAATGCAAATCAAAACCACAATGAGATATCACTTTACACCTGTTAAGATGCCTATTACTAAAAAGAAAAGAGATAACGAATGTGGGCAAAGTTGTGGAGAAGAGAAAACCCTCATGCACTGTTGGTGGGAATGTAACTGGTACTATCACCATAGAAAACAGTACGGCGATTCCTTAAGAAATTAAAAATAGAAGTATCGTAAGGTCCAGCAATCCCACTTCTGGATATACAACAAAGGAAACAAAATCATTTTTTCAAAGAGGTATCTGTATTCCCATGTTCATTGCAGCATTACTCACAATAGCCAAGGTATGGAAATAACCTAAGAGTCCACTGACAGATAAATGAATAAAGAAAATGTGGTATATATAAATAATGGGATATCATTCATCCTGTAAAAAAAGAAGGAAACCCTGACATTTGTGACAGCATGGATGAACCTGGAGGGCATTATGTTAAGTAAAATAAGCCAGACAGAGAAAGACAAACACTGCACGATATCACTTATATGTGGAACAACAACAACAAAAAGTTGAACTAATAGAAACAGATAGTAGAAAAGTGGTTGTCAGGGGCTGGGGTGGAGAAAATAGGGAGAGGTTGGTAAAAGGGTACAAACTTTCAATTATAAGATGAATAAGGTATGAGGATCTAATGTGTAATGTGGTGAGTATAGTTGATAATGCTGTACTGTATAATTGAAAGTTGCTAAGTGAGTAGAATTTAAATATTCTCACCAAAATAAAAAGGTAATTATGCAAGGTGATGGATATGTTAATTAACTCTGGGGTTACCCTTTAACAATATATACATCTATCAAATCATCACGTCATACACTTTAAATACCTTACAATTTTATTTGCCAATTGTACCTCAATAAAAAGAAAGAAAGGGCACACAGTTTGGGGGGTGGGAGGAGGTAAAATTGCCTTTGCTTGCAAATGATATAGTCATCTATGAAGAAAATCCTAAGGAATCTACCCAAAAATCTTCCCAGAATTAATGAATAAGTGTAATAAGGTTGTAGAATACAAGATTCTTATAGAGAAGTCTATACGCTAACCTATATGCTAGCAATAAACAATCAGAAATTGAATTTTTTATTGAATTTTAAAAAAAAACATTTACAACAACACCAAAAAATATGAAATACTTAGGGGTGAATTTAACAAAAGATTTTTAAGACTTGAATATGCAAGTCTGAAAACAATAAAACTGTACTGAGAAAAATTAAAGACTTTAATAACAAAAGGAGAAATATATTGATGAATTGCAAGACACGTTATTATTACGATGTCACTTCTCATAAATTGCTGGTGAAATCATAAATTGGTACAATTTCATATTATCTAATGAAGTTGAAGATCTGCATAACCCACAAACTACTAAAACCACTAAATCTAGCATGTGCCCTGGAGAAACTCTTGCATGTGTGTCCAAGAGACATGTCCAAAAACATTCATAGCCACACTGCTAGAAATTGAGGGGAAGAAACTGAAAACAATCCAAATGTCTCTCCACAAAGTAATGGAAAAAGCAATGTTACATAGTGGAATACTATACGGCAGTGAAAATGAATGAATGATAACCACATACTTTAACATGGATGACTGTCGGAAACATAATATTGCAGTAACAAAAGAATATACACAATTTGATGCCATTTATATAAAGTTCAAAAATGTGCAAAGGTAAAAATATATTGTTTAGGAACATATACACATATAGTAAAACTATAAAGGAAAGCTAGGGAAAGATAAGCTCAAAAAATTCAGGACTGCAGTTAGTTCAAGTGGGGAAAGAAGATGGAGTTGGAGAGGGCACACACAGACCATCAACAGTATTGATGTCCTATTTCTTAAGCTGGGTGGTAGGTACGTGTGTGTTCATTTTACGGTTGTCCTTTTATCTTACATGTAGATTATAAATACACGTAAGTATTTATTTAATGTTTAATAAAAATTTTTAAAATAAAATACAATTAAAATCCCCACGAGAAGCACTTCGAGCCAAAATTAATAATGGCACACAACCTGCTGAGAATTACATATAATTCTGCCAAAAGCTGGTTGAGGACTTCTCACTAAAGGATGTGAGGATGACAGATAAGAGGAAAATGCAGGTATTTCATTTTGAGTAATGTAGAGTTTATTTGGCGAGGGTGGAGGGGCAATAGGCCTTTATAATAAGTAGAGAGATTATAATATTTAAAAAGCACTTACGCAAGCATCGTATCAGTTGAGCCTCATAACAGTTGTTTGAGATGCAGTACCTAATATTTTGATCTCCATTTTTCAACAGGGGAAGCTGAGAATCTCAGAGGTTAAGGGGACATGCCTAAGATCACACCACTGCTGGTGAGTGGCAGGGTCAGAACGGGAATCCAGACCTTCCAGTTCCAGGTCGAGTGCACTTCCAGTGTACAGATCTGCTCACCTTGAGGACAGCGTGGAAGCATGTGGCAGGGAAAGAGCTGCCAGGGGGGATGTAGACTCAGAGAGGAAGAGAGGTGGGAAGACAACTTTGGCCAACTTCACAGCTTTGCCTAGGACCAAGCCTGAATCGGGGGGTCACATCACAGCAGGACAGAAATCTCCATTGGCTGTCTTGGTTCTCATCTCCAATCTTCTCATGCCCTCTCCACATTTCCATGCCTCTGCCCACTGGTTCCAGCATTCTCTGCCTCTGGGTTCCTCCCTACCTACCCCATTATGATGCTACCGACATCTTTCTTAAAAAGAGAATTTAGCCCTGTCCCAGCTTCTCCAGTCTTAAATTCCCACACGCTGCTCAACAGACAACATTCTTAGGTTATTGCCTTTTTATAGAGCAATAGAGACTATAAATGGTAATGTTCCTTCCCATTTTATTATTACACCACACTGCAGACTTCTGGTCTCAGTGCCCAACTTACTTCCTTTAGCGCTCTCCCTTTATCTTTCTCCAACATTGCATTAGATACTTGAGAGTTACACTATTTTAGGAATCTCAGAATCTTCACATTGCACACGTAAAGGGTCTAAGGCCTTCTATAGTAGAAGGTAAATTACAGATATGTGGTGTAAGCTAGATATAGTATCTAGCTTTGTTCAGACCACAAAACAAACTATTCCAAATTCCCTTGCTGTGAAATAAACTCATTCATTCATTCATTCAGCCATCCAGCCATCCATCTATCTATTTGTAACCAATATATCAACTGCTCCACAAACCCATGGAGATATGTGGCTACATGTGGTCATATTTTTTTATTTTTTCAGTTAATTATGCAAATCCCCATTTTCTGTATTGACATCAATTCTAGTATCTGTTATTGGGCCTACCTATTTCTCTCCTAAAGGGTCCCTGAAATCCAGTCCTTACACAGAAGGGGGGTATAGCAGACAGGCTGGTCTCACACAAGCGCGTGTGTGCGCACACACACGTATCCACTCGGCCTTTCACCATTTCAACACACACCAGTGACTTCCAACATCGCCTTTCAAAGAGATTGGAAGGCTTTCTCTGGCCACAGGAGCTGCTCTGCCATGCTCACAGAACCAGGAGAAGCCACTCACCTACTCTCCTTTAGAGAGGATGACTTCAGAAGGAGTCTTCTGAAAGGAACGCCCTTTAGTGAGTCCATGGTCATTTCCCTTTCTAAAGGAAACTCCCAATCTGATTCCAAGGTGCCCATTGGTCCCTTTGTGGGAGAAGACATGGCATAGGGGCTGCCTTCAGTGATTCACGGAGACTTTCAAGTTTATAGCACCTCTGTCACTTTTGAAAAGGAACATATACATTTAACCTCTACATTTTTTTCTTGAAAACAAATCTTAGTATCAACTTCTTCTCTCCATCTCCACTGCTCCCACCTGGTTCAGGTCTCCAGCATCTGTCGTGGATGACTTGTGATGGTCTCCTCACCCACCTCCTGAGCCCTCTTTTGCCCACCTCCAGCCCATCCTCCCACAGCAGCCAGAGTGATCTTTATCAAACATAAATGGGGTCAGGTCACTTCCGTAAAACTCATTAGTAGCTTCCCTTTAATCTTCAAATAAAACTCAAACGCCTTACCTTAACCCCCAGTGTCCTTTTGTGATTTCAAGAGCATTTGATTTTCTAAGAGAGACCCAGTTGATTGCAAGTTGTCTTGTCTGGCCCAGATCTAGCTGTCCAGCAGCAGCTCCTGCCTTTGCCCTTCCTCCACCATCCTCCAAACACACTGACCTCCTTCTGGTACTGGGATACACCAGCTCTTCCCCAACATGGAGCCTTTGCCCTTGTTCTTTCCTCTGGAGAGTTGCTTTTCCCCCGGCCTTGACTGTGATGAGCTCAGTTCATTCACCAGGTGTCAGCATAAATGTCACTCCCCAGAGAAGTCTTCCCTGACCATTCTATTTGCATAGATCCTCTTGCCCTCAATTTTTCTACCTCAACACCTATTTGTTACACTGACACACTTCAAATTTAAAATGAATCCTTCCTAGAACACACCCTCTCACCATACACAAAAATAAACTCAAAAGGACTTAAACATAAGACATGACACCATAAAGCTCCTAGCAGAGATCATAGGCAGAACGTCCTCTGACATAAATCATACCAATCTTTTCTTAGGTCAGTCTCCCAAGGCAATAGAAATAAAAACAAAAATAAACAAATGGGGCCTAATCAAACTTACAAGCTTTTGCACAGCAAAGGAAACAATAAACAAAATGAAAAGACAACCTACAGAATGGGAGAAAATATTTGCAAACGATGTGACTGACAAGGGTTTAATTTCCAAAATATACAAACAGCTCATACAACTCAACAACAAAAAACAACCCAATCAAAAAATGGGCAGAAGACCTAAATAGACATTTCTCCAAAGAAGACATACAGATGACCAATAGGCACATGAAAAGATGTTCAACATTGCTAATTATTAGAGAAATGCAAATCAAAACTACAATGAGGTACCGCCTCACACCAGTCAGAACGGCCATCGTTTAAAACTCTACAAATAACAAATGCTGGAAAGGGTGTAGAGAAAAGGGAACCCTCCTACACTGTTGGTGGGAATGTAAGTTGGTACAGCCACTGTGGAAAATAGTATGGAGTTTCCTCAGAAAAGTAAAAATAGAGTTACCATATGATACAGCAATCCCACTCAAGACAAAACTCTAATTCAAAAAGATACATGCTGACCACCTAGAGGGGTGGGATAGGGAGGGTGGGAGGGAGGGAGATGCAAGAGGGAAGAGATATGGCAACATATGTATATGTGTAACTGATTCACTTTGTTGTAAAGCAGAAGCTAGCACACCATTGTAAAGCAATTATACTTCAATAAAGATGTTTAAAAAAAAAAAAACAAAAAGATACATGCACCTTTATGTTCATAGCAGAACCGTTCACAATAGCCAGGACACAGAAACAACATAAATGTCCATTGACAGACAAATGGATAAAGAAGATGTGGTACATATATACATGGGAATACTACTCAGCCATAAAAAAGAATGAAATAATGCCATTTGCAGCAACATGGATGCAACTAGAGATCATCATACTAAGTGAAGTAACTCAGGAAGAGAAAGACAAATACCATATGATATCACTTACCTGTGAAATCTAAAATATGACAAAAACAAACCTATCTATGAAACAGAAACAGAATCATGGACATAGAGAACAGACTGGTGGTTGTCAAGGGGAAAGGGATTGGGGGAGGGATGGAGTGGGAGGTTGGGCTTAGCAGATGTAAGCTTTTATATATAGAATGGATACACAACAAGGTCCTACTGTATAACACAGAGAACTATATTCAATATCCTATGATAAACCATAATGGAAAAAAATATTTTTAAAAAGAATGTATATATATATGTGTATGTGTACATATATATATATATAACTGAATCACTTTGCTGTACAGCAGAAATTAATACATTGTAAATCAACTATCCTTCAATTTTAAAATATTGATCAAAAATAAATAAAATAAAGTAAAATGAAATGAATCCTTCCTTCCGCACTTCACTGTAAGCTTCTTGAAGACAAGGACTTGTTTTACGTCTAACATATAGTTGGTACTCAGTAAATATTTAATGAATGGTGGAGCATCATGCTGTACATATATCCATTCATTCAATATTGTTATTTCATCATCCTCTTGCTGCCTACAGATAGGATAACAAGGTCCCCCTTCATCTGTATTTATCTGCCACTACCTACCTTGTCCCTTATGGTTCTCAAATCACATTACAAAGTTTTAACAATTGAGTGAAATTATTCTTCGCTTGTTCCCTGGAGTACAGAGTTGACTTAAAATTATACTTCAGCCTTAATCACCTGAACAACTTGGAGAGAAAAATCTCAAGTAAAGATCCTGCTAGCTGCTCAGTCTGGAAGGCTCTTTCCCTGCCAGAAGGCTGCTCCTTAGGAGGCTGAGGTAGGAGCCCAAGGAGTGCAGAGCGGCTCTCCTCCCTCCCTGTGTTGCTCACAATTGTCTGCCTTGGAGTAACGCTGGAGAGAGGGGGAAAGAGAGAATTGGCCATGGAGAAGGCACACTAAGATGCTAATCCGGGTCCTCCTTCCGAACACAATCCTGAATCTTGACTCTGTGGATGACCTCCGGGTGAAACCTTCTCTTTGGGTGAAGAGTGCCTTCCTCCAGAGGCTGCATGGGATCCTCACTTCAAAATGCCCTGCCATCCTTAGAAATAGGCACTGTGCTCAGTGGTTTTACATGTGAACAAGACCATGCCTCTCAGTCAGTATTTGTCCCGCATTTTTTTTTCTTTTTTTTAAAATAAATTTATTTATTTATTTTGTATTTTTGGCTGCATTGGGTCTTCATTGCTGTGCACAGGCTTTCTCTAGTTGCGGCGAGCAAGGGCTATTCTTCGTTGTGGTGCGCGGGCTTATTGCGGTGGCTTCTCTTGTTGCAGAGCACGGGCTCTAGGCACATGGGCTTCAGTAGCTGTGGCTCGTGTCCCGCATTTTTCATGTAATCATTATGAAATAGAATTCCCAACCTGTGGAGCTGAATACAATTCATAACCAAGATTATAAAATATTTAAAAATATTTTCCAGTTGTCTGTTTATTCCCCCTAATCCTCCGTATCCTCTACTGTTTTAGGTCATCTACCCCTTTGCTATCCAACTCACTGGAGGGAGAGGAAAGGAGCCAATGCTAGAGGAAGACATGAGGGTAGGTAATTTCTAACTGAACTTCTGCAGACAGTACAAACCAGCACTAAAATGGTGATGCTGTGAATGAGGTTATGGAGCATTTCCTACAATGGCCCCTTAATCAATCATTCAACAATTATTTATTGAGTACCTGCCATATGCCTAACATTCAATCACTCGTTGGTTCAACAGAATTTTATGCTGCCGGGATCTGTGTTAGGGGCTAAAATGCAAAAATGAGTAAGATGTGGTCTCTACTCTCCAATAGCTCATTTCTGCAAAAAAAGACAAGACCACCAACTCATACAACTGAAGAATAATCTGAGTTAAATTATGTGTACTAGAAATGAATGTTCATAGAGCTCAGTGGACTGAAATTGTAAAGATGCAAAAAACCCAAAAACCTTCTTAAAGGAGGAAGTGCCTGAAAAGAGCTTTGAAAGAGAAGTAAATAATAGATAAGCAAAAGAAAGGAGGGAAGGCACCCCAGGCTGTGGGAACAGCTTTGGCAAAAGCCAGAGGCTAAAGTAGGCTTGAGATGCTTTGGGAGCAGCGAGGAAATGGAAAGGACAAAGTACGCTCTTCATTAGATCCGCAAACCAGTTTAAACCTCTTTCCAAAGGAATGGTGAAATTTTGATAAGGTATTGTGTGTGGGTTATGAGTCTTTTAACTGTGGGCGGCTTATAATTAAACCATTGTCTCTAGTCATTGCTAGATAGCTACTGAGAAAAGCCAGTTACCCCATGCTAATGTATAACTTCTTTGTTTTATGCAAAATAGCCAGCTCTAGTCTAAAAAAGAGCTGAGTGCCTCTATTCAAGTGGAATAGAATAAAAATAAAAACCCAGGGCTTTCATGCTCACAGGGCCTTTCCTGGACACACGCAGTCAGAGCATCATGTAATTTTCTCTCTTTCCCTTCTAAGAGGGTGGAAAAAGAAGCAAAAACGCTCTGCATCCCAGAAAGCCAAGAATAAGCCAGGGCCTGGCTGTCCCCATGCAAGCAGATGCAGCCACCAATCCCGAAGGCAAAGAACATAGGGGACAATGGAGAGATACACTGCTGAGGAGCGGAAGGAAAGGAAGGGCTTCCAAAAAGTCAAACTGAAGGGAAATGTGTTTGTTTATAAAATTAAAGTTCAGAGAGAACAGATAAAGAAAAACTGAAGAATGAGTAGGAAAAGCCCAGAAATGCATTTTGCTCTTTTTTTAATATCAAAGATAAAACTCCTTGACACTAATAATTAGTTAGCTAGCCAAAGTTTTTAATTTGGGTCATCCTAATGAAGAGGGTGGAGAAAATTCAGAGGAGTGATGAATAACGGTCAGAGATAAAGAGGATTGGGATTGGATAGTCTTTATTTCTAAACAGGAGAGTCTCCTAATGGTGGAGCCTGTCGTGCTAACCACCGTAACTGAAACAGATTACAAAACCTTTTCTGAAGCTTTCACAGTAGACAGGATCCTCCCCAAAGGACATATTATGGTAGGAAAAGTAGAATATATGTATGTGAAGGATCCTTAAAGAGTCTGTGGATGACTGAAGCTCTTGTTTTTGACTGATTATATTTCATTTATTTTTGGCTGCATTGGGTCTTCGTTGCTGCACGCGGGCTTTTCTCTAGTTGCAGCGAGCCGGGGCTACTCTTCGCTGTGGTGCGCGGGCTTATTGCTGTGGCTTCTCTTGTTGCGGAGCATGGGTTCTAGGCACACGGGCTTCAGTAGTTGGGGCACACAGGCTCAGTATTGTGGCTCACGGGCTCTAGAGCACAGGCTCAGTAGTTGTGGTGCACGGGCTTAGTTGCTCCGCGGCATGTGGGATCTTCCCGGACCAGGGCTCAAACCCGTGTCTCCTGCATTGGGAGGCGGATTCTTAACCACTGCACCACCAGGGAAGCCCTGGAGCTCTTACATTGCTAGTAGGAATGCAAAATGATAACAACCACTTTGGAAAACAGTTTGACAGTCTCTTATAAAGATAAACATACACTTACCATACAATCCAGCAATCCCACTTTTAGATATTTACCCAAATGAAATGAAAACGTATGTCTACTCAAAGACTTGTATGCAAATGTTCATAGCAACTTTACTCAAAATAGCCCCAAACTGGAAAAAACCCAAATGTCCATCAACTGGTGAATAGATAAATAAATCGATGGGATACCCATACCATGGAATGCTACTCAGCAGTAAAAAGGAATAACTAATGATACAGGCAGCAACATGGACTCATCTCAAAAGCATTTGCTAAGTGGAATAAGCCAGACACTAAAGGCTATATACTGCATGATTCTATTGGTGTAACAGTCTGGAAAAGGCAAAGGGGACAGATATCGGATCAATGGTTACCAGGGGCTGAGGATAGGGAAAGGGAACTGATTCCAAAGAGGAGGAAAAATTGGGGGGTTATGGAACTCTTCTATATCTTAATTGCGATTGTAATAACACAACTATATACATCTGTCAAAATACATTAATCTGTATATTTTAAAGGACTGAATTTTACTGTATCTAAACTATACCTCAGTATGAAATCTAATTTTCCTCTCATGGTTTCCTTTTTAACTCTGTTGTCTTCTTCACTTTGAATCTCTAAAGGACCAAAGCTTCTAATTCCAGGCCTACCCCTCCCTGGAATGAGATTACAAGGATTCATAAGTGCTGAAGAGAACTTCTTGACAAGAAAAAGAAAGAGACGGCCTGCTATGGTCTGAATGTTTGTGCTCCCCCAAAATTCATATGTTGAAATCCTAAGCCCTAAAAGTGATGGTATTAGGAGGTGGGGCCTTTGGCAGGTAATTAAGTTGTGAGAGTGGAGCCATCATGAAGATAATTAGTGTTCATAGAAGAGATTCCCGGAGACCTCCCAGCCCCTCCTACCACGTGAGATACAGTGAGAATTCTGCGACCTGACCCATTACAGGGCCCTCCCACACCATGCTGGCACCCTATCTCACATTTCCAGCCTCCGGAACTGTGAGAAATAAATGTCAGCTGTTTATAAGCTACCTAGTCTGTGTTATTTTGTTATAGCACCCAGCATGGACTGAGACAGGGTCCCCCAATCGTTTCCAGGAAATCATTGGTAAAATTTGTCCTGCACAAAGAAATGCCGCTGGCCAATCAAAGAATATACAGAGGAACAGAGGACAGGCTCAAAGACAAGGGTGCTTTCACTCCACGTCTAAATGGAACCAAGGGAAGGCTGTCAGCGTGGTTTAGACAGAGGATTCACAGAGTAGGCTGTGGCCAGCAAGTGAAGCCGAGGCGCCATCCTAGCCGTCCCAGCTGGGAGTGTTCCAGCCACTCTGGGACACCCCAAAGTGTAGGCACAGGGATGGCTTCCCCCACTCCACCAAGGTTTGCAAAAGCCAAACGTTGACCTCACAGGGCACCTGTGAGACACGGGCAGATGTCATTTCTGCTCATGGTGCCTGGACAGTTGGCTCCAGAGCTCCTGCTGCAGATGATGCCAGGCTCCCAGCCAAGGATGGGCCGATGAGGTCTCTGGTGCAGTCTAGCCATAGGGTCCTGAATCATGGAACTCACCAAGTACTGTCTTCGATGGGCTTGTCTGAGGATGTCCAGGATAGGAAAATTACTATCAAACACCAGGATCAGTCCCCAAGTATCTGGGCCTGACTCATGCCAATCCTGGGAGCAAGGTAGTGATGGGAAATGGAGTTCTACCCTGTTCTACTCTGCCAGGATAGAACAAACATTTCAGGTGTTTGTTGAGGGGATTTCTGATACAAAGAAAAAAAGAGAATGAATTCAAATTTCACACAAAATGATTTGAAAATTCATATCCTACTACCCAAGTAGAGTCTCCTGTATACTCTGCCCCCCACACCCAACGCAAACACACACACAAACACACACACACACCATCTCTCCAAAACGTTTTCACTTACACTCATCTATATTCATCTTCAATAGTAAGAGCAGGGCTTCCCTGGTGGTGCAGTGGTTAAGAATCCGCCTGCCAATGCAGGGGACACGGGTTCGAGCCCTGATCCGGGAAGATCCCACATGCCGCGGAGCAACTAAGCCCATGCACCACAACTACTGAGCCTGCGCTCTAGAGCCCGCGAGGCACAACTACTGAGCCCACGCGCCACAACTACTTAAGCTCGCGCACCTAGAGCCTGTGCTCTGCAACAAGAGAAGCCACTGCAATGAGAAGCTCGCGCACCGCAATAAAGAGTAGCCCCCACTCACCACAACTAGAGAAAGCCCGCGTGCAGTGACGAAGATCCAATGCAGCCAAAAATAAATAAAATAAAATAAATAAATTTATTTTTAAAAAAAAATAGTAAGAGCAAACAAATAATGCTTGCTATTTGCCAGGTATTCCTCTAAACATCTTACTAAATTAACAACATTGAAAGTACAGTATTATCCCCATTTTACAGGTAGGAAACTGAGGCTCAGGAAGACTTAACGTGTCTAAAGTTACCTAGTTGGTAAGCGACAAAGTGGAGTTTAAATCCAGTCTGTGTGGCACCGAAGACCAGTTTCTGCCACATTTGCCAACACGTCTATTGCCAGGCTCCTCACAAGTCTGTGCCCACAACCAGCACATACCCAGCTTTTCCCTAGAGCAGACCCAGGTGCGTGGAGGGAATTGTTTGCCAAGTGCAGCTGCATCCCTTCTAGAAGAGAAGACGCCAGGAGTCAGGCTGGGAGGAGATTAGAGCTCATTCAGCCCACTGGTCTTGAAATTTTTGTGTTTTTTTTCCACGAAATGTGATGAACGTTTCAATTCTTTCCCCAGAAAAATGCTTTACAAGTTCACAGATCCCCTGAATCTTGTCCACGAACTCCAAATTAAAGGCCCTGATATATTCAAATCCCTTCATTTTACAGCACCTAATTTGATAGTAAACATTCAATACACTATTACAGTTGTAGTTGTTCAAGGTGGAAAAAAAAGAAAGAAAATCCTGAGACTTAAAAAAAGGTGAAATGGTGGACCCAAGGCCACACAGACAGTGAGTGACTGAGTTGGAAACAAACCCAAGACTTTCAGGCCAGTGCTCTCTCTACCCCACCACCTTGAAACAAGGCCTTTTGGAGTTTTCTTTCAGCCTTTGTAGATTTTTACCTTCATCCCATAAAGACCCAAGAAGTGCCAGCCAGTCGTATGGACAGATGTGAAACAAGAGGACAGTCAGGGAGTTGAGAAGCTCCCATGTTCCACCTCTCTCCAGGCCCTTCCTTTTCCTCAACTGTCTATGTCACCCCATTACCTTCTCACCCACACACCCCCTTACATCCACCAGAAATACCTACGAACACAAAAGGAAGGTGGCTGCTAGCAAAGAGATCCAGATGACACCAATTGCATGACAGCAGCCTCGCTAAGCCCACATCAGGATGTACCATGATTCTCTTACATACACACAGAGTCAAACAAGCCATTCTCTTCTCTCCCTGCCTTTAAAGCAATTGTCATAGGGAAGTACTGGGGTGGGGAACAGTGAAGGGATCCTTTCTTTGAGACTTCCAAGAAATATAACACACCCTCTTCCAGTGTCTCACTTGCAAAATGTACTTCCTGCTGTCAACTGAACTCCAGGCTCACTGAGAGTCCCTTTCCTCTGGTTCAAGCTCAGGCCATCAAATCTTCAAAGATCAGACCTCCTCCTAGCCCATCTCCTGTCTAATTAATTCAATACCTAGTATCCTGCATTCCTAAGTCCTTTCATCTAATTCTTTGGTCATTTTTATGACCTGTCTACAGACTATTTTAAATGTCTTATTTTAGTTATTATAGCATTAAACTGAACCCAATGCATGGAGAAGGCTCTAACCAAAGATGACTAAACAGAATTACTCTTTAACTCCTATTTAAACTCCTACTACTCCTAGTTAACTCCTACTATGACTAGTAGTCATATTCAATTAATGGTATCCACCATCATGTTGGAGTTTTTAACAACGTAATATAGGTCATCTGATATCTATTTTACTTGAGAGGAAATATGGCCCTTAAGTGACAGTGCATCCCTGGGGGAGGAGTAACTGAGAGTACACGGGATTGAAGAGTTGGCCTGGATATATTCAGGCTCCACCATCTCTTCTATACCATAGAGAGCCTCCTTCAGCCTCAACTCTTGCTTTTAAAAATGAGAATAATGTTTATTTCAACATCTAAAAATGGCAAAATAAAATTAAAATACCCTATGTTGTAGAAGATTCAGAGAAAAGATGCTCTCCAAAAGCAAGTGTGATTCCTCGGGAGCACGATCTGGGAATGTGGGGGAAACACATTGAAATGTGCAGACCTACTGATCCAGTTATTCCACTTGTGGACAAAGAATGTCACCTCCCATATCCCTAAACAAAGGATGTTACTGCCATCAAACCATCAGCCACTGCTGCAGCCCCCAGTGGTACACCCTGAGGGGAACTCAGAAAGGAGAAAAACAGGATACTGGCCCTAGATATTCAATACTTAAGATGCATATCAAATGAATGATTTCAATGAGCCCAGAGTCTTACATCTTCCCATAGAGAGAAAAGCGCTAAATTCATTAACTTGATATATCTGGTTTTCTTTAATTAATAGTAATCTTTCGATGTTCCAACTACCTGTTTTTTTGTTGTGAAAACTCCTATTTATCCTGGCTTCTCCCTCATCTCTTCGGAACAGTCCCTCAGAGATATCTGAGGGGCTGTCTCCCAAGCTTAAGTCCTCAGTAAGTCCACCAAATTAAACAGAATTCTCAACTTTCAGGTTGTGCATTTTTTTTTTAGCCTACAGTTTTGGCAACCAAAGAAAGGACCCAGGGGAGACTTCTTTCCTTCACCTAAACTCTACAAGAACTGGAGCCTTGGTACCAGAGGAGGCCTCTTGTGCCCATCCACCTTCTCAGAGAGTCGAGATGAATTTGGGTGAGTCTCTTCTGGTTCTCAGATCTCCCAATTATTGGCTTAATGATCCTGAGTTTTGGCAGTATCTAACAGGTACCTGGCTCCCCAGTTGAAAGATACTGGGGAAACCTGGTTGAAAGACACTGGGAGTTGTTCAGTTGAGATAGTGAACAATCTGGACTGGGTGATTAGGTGAGAGGCTGGACTAACATTTTTGCCTCCAACTAACACTCAGCCAGGTTTATGTTCGTACAAAACTTACACTTACGGGCTTCCCTGGTGGCACAGTGCTTAAGAATCCACCTGCCAATGCATGGGACACGGGTTCGAGCCCTGGTCTGGGAAGATCCCACGGGCCGCAGAGCAACTAAGCCTGTGTGCCACAACTACTGAGCCTACGCTCTAGAGCCCGAGAGCCACAACTACTGAGCCCGTGCGCCACAACTACTGAAGCCTGCGTGCCTAGAGCCTGTGCTCCGCAACAAGAGAAGCCACTGCAACGAGAAGCCCGCGCACCTCAACGAAGAGTAGCCCCCACTCGCTGCAACTGGAGAAACTGCGCAGCAACAAAGACCCAATGCAGCCAAAAGTAAATAAATAAATAAAATAAATTTTTTTAAAAACTTACACTTACAAGTACTTACTTAATTGGGAATAAAAGGAAATCTTGCCCTAAAAATGGTCAAAATGGGGCTCTTTTATTGCAAACAGTTAATTTACAGAAAACAGGCCATAAAACATCTTTTCAGAATTCTGACCTTAAAGAAACAAAAGCCGTTCTAGGTGGATCTTGCATTTCTCTCCTGTGAGATGTAAATATTCCATCTGATCTTCTTTAGGCATTGTGTGTGTATGTGTGTGTGTGTGTGTGTGTATGTTGTGTTTTGAGAACTTAGTCTCTGCCATCCAGAAGAGACACATATTTTGTACATTTGTCAGCCAATTGAATAGACTGGGATTCTGAGCAGTCTTTTTTCTGACTGTGTCAACTCCCAGGGGATTTTTGACATCTTAACCTTCATTGCATCAGCTATACAATGAAGGCCTTTACTTCCTTAGGCTATTTGGGGGAATAAACTTTCTGGATCTTGTATAGTTGGCATTCTTCATACTCTCTTGTGGGGACACCTCTTGTGTCTTATTGGTTTGAGTCACTATTAAGATATATCTCATCAATGGCCAGATGATGGATCCTTTAAATTGGAGAAACTTCTAAATTGGTAAATTTTTAAAGCGCTCTCCTTATAAACAGCTGTTTTATTGGTGCTTATGAAAAAAACAGATTAGATGGTGGAAAATATATATACATATATAAAATGGTTAACCTAAGAACTATCTTAATTTAAAAAAATGGTTTGAGAATCTTTATTTGTGGTCTCTGCTTCCCCTCAGTAAGTCTTATAGGTGCTAATAAAAAACATTAGAATAATTAATATTAATTAGCTTGATTAACAGGGAAGTAAGAAAAAACTGAAGAAAAGTCTAAAGGCTTCTTCCCAACAAGGTGGAAATTTTAAGGGGACTCATCCTAAAAGGATAAAAATCTTTCAATGATTATTAAGAAATGGGATAAATAAAACAGATGTTAATAGGATTAAAAACAAAAAAGTTTTGATACAACGCTACCTAAGGTTGAATGCATCAAAGGGACCCCTTACTGGTCCCTAACTGTGTGGTCAGTCCACTCAACATGGCTGTCCTCTTGCTCTTTGTACAGCCCCTGATCAACCAGTCTCTGCTTCACCTGCACCCTACTCATGTGAACATGCTTACCCCCTGTCCTTTAGACCAGAAAGTCTCCACCTGCTAGTTTATTAAAGGGAAACATCTGCCCTTGTGAGGGTCGTTGACCTGAGGGGCTGTGAGGGGCATGCCCCAGCTGCTGGTTGCCCTGGTAACTGATGAGCCAACCCAACGTCAATTCCCCCTAAAAATGGTAGCCTCCTTCTCCCCTCAGTAGCAGAGACTGCTGCTGTGTCCTGCCTGCCCTCTGCCACACACAGCGGGATGTCACTCCAGGACCTTGTTTCAGGTATGTAAGATCCCCTGTCTATTAAACCACTGATGTCTCTGTCGCTGTCTTGGGGCTCTTTCTTCGGTCTCGACGCTGGGCAACTACAAGGCTTGCAGGCCCACGGAGTGCAGCCCAACACCAACTTTAAAGGGCCCCAAACAAGTCTGCTCTATTTACCCCAGTTTAAAATATACATATTTAAAAGGATGGAAGAAAGTTGCAGTGAGATACCTGATCAACAATTTCTTGAGCCAACTAATCAAGTGAAAAAAATTAAGAAAAGGGACTGAGACCCTTGGCTCAGCATCTCACTGGGGACCCCAGAGACTTTTATACAAAAAAAGATAAAATGGTTGGGATAAAAAGGAATGTTTCTGACTCCTTGTAAGACCAAGGCTTGTTGATGGGATCTTAATGGATATTAAGGTTAAAAGTATAAAAGTTGATAGAATTAAGGTAAAAGTTTATCAAAATTGGTATATTTAAATGGGCTTTGTGTAAGATGGTTCCATCTCTTTTGCCTAAGTATATTGTGGGATAGACATTATGTCTCACTGGAGAATGCTTCCCCTGCCTGGTATTATAAGACACGGCATATGAATCTGCCCCTAAGGAAATATTAAATATACTAAAGGAAACCAGTAGGGTTACCTGGGCCTGCACAATATAAAGTAAAAACTGGGAGCAATATTCAGGGGCAAATTAAAAAAAATAATAGAGATTTTGCTCTGGATTTAACCTGTGCCTCAGAAAGAGGACCTTTGTTAAATGCCTTATGCAAGCTTTTGAAGCCATGATAAATTAAACCCTAAAATTCTAGAATATAGAACTCTTGAATTTCAGTTTTGTTGGAAATCTCATTGATATAAAAAAGCAAATAAAAGAAAATATGGTTTGGCAAATCAATCTTTTAATATCATGTAGGCAACAAACCAGTTCTTTGGAGATTTAAAAGCAACGGTCTTTGTCTTGAAAATCTCTACAAATCAGAAATGTAAATATAGCCCACAGTGACCTGAGCCTGAGCCTAATTAGCTCAATCAGGTAAAACCAGAAACCAAGGTTAAAAAAAAGAGAGAAAGGCCTTTTTAAACTCAAATTGTTAGAAAGGCTCCCTCACCCAGAAGGCTCCCTCACCCAAAACCTAATTCATAGCCTCCTTAAGGGTTTATCAAGGAAAAATACAAATTTTAAGTCTTTCCCACAAATAGTAAATCCTTAGTCATCTGAGCAAATAAATTTAACTTCTTCCAACTATTATTTATAAGCTAGTAAGTTTATATTGTAGTACCTGATTCATAACTAAGTTTTTTAAGTGAAACTATGAGATCTCTAGTTTTGTCTATTTAAATGTCTGTGTACACATCATACATATGAGATGTCACTACCTCTGGATATACTCTCAAAATTAAATTTATAAAAGACCTCTAGTTGACTTAAAAGTAAGTGCTTACAAACTAAATATTTCTAAATATAAAGGAAACTGGCCAGAATGAATTTCAGGTTCATGTGATCTAGGAAATATTCAATATTAAATTAATATCTATTAATATTAATAGCTTTTTAAGCTTGCTGACTTAATCAATATAGACATGTCTTTTATTGTACCAAGGTTTACTGAAGGTCAATAAGTTCATATTATTTGTGTTGCAGAGTTTGTCAGCAAAAAAAAAAAAAAAATTAACTTGGTATGGTGATACTTTATAAGTTTAAAGTTACCTGAGATAAGAATTTTCAGGTGAACTCTTAGGAATAATTGTTTTGGGTATGTCTGTCTAAAATAGTTTCTCCAGATTTTTGGTAATTTGAGCTTTGCTAAATTAAGTTAAATGATGGGAATTCATATCCAGGTCATTTCAAATAAGATAAAATACTGGAATATTAATTGCTAAACAAGTCTAAATTTGCCTACTTTTGTCTCCTTACAAGAGGGAAGCTAAAGGTGTTTGGGTTTATTAGACGCACATCTTGTACCACATTGAAGAAAGAAATTATTCTCTGAGAAAATGGATGTTTCTCATGGTTATGTAATATTCCAATCAGAAAATGCTGATGGGGGCTTCCCTGGTGGCGCAGTGGCTAAGAATCCACCTGCCAATGCAGGGGACACAGCTTCGAGCCCTGGTCCAGGAAGATCCCACATGCTGCAGAGCAACTAAGCCCGTGCACCACAACTACTGAGCCTGTGCTCTAGAGACCGTGAGCCACAACTACTGAGCCTGTGTGCCACAACTACTGAAGTCCGTGCGCCTAGAGCCCGTGCTCCACAACAAGAGAAGCCACCGCAATGAGAAGCCTGTGCATCGCAACAAGGAGTAGCCCCCACTAGCCGCAACCAGAGAAGAGCCCATGTGCAGCAACGAAGACCCAACGCAGCCAAATAAAAAATAAATAAAATAATTTTTAAAAAAAGAAAAAAAGAAAATGCTGATGGGCTTCCCTGGTGGCACAGTGGTTGAGAATCCCCCTGCCAATGCAGGGGACACGGGTTCAAGCCCTGGTCCACGAAGATCACATATGCTGTGGAGCAACTAAGCCCGTGCGCCACAACTACCGATCCTGCGCTCTAGAGCCAACGAGCCACAACTGCTGAGCCAACGTGCCACAACTACTGAAGCCCACGCACCCAGAGCCTGTGCTCCGCAACAAGAGAAGCCACCGCAATGAGAAGCCCGTGCACCACAAGGAAGAGTAGCCCCCGCTCACCGCAACTAGAGAAAGCCCACAAGCAGCAACAAAGACCAAATGTAGCCAAAAATAAATAAATAATTTTTTTAAATGCTGGTATGACAAACAATTCACAATTACTTGTTCCTTGTCAGTTTTCACTAGAGATTAAAGTTTTTAAGGGTTAAATTTGTAATATGTAATTAAAGCTAATAAAAAATATTAAGGGAAACATTTCAGTATGCAAGGAGAATGTGGCTTTCAGCACGAGAAGGTATGAGGAATGGAAGTACATTGTGTTAAGGGGAAACAGTGATTTTTGTCCTACAACTGGTTGTTTCTGGATAGAAAAAGGAACTAATATAGATACAGAAAGTTGTGGAAGGTTTGTAGAAAGGGAGCCCTGAAAAAGGAGTTTTATGCATGGTCAGGCTGGGATCAGATTAAACTTAATTAGGCAAATGGCTTTTGTTATTAAAAGTAGGCTGGTGCAGGACTGGATTTTGTTCTTCTCTCTGTTAAGAGAACAAAGTTTTCTTAGAATACTGCTTTTGATAACAGATTGTGTGAGCTTCTTTGCCTTCAAGTGATCTGCATCTGCTTTTTGAAATCTTTTGTCACTTTGGTTAAGTGAATAAGTATTATTTTGTAACCAAGCAGGACCCTATGGGGCCTTCCCAGGACAGACCTCTCTCCCCATATCCTCTGCCTGCCTCCTCTTTGTAGAAAAGCTGGGTCTCCCAGGCCTCCCCGAGTCACAAAAGCCTGGTTCAAGAATTAATCATTGAAATAAGTCAGACAGAGAAAGACAAATACTGTATAATATCACTTACATGTGGAATCTAAAAAATACAACAAACTAGTGAATATAACAAAGAAGCTAACTCACAAATAATAGAGAACAAACTAGTGGTTACCAGTGCAGAGAGGGAAAAGAGGAGGGGCAATAAAGGGGTAGGGGATTAAGAGGTACAAACTATTAGGTATAAAATAAGCTACAGGGATGTATTGATACAACACAGGGAATATAGCCAATATTTTATAACTATAAATGGAGTATAACCTTTAAAAAATTGTAACTCACTGTATTGTACACCTGTAATTTATATAATATTGTACATCAACTATACTTCAATTAAAAAAGCAAACGATACAATTTTAAAAATGTTAAAAAAAAGAGAATTAATAATTGAAAGGATGTGAACATGTAGTGACAAAAATAGCAGTTGGGCTAGGAAAACTGTTTTACAGATGCTAAAACCCCACCAAATGGAAGAAGTTAACTACTTGATGACCATGAGCATGTCCAGACCTACTGGAGTCTGAGAACTGATAATGTTAATCTCTGTGACACTGCCCTGTTAACCTCACCATCAACCAATCAGAATTGTGCATGAGCTGATCCCACACCCTCCTACTCCCCTCCCTCACCTTGTCTTTAAAAATGCTTCCCCAATAGAAGAGAACATAGGCAAAATATTCTCTGACATAAATCATAGCAAAGCATTCTTAAGTCAGTCTCCTAAGGCAAAAGAAATAAAAGCAAAAGTAAACAAATGGGACCTAATTAAACTTACAAGCTTTTGCACAGCAAAGGAAACCATAAACAAAATGAAAAGACAACCTACAGAATGGGAGAAAATATTCCCAAATGATGCGACTGACAAGGGCTTAATTTCCAAAATATACAAACAGCTCATACAGCTCAATATCAAAAAAACAACCCAATCAAAAAATGGGCAGAAGACCTAAATAGACATTTCTCCAAAGAAGATATACAGGTGGTCAATAGGCACATAAAAAGATGCTCAACATCTCTGTTAGAGAAATACAAATCAAAACTATATTGAGGGGCTTCCCTGGTGGCGCAGTGGTTAAGAATCTACCTGCCAATGCAGGGGACACGGGTTCGAGCCCTGGTCTGGGAAGATCCCGCATGCCGCGGAGCAGCTGGGCCCGTGAGCCACAATTACTGAGCCTGCGCGTCTGGAGCCTGTGCTCCGCAACAAGAGAGGCCGCGATAGTGAGAGGCCCGCGCACCGCGATGAAGAGTGGCCCCTGCTTGCCACAACTGGAGAAAGCCCTTGCACAGAAACGAAGACCCAACACAGCCATAAAAATAAATTAATTAATTAATAAACAGCAACTTAAAAAAAAAAAACCATTGTGTTTGTAAGGTGAACATTTAAAAAAACAAAACAAAACAAAACTATACTGAGGTATCACTTCACACCAGTCAGAATGGCCATCATCAAAAAGTCTTCAAAAAATAAATGCTGGAGAGGGTGTGGAGAAAAGGGAATCCTCATAAACTGTTGGTGGGAATGTAAATTGGTGCAGCCACTATGGAGAACGGTATGGAGGTTCCTTTAAAAAACTAAAAATAGAGTTACCATATGATCCGCAATCCCCTCCTGGGCATATATCCAGAGAAAACTCTAAAAAGATACATGCAGGACTTCCCTAGTGGTCCAGGGGGTAAGACTCCACACTCCCAATGCAGGGGGCCCAGATTTGATCCCTGGTTGGGGAACCAGATCCTGCATGCATGCTGCAACTAAGATATCCACATGCCGCATCTAAGACGTCCACATGCTGCAACAAAGGTCCCGCATGCCGCAACTAAGACCTGGTGCAGCCTAAATAAATAAATAAATATATTTTTTAAAAGATACATGCACCCCAATGTTCATAGCAGCACTATTTACAAGAGCCAAAACATGGAAGCAACCTAAATGTCCATCGACAGATGAATGGATAAAGATGTCGTATATATATACAATGGAATATTACTCAGCCATAAAAAATGAAATAATACCATTTGCAGCAACGTGGATGGACCTAGAGATTATCGTACTAAGTGAAGTAAGTCAGAAAGAGAAAGACAAATACCATATATATTACTTATATGTGGAATCTAAAATGGTACAAGTGAACTTATTTACAAAACAAACAGATTCACAGACATAGAAAACAAACTTATAGTTACCAAAGGGGAAAGGGGGAGGGGTGGGGATAAATTAGGAGCTTGGGATTAAAACACACTACTATACATAAAATAGACAAACAACAAGGTCCTACTCTATAGCACAGGGAACTATATTCAATATCTTGTAATAACCTGTAGTGGAAAAGAATCTGAAAGAATACATATGTATAACTTAATCTGCAAACCAGAAACTAACACAACATTGTAAACCGACTACACTTAAATTTTTTTTAAAAAGCTTTCCTGAAACCCACTGGGGAGTTTGGGTCTTTTGAGCATGAGCCACCCCATTCTCCTTGCTTGGCCCTGCAATATACCTTTCTCCACCCCAAACTGACATTTCAGTTAGTTTGGTCCCACTGTGCATCAGGCACACAAACCTGGGTTCAACAACAGTTTCACAGTGACCTATGATCCTATATGACCAAGTGTTTTGAAACCTTTTTGATATTTTTTGACAAACTTCCCAAATATCGAATTTTAAATAAAGTTCTTTTGACTTCCAGCTGACTTTGGGATGCTTCAAAGGGCCCTTGAAACATCCCAAAGAGAGATATTAAAACTAATTAGGTTTATTTATGTTATATTACATGGGAAACATTATCAAAAAGTGGTTATAAAATCATCTTAGGGCTTCCCTGGTGGCGCAGTGGTTAAGAATCCGCCTGCCAACACAGGGGACACGGATTCGAGCCCTGGTCTGGGAAGATCCCACATGCCGCAGAGCAACTAAGCCCGTGTGCCACAACTACTGAGCCTGCGCTCTAGAGCCCGTGAGCCACAACTACTGAAGCCCACATGCCACAACTACTGAAGCCCGCATGCCACAACTACTGAAGCCCACTCTCTGCAACAAGAGAAGCAACCACAATGAGAAGCCCATGCACCGCAACGAAGAGTAGCCCCCACTCACTGCAACTAGAGAAAGCCCGCGCGCAGCAACAAAGACCCAATGCAACCAAAAATAAATAAATAAATTTTTTAAAAAATCATCTTAGGTTAGATGTCATTAACATAGATATTCTAAAATCTATATAATTCATAAAATTCTGATATGTCTTGGTATAATGTTATCAGTTGTAATTCTATTTATTTTAAAATGTTGTATGTCACAGAAATATCCAAGTTTCTTGTTGATTACATTGTAATCAGAACTTTAACCACACCAAAGTCTTGTCAAAGACTTATAGACAATCACTGTTTTACTCTGATGCTTCTATAAAATGAAGATCTTCAAAAAGATTTATAAAAAGGACTTTCTGACAAATATAAGTTTCTGATAACTTTTAGATCATACCACTGAACTGGATAAGAAATTACAAAACTCTAATGGAAAATCTACGACTTCATCCAGATCAACAGGAATTAATTACATGGGAGTAAAGGAACGGATAAATGATTTATAATTTTACAACTTCTTTCTGAAATATACTGGCTTTTAATCTTTGTTTTCCAGAAAACCCTTCCTCTTACAGTATGACATACAACAAGTTGATAAAGTTTACCTTGTAAATGAAGATGAAATACGTG
This sequence comes from Eubalaena glacialis, assembly GCF_028564815.1. Classification (NCBI taxonomy): domain Eukaryota; kingdom Metazoa; phylum Chordata; class Mammalia; order Artiodactyla; family Balaenidae; genus Eubalaena; species Eubalaena glacialis. Next base: position 120,331,395 of record NC_083717.1, read on the forward strand.
TCTTTTTCTCTCTACCTGATCTTTCCAGAATTTGGCCTCTCTAGCTGACACCCCTGTGTACTTGATGACTTTTTGTTATCAGATTACAACTAGTTATACTAATCATGTTTTAATTTGTTCTCTCATTTTCAAATTACACCTTGTGCCTCTCTCTGTGCACTACGACTTTATTAATGTTACTAGCTGTATTACTTATACCCTGTCTGTTTTATAAGATTATTGTCTCTTGCATTAACAAATGTATAACCAGGCCTTCAACAAAATTAATGATGGCTAAACGTCTTGAGGCAGTTGATCATATATAACTCTACATAGAACAGTTATAATAGTGCAACTCTAGATATGGGAAGAGGCAACAAGGGAAAACATTCCTTGGATCATAATATATTACCAGAGAATTTTAGATCATCAACAGGGCCTAATCAAAAAATTAGCACATCAAGTGGCCTATCAACAGAATCTTCCCCTGATCTAGGAATGAACCTTCCTAGTGTCACGGGACAAAATTAGTCATGAAATGCCTCCCAAACATTGGTCAAATCTATGACCAAGAGGAGGTCCTGTGGACAAAGAATGTTTCCTGCCATTTCAGTAAACAAAGGATGTTGGGGCCATCAGCTACTGCGGCCAGCCCTGATGGTGCACCCTAAGGGAACTCAGGATGGAGACAAACAGGATACTGGCCCTAGATAAGGTGTGTATCAAAGGAATAATTTCAACGAGCCCAGGCTCTTGAATCTTCCCATACACAGAAAAGCCCTAAATTCATAACTTGAGGTCTGGTTTTCTTTTCAGTAATCTTTTGATGTTCCAATTACCTGGGTTGTTTTTTGTTTCTGTTCTGTTTTGTTTTTGCAAAAATTCTTATATATCCTGACTTCTCCTTACTCTTTGGAATAGTTCCTCAGAGCTATCTGAGAGTCTGCCTCCTGGGCTTAAGTCCTCAGTAAGTCAATAAAACATAATTCTCAACTTTCAGATTGTGCATTTTTTTCATTCAACACACTTTTAGGCAGTTATCCTAAGAACATAATTAAAGATATGTGCATAGACTTAACTGCAAGGACATTCATCTCAATATTGTTTACAAAAGTAAAAAACTGGAGTCAACTAAATGCTAGCAGTAAATGACTGACTAGTTTATACTATAATTTACTTAACCAGACAATGGGATATTATGCAGCCATTAACAATTATGCACAGGGGAATATTTAATGACATGAAAATATGTTCACAATGCCCTAAGTAAAAAAAAACCAAGCTTAAAAACAATTTAAAGGGGGACTTCCCTGGTGGCGCAGTGGTTAAGAATCCGGCTACCAATGCAGGGGACACAGGTTCGAGCCCTGGTCCGGGAAGATCCCACATGCCGCGGAACAACTAAGCCCCTATGCCACAACTACTGAGCCCCCGTGCCACAACTACTGAAGCCCACACGCCTAGAGCCCGTGCTCTGCAACAAGAGAAGCCACAGCAATGAGAAGCCCACGCACCGCAACGAAGAGTAGCCCTCGCTCACCACAACTAGAGAAAAGCAAGTGCACAGCAAAGAAGACCCAACACAGGCAAAAATAAAATAAATAAATAATTTTATTTTTTAAAAAAGTTAAAGTATATAACATCCCATTTTTAAATTTAGAGATAAATAGGCATCGAAAAGCTCTGAGAGACCAGCATCAAGATCTTAACAATGGGGCTTCCCTGGTGGCACAGTGGTTGAGAATCTGCCTGCCAATGCAGGGGACATGGGTTCGAGCCCTGGTCTGGGAAGAACCCCCATGCCGCGGAGCAACTAGGCCCGTGAGCCACAACTACTGAGCCTGCGCGTCTGGAGCTTGTGCTCCGCAACAAGAGAGGCCGCGATAGTGAGAGGCCCGCGCACCGCGATGAAGAGTGGCCCCCACTTGCCGCAACTAGAGAAAGCCCTTGCACAGAAACGAAGACCCAACACAGCCAAAATAAATAAATAAATAAATCATTAAAAAAAAAGGAATTCCTTTAAAAATAAAAAAAAGATGTTAACAATGATGGCTTTAAGAGTGATTTCTATTTTTGTCCTTTGTGATCTGTATATTTAAATTTTCCACAATAAGCACATTGCTTATAATAGTATATACTTTGCTCACAAGGTTGCAATGAGGATAAAATAGGATAATGCACCTGAAAAACACTTTTAGTAGTGTAAAGCACTATACCAATATTACTGATGCCGAAAGCTCAGCTTCTCTTTACACCAGTGCCAAATTGAATCTCGGAGGCAAGAGTTTTGGGTGAAGCAGAAAAGAATAGCTTTGGGGCTTCCCTGGTGGCGCAGTGGTTAAGAATCCGCCTGCCAATGCAGGGGACACGGGTTCAAGCCCTGGTCCGGGAAGATCCCACATGCTGCAGAGCAACTAGGCCCGTGCGCCACAGCTGCTGGACCTGCGTTCTAGAGCCCGCGAGCCACAACTACTGAGCCCGCGAGCCACAACTACTGAGGCCAGCGCGCCTGGAGCCCGTGCTCCACAAGAGAGGCCACTGCAGTGAGAAGCCCGTGCACCGCAGCGAGGAGTGGCCTCCACTCGCCGCAACTAGAGAAAGCCCGCGCAACAAAGACCCAACACAGCCAAAAATAAATAAATAAAATAAATTTATAAAAAAAAAAAAAAAAAAGAGTCCACCTGCCAATGCAGGGGACACAGGTTCAATCCCTGATCTGGGAAGATCCCACATGCCGTGGAGCAGCTAAGCCCATGCGCCACAACTACTGAGCCTATGCTCTAGAGCCTGCAAGCCACAGCTACTGAGCCTGTGTGCCACAACTACTGAAGCCTGCGTGCCTAGAGCCCGCTCACCGCAACGAAGAGTAGCCCCCACTCGCCACAGCTAGAGAAAGCCTGAGCAGCCACAGGACCAAACGCAGCCAAAAAAGGTAAATTAATTAAAAAATAAAATTTAAATAGATAAATTCTATTTAAAAAAAAAAAAAGAAAGAAAAGAATAGCATTATTGCTTTGCCAGGCAAAGGGGGCCAGAGCAGGCTAATGCCCTCAAAGCTGTGTGTCCCAACTTGGAGAAGTTTTATAGTAATGGTTCAAAGAAGACATGATCAGCTCATAGACGTTCTTCTGATGGGTTAGTGGTGAGGTAAGTAGGAGTCAGCATCATCAGCCTTCAGGTTCCAACTGGTCTGGGGTCTACATGCTTGTGGGCAGCATACCATCTTTAATCCTTAACTTCTCTCATCTGGAGGGGGTTTCAGTATCTGCAAAATAGCTGAAAGATATTGTGGTGTGTATCCCTTGATGGGTAACCAGGACCCTGCTCCAAGGTTGCACTATTCTTTCTCTTGACTGTTTGTTTCTCCCTTGTCTTGCATCCCCCCCTTTCCCTAATTAACAACTGCTTGAATCTGCCCGTTGGAACTCAGGGAAGGTCATGGAGGCTGAATGAAGGTAATCAAAGAAATGGGGGGATACAGAAAGGCTTTGTGCCCAGGATCCCCACAGGGCCCTGCTTGGTATCACTATGATCTACTCTACCTAAACCTGGGTGTCCTTCCCCATCATTCCTGTATAGAACCTGTCTTCCTATTTGAGATCTCCTTTGTTACATTCTTCTATAGGTCATCTCCACACCAGCTGACCACCAGACAATTCCTTCTTCCTACCTTCAAACTGTAGCAGACCCGTTTCTTCACCCATCTTATCTTTATACTTTAACAAATGCTCACATAGTTAGCAAACCATGGGGCTTGTCTTTTTTTCATAAATAGTAGATTATTAAAAACCCAGTGATATTATGCCAGTGAAGAGCCACATTTCCATTTATTCTTTTCCCATTTCCAACCCCTTCAATTGTTACTCTGCTTTGTCTCTTCATATCCTACCCTCTCCACTGTGTTCACTACCCCCATCCCATTTATAGATCTGCCTAAGCCTGTAACCTCTCTTCTTTCTTTCATTCCTTCATCTATTCATCCAAAAAATATTGTTTGGTTGCGTGATATGCAACAGTCACTGACTAGTTGCTGGGCCATAAAGACGAATAAAATACAAAGGAAGTGGAAGGAAGGACAACATAGGTGACAGGGGACAGATGAGTAAAGACTCAGAGGTAAAAAAGAGCATGGCATTACACAAGACCTAGTTTTATTAGAAAGTAAGTATTGAATGAGACACTGCTGCTTCCAAGCAGTCAGGAACCTGCTAGAAGCTACTGCTCACACAGACCTCACAGCCCTGAATCAGCTGGGGAGCACCAGGGCCACTGTGAAAACTCACATACAGGAAGCTCATACATCCACTTACCAACACTGCCAGAAGAAAATGAGGTAAATGCCTTGGGCTTCTCTTCTGCTTTCCACACTTGCCAAGAGCCCCTCATTGGCAGAACATAAACTACAGCAAGAACGCTGAAAGCAAAGGAGTCTGGGGAATCCTGTTCCCAGGTCTTTGGTTCCCAGACTTTGTGATACAAAGGAGAGCACACAGTGGGCGGAAGAGGCACTGACTGCCCAGGGCACCCTTCCTCCAGGCCCTTATTACAGTTTTGTTCTTTCCTCCAGCATACAATGGGATGGATGCTGGATTCTGCATTTATTTCATTGTCTCCTATCACAGCTGCTTTGCTATTCCAACCAGGTTGTAACACTCTGAGAAGAAAGTCCACTTGTTTGAATCCTTTCTTTGAATCCCCTCAATGCCTGGCAAGCATATTGCTTCACATGTAGAAGATACACAATAGATATATGCAAATAGCTGCAGTGTTGAAACTTGAATTCTGGCCTTCTGGCTCCCAATTCAGAGTTCCACCCAACATCACTCAGTCTTTCTTCATTAACAGGATGTCTTTTTTTTTTAATGGAAGTTAAGTATGTGTTTGAAATTGCTCAGTCCGGTTTTGCTTAGCAGAGAAATTCCTCTAGATTAAAAAGAACCGAATAGACTACAATGATTGAAAAGTTGTCAGCAGACACTGGGTCAGATTAGTGGAACATTGGTATCTATGAAGAGTAGTTTCAACATCCCAGTGAGGTAATGATGAAAAAATAAATGGGACTGAAGAAAACTGCAGCTGGACCCAACCAGCTATTTTTGCAGAATAGGTCAACTCAATCTCATCTGTTTCAAACTAATGGAGAAGCAAATGGAGATGTCTCTCTACAGTTTTAGTAGTAAATAATAAGCTCATGATGTCGATAGGAGAACCAAGACAAGAAAGCTGATTAGATTTGTTATGGAATTTTTTTGTTAAGGATGAATCTGTAGCTTAAGATGATAATAACAATCACACAAGTGCAAACTGATGTTTTTTGGTTTTTGTTTTTTTTATTTCTGGCTGCGTTGGGTCTTCGTTGCTGCACGCCGGCTTTCTCTAGTTGCAGCCAGCGAGGGCTACTCTTCGTTGTGGTGCGTAGGCTTCTCACTGCCGTGGCTTCTCTTTTTGCGGAGCACAGGCTCTAGGTACGCGAGCTTCAGTAGTTGTGGCACATGGGCTCAGTAGTTGTGGCTCCCGGGCTCTAGTTGTGGCACACGGGCTTAGTTGCTCCACGGCATGTGGGATCTTCCCGGACCAGGGCTCGAACCTGTGTCCCCTGCATTGGCAGGCGGATTCTTAACCACTGCGCCACCAGGGAAGCCCCCAAACTGACGTTTATTGGGTGCTTCTCATGTGCCAGGCACCACTCTAAAAATTGTGTATGATCTCACTTAAACCTCATGAGAGCCCCATGTGGTACTTTTTACAGATGAGAGAACTATAGCACAGAAAAGGTAACTGACATGCCTAAAGACACACATCTAGTAAGTAGTGTCATCAGGATACAAACCCAGGCAGTCTGAGATGATCCTCATGCTTAGCCACTGTTCTATACAGCCAGAAATGTGGCACCTGGGCAGTTATCACTCACTGTTAAAAATTCAAACAACTATGTCAGTAGTTGTTTGAGACTGTCAGTAATGACTATATCAAACAAATCATTGTACTTAACATTACTCTGACTCATGAATTCACTAGTTGCTATTACCTGTTTACATATATGAACCAAAGTGTCTCATATATATATAACTTTATAACATTAGATAAATGTCACTTAACTTTTCTGAGTTTTATTCCAGATCATGCAACCCTTATTCTTTCTAGTTTATTAGACAAAATGTGGAAGAGAGTCTGCCAAGGAATTCCAGAAGTTTATTAGCAAATGAACAGGCAACGTAAGTGGTGAGATCAGGTTAGAGCTGAGGAGGATCACACGGTGCTCCTCTGCCCTCCAGAGGCCATTCTGACTCCAGCCTGGGTCAGGGGCCTGGGAGTCTGAAGCTGCTTGAGAGGTCTAGCCTGACCACAGGGCATCTGGGAAAGCCAAGTGGATGCCAAAATCATCTTAAAATGTGCATTCCACTTCAGAATAGATCTGAAAACCTATCTTCCATCCCCTCTTCAACCCAACACAGCCTTTCTATGGCAAGCTCACACTCTGGGGCAGGAGCACTGATGGGAACCATTCTCACTATAAAACTAAGACTGAAGTTGAGCTCTATCTAAGGCCCAACTGGAGTGGTGATTGTTTATCCTTCCCCACCTGCTCCTGCTGTTTCTCTTTCCCCTATTCTCATTAAATAATGCTTAATCCTGCAAATATTAGTCACTTTAAGTCATTAAATAACCCAGCACCCTGGGATATTTTAAGGGGCCAAACTCTCAGTGGGTATCTATTCCTGAAGAGAGTTGAATTCTCACTAAGGAGCCAGATCAATAAAACGCTGGCCTAAGAGTCAAAATAGCAGGATGGCTCTTCCTCTCCCCTCTTCCCTACCCTTCCTTGCCCAATCTTTGAAGGTGGCAGTGTGGCTGCCAAAAAGGCAGCCACAGGGAGAGAACAAACTAAGGCAGATGCTGGCCAAGGAAATGGCATCAGGGCTGAGACTGAGAAGTTGGCAGGACCAAGAAGAAGGCCAGCCAAGTAGGCAGTCTTTGTGGTTGGGAGATTGGTTACATACAGGAAGATTGAGAAATAAGTAAATATATGACAATGAGAGCCAGGTTTATCAGGGCCTGAGGAGGAATTTACACAAATGGAATGGAGGAAGACTAGAAAAAAACCGGAGGTATTGGATTGGAATTAGAGATGTTGGTGTGAACTCATACTTGATGAAATAAATAGATGATAGATAGATAGATAGATAGATAGATAGGATAGATCATCAGTGGATGCCTGTGATACACAGTTATTATAAGCATACTAAACACCCAGATCTTGGTTTCTAAATACCATTCTCCACTAAAAGGAATCGGGGGGAAGGGATAAATTAGGAGATTGGGATTGACATATACATGCTACTAGATATAAAATAAATAACTAATAAGAACCTACTGTGTACTCAATACTCTGTAATGACCTATATGGGAATAGAATCTAAAAAAGAGTGGATATATGTATATGTATAACTGGTTCACTTAGCTGTACAGCTGAAACTAATACAACATTGTAAATCAACTATACACCAATAAAAATTAATTTTAAAATAAAAATAAACAAATAAAAGGAACCAGGGCTCCTTGAAGAAATGACTGATTCCAGGACTGGGGCATAAAATGAGCTTGGAACATCCTGTTGTAGCAGAAAATAAGGAAGTGCTCAAAGAACACTTTGATATGTCCAAAGGACATGGGACTCAGCTTGAGAGGGTTCTCACTAGCCAAAACTGGAACAATCTGATCATCATAATAATGTTATAATAATGATAGTACCAGATCTTAATCCATTGACTAACATAGGAATCCATGAGTCCATACTGATATGAATAAATGAATGAAAGAATGACTGAATAAGAAAGAAGAGGGAACTTCCCTGGTGGTCCAGTGGTTAAGACTCTGTGCTCGAAATGCAGGGGTCCCGGGTTCAATCACTGGTCAGGGAACTGGGATCCCAAATACCAAAGAAAAAGAAAAAAAAAAAAGAAGGGAAAGTGCTTTCTGACAATTGAATGTCATCTAGTAATGTAGAAGGAATGATGGACGTTAAAAATCACCATGTGGCAGCCATCATATTGGTGGCTGATTTAGGCAGGAGTCATCAATGGATACTAAGATTGGTGAGTAAAGTTTGATGAGGAACAGGATATTGGGATAGTCTTGGACTATCTCCCTACAAAACACTATTAAATTACAAATGGGAAAATGATGACATCACAGTGGAGAAACTTGGCAGTATCAACTTAGCCAGGTGATCTTGGTTAACCTCATCAGCAAAGGGACAGGTTGACATTGGATATCTCCCAATGTGATTCTCTAAGAAGAGCACAGCATCAGTTTGTTTGTTTGTTTGTTTGTTTTGGGGGGGTTGGGTGGTACTCCTGCCAAGAATGTATGGCCTGAGTCTGGATGTGAGGAAGCATCAGACAAACCCCAATCAACGGTACTAACAGAATGAAACGTGTATACTCTTTAAAACTGTCAACGGTCATGAAAGACATTAACATTAAGGAATATTAAGGAACTATTCTAGGTTACAGGAGATTAAAGAGACATGACAACTAAATGCAACATGATACTGGATTGGATTCTAGACCACAGAAAAGAGGAAGAGAATGGGATAGTTGTCAAATTTTAACAGGGTCTATGGATTGAATAATAGTGTTGTATCAATGTTGATTTTCTGATTCTGGATGGTTATAGTATGATTATATATGAAAGTGCTCTTATTTGGGGGAAATGCACTGTGGTATTTAAGGGACGGGTCATTATGTTTGCAACTTGTTCTCAGAGAAAGAATCATCATATACATTAGAGGGAAAGAGAAATATGGTAAAATGTTAAAAATTAGGGAATCTAGGTAAAGAGAATATGGAAGTTTTGTGTACTGTTCTTGCAACTTTTCCCTCAGTTTGAAATTATCTCAAGATAAAATATTTTTAAATGATATGCCATACTGACTAAAATTAAAAAGATGGATAATGCCTAGTGCTACCAAGGGTATAGAAGAATAGGAACTCTCATACATTGTTGTGGGGTTATAAACCGGTACAACTACTTTGGAAAACTGTAAGGCTGTCATAAATATACCCTATGACTCAGTAATTCTTCTCCTAGGTATACCCCCCAAGGGAGATGCTCACATATGTGCACTACACATACAAGAAGGTTTGGCCAGCACTATTTGTAATGGTCAAAAACCGGAAAAAAAAAATCTCTATCAGTTATCAATTACTGCAAAACAAATTATGCCAAAAGTTAGCAGCTGATAACATAGACATTAACATCTCACAGATTCTGTGAGTCGGGAATCCAGTGTGGCTTAGCTCTTAGTCTGTCATGATGTTGCTGTCAAATTGTCAGCCATTGGGGTGCAGTCATTTCAAGGTTTGCCTGGAGCTGGAGAATCTGCTTCCAAGCTCATTCATCTCTCAACACTTGGACTTCTCCAGAGGGTTGACTCATGACATGACACTGATTTCCCCCAGGTAAACAAACTAAGAGAGAGAACCCACAATGGAAGCCACAGCCTTTTTGCAACCTAATCACAGAAGTGAAAATCCATCACTTTTGCCGTATTCTATTCATTAGAGACTAGTCATTGGGTCCAGCTCACACTCAGGGAGAGAGGATTACACAATGTGATGAATAACAGGAGACAAGGATCACTAGGGGCTATCTTAGAGACTGCCTACTACACAACCCAAGTGTCCAACAATGTTAGAACAGGTAAATAAATTATGGTCTATTTAAATACAGCGCAATATTAAAGAATAAAAAAGAAACAAATGAATTACAGCTACTTGCATCAAGAAATGACTCTCACAGACAAAATGTTGGGAAAAAATAAACACAAAAAATAATCATATGGTATGATTCTATTTACACAACATTCAAAAACAGGCAAAACTAAACCATGATAATAGAAGTCATATAAAGGTTGCCTTTGCAGTGGAAGGATGGAGTAATGACTAGGAAGGATGCTTCCAGAATGTTGGTAATAATTTAGATCCTAACCTGGATCACGATTACATGGGGGGGTTCATTTCATAAAAATGTATCGAGCTGTACACTTTTGGTGTCTGTGCTCTTCTGTATGCTTAGTATACTTCAATTAAAGATTTTACTTAAAAAAATTAATCCCCCAAAATTCAGAATTGGGTTTATTTGGTAACTTTTTATTTTGATATAATTTCAAGTTTATAGAAAAGTTGCAAGAATCATACAAGGCACTCCAATATACTCTTTCCCCAGATTCACCAAGTGTTTACATTTTGCCCCATTTGCTTTATTATTCTTTCTGTGTATGTGTATTCATTTTTTTCTGAACCATTTGAAATTAAGTTGCAAACGTCGTACCTATTTGCCCCTAAATATTTCAATGGGCATTTCCTATGAACAAGGACATTCTCTTATATAATCACAATACAATTATCAAAATCAGGAAATTTAACTTTGATACAATACCATTGTCTAATCTACAGTCCCAAGTAAAATTTCATCAATTGTTCCACAATGTCCTTCCTTTTTTTTTAAGTGCAGTCTCCAATTCCAGGATTATATGTTACATTTAGCTGTCACGTGTCTTTATTCTCCTTTAATCTGGAACAGTTAATCAGTTTTTCATGTCCTTGACTTTTTTTGAAGACTACAGGCCAGTTATTTGTAAACAATCCCTCAGTTTGGATTAGTCTGATGTCTCTTCATGATTAGATTCAGATTATGCATTTTTGGCAGGAATGCCAACTTGTCAATGCATCACATCAGAGGTACATGATGCTACTTGGTCTCCTTATTGGTAATATTAATTTTGATTATTTGATTAAGTCAGTGTCTACCAGATTGTGCCACTGTAAAATTACTACTTTTCCCTGTGTAATCACTAGATAATCTTGAGACTATGTAAGTGTCATGTTCCTTAGCAAACTCCCCCACAAATTTTAGCTTCCTTTGATGATTCTTGCCTGAAGCAATTATTAATATGGTGGTTGCCAAATGGTGATTTTCTAATTCCATCATTCCTTCCTCATTTATCACATTTATTAGTTGGCGTTCTGCTGGAAGGAGATTTTCCCTTCTTTACCTTTTATATATTTATTCATTCATTTGTGTACATCAGTATGGATTCATGGATTGTTTTAGTTAGTGGATTACTATGTTATTATTAATTCTGAGGTTCTAACTGTTCTCAATTTGGCTAATAGGAGATCTAGGATAAATTCTTGACCTGACTTATTACTAGCCAAGTGACCTTATACTCTGAAATTCCCTCATACTGAAATAAAAATAGAATGTGAATTTGGACTTCACAATGTACCCAAGTACAACAAATGTATAGGGGAAAGGCAGTACAACATAAGAGAAGAGGGAAAATTAGAGAAAGGCTATGAACCTTAAGTTGAGAAATCTCCCTAGATTTTATCTTTAAGTTTCAGTAATAAATGGTTAACTCAAAGTAAATGACAACAGCAGGGATGAATGTTGTCTCTATTAAAACCTGCCATGTTTGAAATCAGGAAGAAACAGTAGTTAAAGTTCACAGAGAAATAACTTCAGACCTCGTTTTTCTTTGCCGTAAAGACTCCATTTTCCATCAACTCACCACGCACGGTTCCCTTTTCATTTGGCTGAAGGCTCCGTGTTAAAGTATCAACTAACAACAGTAAGAACTAGAAGTTCACCTATAACTTAGCACAATACAAAAAGAAATTGTTTATAAGATCAGGTTATTTTTTCTTATTCTTATCCAGTCTCAATAGGATGATGACTTTTTAAGTAATCACTTTTTATTTATGGAGAGAAAATTCTTCTCAGACAAAAATGAACTCTATTTTCTACATCTTGAGTAACAAACATAAAATCTCCATGAGGCATTCTACTTTTCAAAATCTAGATTATGTTAAATAACTCCTACATTTAAGAAGAGAGAAAAGCCTGTCAAACAAAGTGGGGCTTTTTTCTTACATAGAACACTGAGTTGACAAGCAAACACCTCCAGAACTCTGAAAACCTGACAAGTAAAGTCAATACATATCATTAGGAAATAAAAAGTAAAAATCAGAAGAGAGAGCTTGACCACTGCTCAACAATGGAATTAATATATCTGAGATGTTAGAAACTGAAAGATTGAAACTTAGAGGAATAAAGAGAATTGGAAAGGCAAGCTCTGCTCAGGGAAGACACTACATAGGGAGCATTAGTCTCTTATAAGATTGGTTACTTTAACCAGCCTTGGACACAATCAAATATCTAGACCTTCCAAGTGAGGAAGCTTTTAACATCATTGGACAACATCCTACAAAGTCTATTTGAGCAGCAATCAGCTTTTTTCCTTCCTGACCCCATCAAACTGCAACAGATATGTTGGAAGTTAGGCTCAGTACATTTAGTCATCCAAACTGTTTTGAAAATGTTAGAGCAAAAAGATGAGAAGAAAATCATATGTTGTGCTATGAAAATCAAGAGAAGAGAGTGTTAGAAAAAAGGGGGATCAACAGTGTCAAATACCACAGAGAAGCTAAGACAGGGAGGGCTGAGAAAAACCCACTGTGCCTCGTGACTAGGAAGCCAGGACTGCCTTTCGGTGACCAGTTTGAATGCCAGGGACAGAGGCTGAAGGAGCAGCAGGAGTCAAGAGAGCAGAACTAGGAGTGACTGTGCATTGAGAATGGAGTTTCATTCTTAAACCTGTTAGCACAAGTTCCTGTGCCTGACGCACAGTGAGGCCAAACAAACAGAAACATCAAAGCTTGGAGCAGAGAAAGGTTTATTGCAAGGCCATGCAAGGAGAACAGGTGGCTCATGCCCAAAAAAAACCCTGAGCTCCCAGAAGGGTTTTGGCAAAGCATTTTTAAAAGCCAGGTGAGGGAGGGCGGTTGCAGGGTGCAGTTGCAGGGTATGTGATCAGCTCATGCACAATTCTCTGATTGGCTGATGGTGAGGGAACAGGGCGGTGTCACAGGGGTTAACATTATTAGTCCTTAGGCTCCAGGATGCCTGGGGCTATGTGCTAAAGGTCATCAAGTAGTTAACATCTTCCATTTGGGGCGGGGGGTGGGGTGGGGGGGGGTGGGGGGGGCGGTGTTTCACATCTGTACAACAACTCAGGAAATGTGCATCAAATACTGTTATCTAGGTACTTCAGAGATAAGCTAAACATTGGATATGGGGGAAGGGCCTGTCTGGGGAAGGTCCCATAGGCTCCTGCTCCGTTATAAACCTGCAACAATAAAAGGGTTAGAAAAATAGGCTAAGAGTTGCATCAAGGTCAAACAAAGGTTTTTGGGGTGTGTGGGTGTGTGTGGGGGTGTGTGTGTGTGTGTGTGTGTGTGTGTGTGTTCCAGCACAGAGAAAAAAAGATTATGTCTACAGGCCAAGGAGAGAAGAGGAAATTAAAGGTGCTTAAGCTAGACAAAAAGAAGATATTTAAGGGAGAAATCTTTGATTCTAGCTGTTATACCACCCATAAGGACGAAGAGGGAGAAAACAAAGAGGATTGAGAACACAAGGATAGTTCAAACTTAAAAAGAGGAAGTTCAGTTCTTCTAAGATGGGGAGAAAGAAACAGAGTTATTTTGGAATGGATTAAAAGACTCACCTCACATGGTTCTTTTCTTTGTTAGGAAAGTAGGAGGTAAGGGCCCGTGTCAAAAGAGAAGAAGGTACAGGTACTGAGGGGCAACCAGAGGGAACCAAAGGAGAGAAAAGCCTTAGAACAACTGTGAGCAGTAAACTACACATATAACAGACACCTGACACAAAGTAGGCACACAGTGGATGTTTGAATGAGTTGTCAGGAACAAGACAAGGATGTCCACTCTTGCCACTCTTATTCAACATAGTTTTGGAAGTCCTAGCCACAGCAATCAGAGAAGAAAAAGAAATAAAAGGAATACAAATTGGAAAAGAAGAAGTAAAAAGGTCACTGTTTGCCAATGACACGATACTATATGTAGAAAATCCTAAAGATGCCACCAGAAAATTACTAGAACTAATCAATGAATTTGGTAAGGTTGCAGGATACAAAATTAAGGCACAGAAATCTCTGGCATTCCTATACACCAACAACGAAAAATCAGAAAGAGAAATTAAAGAAACACTCCCATTTACCATTGCAACAAAAAGAATAAAATACCTAGGAATAAACCACCTAAGGAGGCAAAAGACTTGTACTCAGAAAACTATAAAACACTGATGAAAGAAATCAAAGATGACATAAACAGATGGAGAAATATACCATGTTCTTGGATTGGAAGAATCAATATTGTGAAAATGACTATACTACCCAAAGCAATCTACAGATTCATTGCAATACCTATCAAACTACCAATGGCATTCTTCGCAGAATTAGAACAAAAAATCTTAGAATTCGTATGGAAACACAAAAGACCCCAAATATCCAAAGCAATCTTGAGAAAGAAAAACAGAGTTGGAGGAATCAGGCTCCCCGACTTCAAACTATACTACAAAGCTACAGTGATCAAGACAGTATGGTACTGGCACAAAAACAGAAATATAGATCAATGGTACACGATAGAATGCCCAGAGATAAACCCACACATATATGGGCACCTAATTTACAACAAAGGAGGCAAGAACATACAACGGAGAAAAGACAGCCCCTCCAATAAGTGGTGTTGGGAAAACTGGACAGCTACATGTAAAAGAATGAAATTAGAACACTACCTAACACCATACACAAAAATAAACTCCAAATGGGGACTTCCCTGGTGGCGCAGTGGTTAAGAATCCGCCTGCCAATGCAGGGAACATGGGTTCGATCCCTGGTCCGGGAAGATCCCACATGCTGCGGAGGAACTAAGCCCATGCGCCACAAATACTGAGCCTGTGCTCTAGAGCCCGTGAACCACAACTACTGAGCCTATGTGCTGCAACTACTGAAGCCCATGCGCCTAGAGCCCGTGCTCCACAACAAGAGAAGCCACAGCAATAAGAAGCCCGTGCACCGCAACAAAGTGTAGCCCCCGCTCACCACAACTAGAGAAAGCCCGCACACAGCAACGAAGACCCAATGCAGCCAAAAATAAATAAATAAATAAATAAATAAATTTTTAAAAAATAAACTCCAAATGGATTAAAGACTTAAATGTAAGACCAGACACTCTAAAACTTTTAGAGGAAAACATAGGAAAAACCCTCTTTGACATAAACCACAGTAAGGTCTTTTTTGACCCACCTCCTAGAGTAACAGAAATAAAAACAAAAATAAACAAATGGGACTTAATTAAACTTAAAAGCTTTTGCACAGCAAAGGACACCAAAAACAAGACAAAAAGACAACCCTCAGAATGGGAGAAAATATTTGCAAATGAAACAACAGCCAAACGATTAATCTCCAAAATATACAAACAGCTCATGGAGCTCAATATCAAAAAAACAAACAATTCAGTTAAAAAATGGGCGGAAGACCTAAATAGACATTTCACCAAGGAAGACATACAGATGGCCAAAAGGCACATGAAAAGATGCTCAACATCACTATTAGAGAAATGCAAATCAAAACTACAATGAGGTATCACCTCATGCTGGTCAGAATGGCCATTATCAAAAAAGCTAGAAACAATAAATGCTGGAAAGGGTGTGGTGAAAAGGGAACCCTCCTACATTGTTGGTGGGAATGTAAATTGATACAACCACTATGGAAAACAGTATGGAGGTTCCTTAAAAAACTAAAAATAGAACTACCATATGACCCAGCAATCCCACTACTGGGCATATACCCTGAGAAAACCATAATTCAAAAAGAGACATGCACCACAGTGTTCATTGCAGCTCTATTTACAATAGCCAGGACATGGAACCAACCTAAATGTCCATCGACAGATGAATGGATAATGAAGATATGGCACATATATACAACGGAATATTACTCAGCCATAAAAAGAAACAAAATTGAGTTATTTGTAGTGAGGTGGATGGACCTAGAGTCTGTCATACAGAGTGAAGTAAGTCAGAAAGAGAAAAACAAATACTGTATGCTAATACATATATATGGAATCTAAAAAAAATTGTACTGATGAACCCAGTTGCAGGGCAGGAATAAAGAGGCAGACATACAGAATGGACTTGATGACATGGGGTGGGAGGTCAAAGCTGCAGCGAAGTGAGAGTAGCATGGACATATATACACTACCAAATGTAAAATAGTTGGCTGGTGGGAAGTAGCAGCATAGGATAGGGAGGATGGTAGGGAGGCTGAAAAGGGAGGGGATATAGGGACATGTGTATGCATATGGCTGATTCGATTTGTTGTGCAACAGAAACTAACAAGGTATTGTGAAGCAATTATACTCCAATAAAGACCTATTACAAAAAAAATTTCTCATAATTTTTATAATGTTCTGCAGTACCACTATAGTATTGTTAGCAGACTGGCAAAACCAAAAGATAAAAGAGGAAAGGTAAGTCACTGCCTTCAATGTGACCTGCGGGCTTTCCCCAAAGGTCTTGGGGAAAAAAGTAAGAGCTCCAGGGTTCCTAGGCTTTGATTTGTCACAATAGCCCCAATATTGGGATAGACTTGGAAACACAGGTTGGGTAAGAAGTTAACTGTACCAAAAAAAAAAAAAAAAAAAAAAAAAAAAAAAAAAAAACTTGGTATGAGCTTCATTTATCAATGCTTTATCATAAAATCATCATTATATGTTCAAGTTTGTGATTTTTTAAAACAATTTTGCTTCTTCTTTGTGAGTATATGTGAGACCATGGTCAACCATCTGCTCTTGGCTCCCCACACCACTCACCCAGAGAATTCAAGTAGTCTTACAGTTTCCATCATCACATCAGTGCTGACAATGACAAATGTTTTCAGTTTCCCATCTCTCCCACAAACTCCAGCGTCACTTTTCCATCTAGGTACAAGATATTTCTACATGAATATCCCACTGTCATTGCAAATTCAGATATCCAAAACTAAACCCAACACCTTCCCCAAATCCAGTTCCACTACTGTAAAAATCAGAGTCTAGTCAAGAGACAGAAACTACACCAGTTATTTGAACAGAGAGAACTGAATGTAAAAAATTAAGTTAGGTCTTAATTCAAAACAGAAACAGACTCACAAACGTAGAAAACAAACTTATGATTACCAAAGGGGAAAGGAGGGAGAGGGATAAATTAGGAGTTTGAGATTAACAGATATGCACAACTATATACAAAATAGATAACCAACAAGGACCTACTGTATAGCACAGGGAACTATATTCAATATCTTGTAATAACCTATAATAGAATGAATCTGAAAAAGAATATATATATATATATATATATACACACATACATATATATAACTGAATTACTTTGCTGTCTACCTGAAACTAACACAACACTGTAAATCAACTATATTTCAATTTAAAAAAAGAAAAAAATAATTTAGGTAGCATTGTTATTTCACCTGTTCTCCCACCATTAGCCACCATATATCTTTCTATTCTACTCACACTTGCCCCATTTTTTGTTTCTCATATTTTCAATAATATACCAATTACATTTTAAAATAGTGCTACAAGGTGAATCGTGTCTCCCCAAAATTTATATGTTGAAATTCTAACCCCCAATATTTCAGAATGTAACTGTATTTGGAGACAAGGTCTTCAAAGAGGCAATTAAGTAAAAATGAGGTCTTTAGGATGGGCCTTAATCCAATGTGACCATTGTCTTTATAAGTAGAGGAAATTTGGACCCAAAGGGAGACACCAGAAACATGTGCAGACAAAAGGACAACCATGTAAAGACAGAGGGAAGGTTGCCATCTGCAAGCCAAGGAGAAAGGCCTCAGAAGAAACCAAATCTGCTGATACCTTGATCTTGGACTTCTAGCCTCCCAAATTATGAGAAAATTAATTCCTGTTGTTTAAGTGCCTAGTATATTGTTACGGCAGCCCCAGTAAGCTAATACAGATAGTATCTAGGAATATAAACAAAATATATAATCATTGCTAAAAGTGTTAAAACTATAGAAAAATGTAAAGATGGAAATAAAAATCACCCATAATTACATCACCTTGAGATTATCCTCATATAAAATGTTTGGTGTATTTTCTTTCAGGCTTTTTTCCTAAGACATGCATTTCTTTTTTCACAAAATTAACAGCATAATGTACTTATAGTTTTGCATTCTGCTTCTTTTACATAATTATATACATATTTTACTAAATCATAAATATTTTGCCAACTTGTTATAATTAAAAATATGTTTTGAAATGAACACATATTCTATTGAATGAATGTAGCCTAAGCCATTTGTATTTCCCTATTGGTTAAAATGTAGATTGTTTCCAATTTTTGTCATTTTAAATAACACTGTAATGATCATCTTTGAATATTGGTATTTTTTATTATTTTCTTAGGAGAAACTCTTAAACAAAATAGAGATTGTTTCCAGTTTTTACCAACTTAAATAGCACTGTAATGAACATCTATGAATATAACTCTGGTTAATTTCTTAGGATAAAGTCTTTGTAAAGGAATTACAGGGTTAACTCCATTGCAGACCAGTCTTCATACTATTCTCCACAGGCCTGTTGTTTTACTCCCTCTGCCTGGAAGCACCAGCCAAAATCTCATCCACTCTCCTCTTTCATGAATTTTCCGTGACTGTTGTGGCCCCTATTAATTTTGCACTCACAGTTAATATGTATTTTGTTACCTAACACTTCATTATATACTCTCTTTAAAACACTTTAAACGGGAACTTCCCTGGTGGCGCAGTGGTTAAGAATCCACCTGCCAATGCAGGGGACACAGGTTCAAGCCCTGGTCTGGGAAGATCCCACATGCCACAGAGCAACTAAGCCCACGTGCCACAGCTACTGAGCCCACATCCCACAACTACTGAAGCCCGCGCGCCTAGAGCCTGTGCTCTGCAACAAGAGAAGCCACCACAATGAGAAGCCCTTGCACCGCAATGAGGAGTAGCCCCCACTCGCCGCAACTAGAGAAAGCCTGAGTGCAGCAATGAAGACCCAACACAGACAAAAATAATAAATTTTTAAAAACATTGTTGCCATTGGACACGTAGATTCAGGCAAGTCTACCACTAGTGGCCATCTCATCTATAAATGTGGTGGAATCGACAAAAGAACCATCAAAAATTTTGAGAGAGGCTGCTGAGATGGAAAAGGGCTCCTTCAAGTATGTCCGGGTCTTGGATAAACTGAAAGCTGAACGTGAGCGTGGTATCACCATTGATATCTCCCTGTGGAAATTCAAGACCAACAGTACTATGTGACCATCACTGATGCCCCAGGACACAAAGACTTCATCAAAAACATGATTGCAGACACATCTCAGTCTGACTGTGCTGTCCTGATCGATGCTGCTGGTGTTGGTGAATTTGAAGCAGGCATCTCCAAGCATGGGCAGATCTGTGAGCATGCCCTTCTGGCCTACATTCTGGGTGTGAAATAACTAATTGTTGGTGTTAACAAAATGGATTCTATGGAGCCACCCTACAGCCAGAAGAGATACAAGGAAATCGTTAAGAAAGCCAGCGCCTACGTTAAGAAAATTGGCTACAACCCCGACACAGTAGCATTTGTGCCAATTTCTAGTTGGAATGATGACAACATGCTGGAGCCAAATGCTAACATGCCTTGGTTCAAGGGATGGAAACTCACCTGTAAAGATGGCAACCACAGAGGAACCATGCTGCTTGAAGCTCTGGATTGCATCCTGCTACCAACTCGTCCAACTGACAAGCCCTGCGTCTGCCCCTCCAAGACATCTATAAAATTGGTGGTATTGGTACTGTCCCTGTGGGTCGAATGAAGACTGGTGTTCTCAAACCTGCCATGGTGGTCACCTTTGCTCCAGTCAATGTTACAACTGAAGTAAAGTCTGTTGATGTGCATCATGAAGCTTTGAGTGAATCCCTTCCTGGAGACATTGTGAGTTTCAATGTCAAGAACATGTCTGTCAAAGATGTTCATCGTGGCAATGAGGCTGGGGACAGCAAAAATGACCCACCAATGGAAGCAGCTGGCGTCACAGCTCAGGTGATTATCTTGAACCAACCAGGCCAAATTAGTGCTGGATACGCACCTGTGCTGGATTGTCACACCATTCACATTGTTTGCAAGTTTGCTGAGCTAAAGGAGAAGATTGATGGTCATTCTGGGAAAAAGCTGGAAGTTGGCCCCAAATTCCTGAAATCAGGTGATGCTGCCATCATTTATATGGTTCCTGGTAAGCCCATGTGTGTTGAGAACTTCTCTGACTATCCTCCTCTGGGCGATTTTGCTGTTCATGACATGAGACAGACGGTTGCTGTGGGTGTCATCAAAGCAGTGGACAAGAAGGCAGCTAGAGCTGGCAAGGTTACCAAGTCTTCCCAGAAAGCTCAGAGACTAAATGAATATTATCCCCAATACCTGCCACTCCAGTCTTAATCAGTGGTGGAAGAACAGTCTCAGAACTGTTTGTCTCAATTGGCCATTTAAGTTTAATAGTAAAAGACTTGTTAATGGTACAGCAGAAATTAACACAACATTGTAAAGCAATTATACTCCAATAAAAAAAAAAAGACTGCTTAATGATAACATGCATCATAAAACCTTCAGAAGGAAAGGAGAATGCTTTGTGGACCATATGTTTTCTGTAAGGCAGTTTTAAGTTATTAGGTTTTAAAATCAGTACTTTTTTTTCCCCTTTTGAACAATTTTTAAAATTTTTTATTTTATTTTAATATTTATTTATTTATTTAGGCTGTGCTGGGATGCGGGATCTTCGTTGCAGCATGTTTAGTTGAAGCATGTGGGATGTTTAGTTGCGGCATGTGGGCTTCTTAGTTGCGGCATGCTAAATTTTTATTTTATATTGGAGTATAGTTGATTAACAATGTTTTGTTGGTTTCAGGTGTACAGCAAAGTGATTCAGTTATACATATACATGTATCTATTCTTTTTCAAATTCTTTTCCCACTTAGGTTATTACAGAACACTGAGCAGTGTTTCCTGTGCTATACAGTAGGTCCTTGTTGGTTATCTATTTTAAATATAGCAGTGTGTATGAAAATCAGTACTTTTTAATGGAAACAACTTGACCAAAAATCTGTCACAGAATTTTGAGTTCCATTAAAACAAAGCTTATGGGGCTTCCCTGGTGGCACAGTGGTTAAGAATCCACCTGCCAACGCAGGGGACACGGGTTCAAGCCCTGGCCCGGGAAGATCCCACATGCCACGGAGCAACTAAGCCCGTGCCCCACAACTACTCAGCCTGTGCTCTAGAGCCCGCGTGCCACAACTACTGAAGCCCACGTGCCTAGAGCCCATGCTCCTCAACAAGAGAAGCCACTGCAGTAAGAAGCCCGCGGACCGCAATGAAGAGTAGCCCCCACGCACAGCAATGAAGACCCAACATAGCCAAAAATAAAAATAAATAATAAAATTAAAAAAAAAAAAGCTTAATGAGGGGGAAAAAGTGCAAAAGATAGGAGACTTGTTCCCTGCCTCTAGAAATGTACAATCTATAACGGAAAATAGGACCAATTCCCATGAAAAGGCAATAAAAACACACAGAAATATCAGAAATAAGTGCAAACTAATATAAGCAGACCTCGGTTAGCTTTAGTGGTAAGGAGATGCTCTTTTCCCAAGCACAAAAACCTATTCACATAACATTAAAATTTATTTCAGTTATCTACTGCCAGACAACAAAGTACTCCAAAATTCAATGGCTTAAAACCACAAACATTTTACTTGCTTGTATTTTGCAACTTGGGCAGAGCTGAGCAGAGAAAACAGCCTATCTCTGCTCCACATAGAGTCACCCAAAGTAACTACAGTAGAGGCTGAAGAATCCACTTCCACGATGGCCTTTTTCACATGGCTGGAGAGTTGGTGGTGACTGTTGGCTGGGAGCTCAACAGGACCTGTTAGCCAAGGCCTCAGTGCTCCTCCGTGTGGTTAGGTTGGGCTTTTCACAGCTTGGAAGTCTGAGAAGTCAAACTTCCAACACAGTGGCATCTCCCTGAATGCAAAAGTAGAAGCTATTGTCTTCTTAAGACATAGGCCTAAAATGAATTCTAAGGATTAAAGCAAGTCATAGGCCAGCCCAGATTCAAGAGAAGGGAACTATCAGGGGTGCAAAACTGAGAGGAATGATTCATTTGGGGCCACCAAAGTAACAGTCTACCATATGATAGGTTGTTTGGTTTTTGGTTTTTTTGCCAAGTGTTCTGTAGCTGTATATTTGTCATTACTTCTAACTGTATTGATTTTTCAAAGTAATCTTTAAAAAGCTTGTTTACAATGGTGTCCAACATATGTGATTAATAAGTCATACCCCTAATTACTACTAAATCTGTACTATATTTCTTTGCCTTCAGTTTTTACCATTCCTGTCAGGTACATTTATAACCAGCCCAAACTAGCAGTGATTGAAATCATTTCAGGCTATTATATCTTTCCCAAACTATACTTTGCTATTTCAAAAGCATTCTGTAGTTTGAGAGTCTTCGTAGGGGTTCAAATATACTCAACTCCCACCTTTCTTACTTTTTTTTCTTTGGAGGAGGGGAACTTCACCTCATGTATCTTTAGAAATGCTATCCGTTTCAAGAACCCAAGCGACAGAGACCTATGAGTCTAGACAAAAAAGACCTTCAGTTATCTTACACAACAAAATCTGGAGATAGGTGTTTCCAAGCCTGCTGCAGCAGCTCAATGACATCATCAAGTATTCAGGGGTTTTCTATCTTTCCATACAACCATCTTCAGCATGTTAGCTTTTTTTTTTTAACTTTTTATTTTATATTGGAGTACAGTTGATTAACAATATTGTTAGTTTCAGATGTACAGCAAAGTGACTCAGTTATACATATATATTATACACGTATCTATTCTTTTTCAAATTCTTTTCCTATTTAGCCTGTTACATAATACTGAGCAGAATTCCCTGTGCTATACAAGTAGGTCTTTGTTGGTTATCCATTTTAAATATAGCAGTGCGTACATGTCAATCTCAAACTCCCTAACGATCCACCTTTTATCTTTAAAGATTTGTCCCCTCAACGTCACAAGATGCTCCTCAACCAACCCCTAAGGAAAGGGAAGGGGAAAGACAGAGCCTCCTCGTGAAGCTTTGTCTTTTTATCTGGAAGGAAAATATTTCCTAGAAGCTGCCTTCCCTCAATTTCTGTCAAACTCCAGACCACTCTCAAATTTCACTGGATCTGCGATTACAGTATCATCTAGCAACGAGAATCGAACATCACTGGCCAGGACAACCCCACACCAAGGACAGCCAAGATCGTCTAGAGGGTACCTTTTAGTTTAACAAATCGCAGGAGAATCGCGGATTTTAAGGACAAAGAAAACTTCCCAGGTTTATGCAGCCACTAACGAAAGCCGGTGGTGATATGGCTCTGAACTTCAATCTCCCGAAAACACTCTCTGCGCGATCTTGTTAATGTGGCCCTTTGCAGCTTCTTACCCACTTCAAATATGGCCGTCAAGCTCCAATCTCCTTTACCTCCTGAGCGTGGCGACAGCTCTGGCTTCATGCCCATTTCCAAAAGGGCCTCCTCCCGCGAGGCTGCGGTTCTGAGTGCGCAGACGCGAACGTAAGTCCACTTCCTGGCAAGATGGCGCTGGGGTTGATGTGCGGACGCCGGGAGCTTCTCCGCCTGCTACGGCCCCAGCGTCAGGTAAGGATGCCCTGGAGCCGAGCGCCAGGATGCCCCCCTATCCCTGTGACCCGAGCCAGGAATGACTCGTGCTGTGGGCATGAACAGACGCTGATCTGCTCACCGGGACCTGCGTCTCGTGACCTCGGGTCACATGAGGACGCGGGAGGGTTCCGTTCCCGACTCCGCGGGTTCAGCAGCCTAGTATCGTGGTCTGTTCCTGGGAACAAGCGTCACTCCTTCTAAGGAAACCTCAGCCTCAACCTCTGGGCCCCGGCGTGGGTCTGCGGTAGCTGAGATGCAGGACTCACAGCTTGCAAGCCTTCAGGCTCGCAGTCTGAGCGCGGGGAGTAGAATGTGCTCACCTGTGGTAGCTGGCTGCCTGTCTGGCGGGGGGCGGGCCGTGAGCATAATGAGCGAGTTCACCCGGTAAAAGGATTCCATCCTCCTTTTACCCACTCAGTTCCACAGCGTCGCAGGGCCCTGCCAATGGCCCCGGAAAGCGCTGACAGCGAGGCTCCGGTTCCCAGCCGGCCGCTGCTGCGGGCACCCGCACTGTGTCCTCCTCGCGGCCCCAGGCCCCCGGGGCCTCAGTACCTCTGCCATCTCTTTTGCAGAAGCCCAGGTAAGAGACGTTTCGTCCCTGCAGTGTTAGGAGTGGTGCTTCTTTCTGATTTGTTTTTATTTTGCTTTGACTTGGGGGAGGGGAATGTGGAGCAGAGTTCTTGTCCACACTCCACCCAACTCGCCAAAAGATAGCATCTCTGCTTGGGAGAGATTTTCAAATCAGTGGGGAAATTATTGAGAGCACAGGACGAAAGACTTACGTTATATACTAGGCGTTGTTTGCCAGAATGGTGGCAAGCCACTGATGGTGATATGAGATGTGATTCTGTGTGTGTATTAGAAAAATTATAACTTGCATATCAAGTGTGGACAAAGAATGTCACCTGCTATATGAGTAAACAAAGGATGTTGCGGCCTTCAGCCACTGCAGCCACCCCCAACCGTGCACCCTGAGGGAATTCAGGATGGAGAAACAAAACTGGCCCTAGATAGTTAAGGTACATATCAAAGGAATGATTTCAATAAGTCCAAAGTCTTGCGTCTTTCCATACTTAGAAAAGCACTAAATTCATTAACTTGAGACATCTGGTTTTTATTTAATTAGCAGTAATTTTTTGGTGTTTGACTACCTGGTTTTTTTTGGTTTGTTTTGTTTTGTTTGCAAAAACTCCTGTACATCCTGGCTCCTCCCTTACCTCTTTGGAACGTCCCTCAGAGCTGAGAGGTTGTATCCTGGGCTTACGTCCTCAGTAATGCCCCAAATAACACCCAGTTCTCAACGTTTAGGTCTTGCATTTTTTTTCAGTCATAGCCTGGGCTACCAACGAAGGGACCCAGAGCAGAGTTTTCCCCTTCACCTGAAATCTGAGGAACTGGAGCCTTGGTACCGGCAGAGGCCTCTTGTACTCATCTGCCTCCTCAGAGAGTCCAGACAAATTTTGGTGAGTCTCTCCTGGTTCTTGGATCTCCCACTTATTGCTTGATGATCCTGAGTTTTATTTGGCAGTGTTTAACAGGCACCTGGCTGCGCAATTGAAAGATACTGGGAGTTACTCAGTTGAGACACTCTGAGTTGTCTGGACTGGGTGATTAGCTGAGAAGCTGGCCTAACGTTTTTTCAGAAAGCCAGCCTCCAATTAACACCCTGCCAGGTTTTTGTACTTAAATTTACAAGTATGTACTTAATTGGGAATTAAAGGAAACCTTGCCCTGAAAATGGCCAATAGGGGCTCTTTTTATTTCATATGCAGTTAAGTTAGAGAAAGCCAGCTTGATAAAACATCTTTTCTTTGTTTCTTACAAAGAAGTTGTAAGAAACTTACAAAGAAAACTTCTTTCTTACAAAGAAGTTGTAAGTTCCCTTCTAGGGAACTTGCGTTTTTCTCTGTCTTTGAAATGTAAACGTTCTACCTGATCTTCTTGCGCGCGCGCGTGTGTGTGTGTGTGTGTGCGCGCGCGCGCGCACGCGAAGTTGGTCTCTGCCATCCGGAAGGTACATATATGGTGTACGTTTGGCAGCCAGTTGAATAGACTGAGATTCTGAGCAGTCTTTTGTCTTGAGTGCGCCAACTCTCAGGGACTTCAGTCATCTTAATCTTCGTTGCGTCAGCCTATAACAAAGACCTTTAATTTCTTAGACTGTTTTTTAGGAGTAAACTTTCTAGATGTTTTGAAGGCTACATCCTTTGCACTCTCTTGTGGGGATGCTTCTTGCATCTTATTGGTTTGAGTTGTAATTAAAATACCACCTATCAATAGCCATTGGATCCTGTAAATTGGAAAAACTTCTAAATTGGTAAATTTTTAGAGAGCTGTCATAAACAGCTGTTTTATTGGTACCTATAAAAAAACAAATTAGAAGGTGGATACACACACACAAAATAGTTAACCTAAGAACTTCCTTTAGTTTAAAAAAAAAGGGTTTGGGAAACCTTATTTGTGGTCTCTGCTTCCCCTCAGAGGGTCTTACAAATGCTAATAAAAACATTGAAGATAATGTTAATGAGGCTGATTAACAGGGAGGTTAAAAAAAAAATGAAGGGAAAGTCTAGAGTCTTCTTCCCAACAAGGTGGAAATTTTAAAGGAACTCATCCCAAATGGATAAAGAAATCTTTAGATGGCTATTAAGAAATGAGGTAAATAAAACGGATGTTAATAGGGTTAAAACAAAAGGTTTTGATACAACACTACCTGAGGTTGGATGGACCAACATTATTGGTCCCCAACATTAAAGGGCCCCAAACAAGTCCACTCTATTTACCCCAGTGTAATGTGCATGTGTGGGGGTGTGTGTATATATACTTTTTCACCCCTTCTAAAGGCTATAAGAAACTTACACTGAGATACCTGACCAGCGATTGCTTGGGGCCACACGCCAATTGGTCAAGTTAAAAGATTGACAAAAGAGCCTGAGTCCCTTGGCTCAACCTCTTACTAGGGACCCCAGAGCCTTTTATACAAAAATAGATTAAATGATAGGGATAAAAAGGAAGTTTCTGGACTCCTTTTAAGACCAAGGCTTGTTCATGGGATCCTAATGGAAACTAAAGTTAAAGGTATAGAAGTTGATAGACTTGAGATAAAAATTTATCAAAATTGGTATATTTAAATGGACTTTATGTAAGATGGTTACATCTCTTTTGCCTAATTATACTGTAGGATAGATATTATGTCTCACTGGGGAATGCTTCCCCTGCCTGGTATTATAAGACAGGGCATATAAATCTGCCCCTCAGACAATATTAATTAAGCATACTAAAGGAAAACAGTAGGGTTACCAGAGCCCAAACAATACAAAGTAAAAACTGAGAGCTAATATTCTGGGGTTAATGAAAATAGTAATAGAGATTTGCTCTGAGTCTAACTGGTGCACTCAGAAAGAGGGCCTTTGTTGAATGCCTTGTCCAAACTTTTTTTTTTTTTAATGTTTTGCATTTCTTTTTTTTCTTTTTTTTTAAATTATTTATTTATTTATTTTTGGCTGTGTTGGGTCTTCGTTTCTGTGCAAGGGCTTTCTCTAGTTGCGGCAAGCGGGGGCCACTCTTCATTGCGGTGCACGGGCCTCTCACTATCGCGACCTCTCTTGTTGCGGAGCACAGGCTCCAGACGCGCAGGCTCAGTAATTGTGGCTCACGGGCCTAGTTGCTCCGCGGCATGTGGGATCTTCCCAGACCAGGGCTCGAACCCGTGTCCCCTGCATTGGCTGGCAGATTCTCAACCACTGCGCCACCAGGGAAGCCGCAAACTTTTGAAGACATGATAAATTGAACCCTAAGAACTCTTGGTTTTCAGTTTAGTTGGAAATCTTCTCAGTGATATTAAAAAAACAAAGAAAATATAGTTGGGCAAATCAATCTTTTAGTATCATTTAGGCAACTAACCAGTTCTTTGGGGAATTAAAAGCAACTGTCTTTGTCTTGAAAATCTCTACAAATCAGAAATGTAAATTCAGCCCACAAAGACCTGAGCCTGAGCCTAATTAGCTCAATCAGGTAAAACCTGAAACCAAAGAGAAAAGGCCTTTTAAAATTCAAACCAGTGGAAAGGCTCCCTCACCCAAAATCTAGTTCGTACCCTCCTTAGGGTTTATCAAGGAGAAATACAAATCTTAAAAGTCTTTTCCACAAATAGCAAAGCCTTAGTCGTCTGAGCAAATGAATTTAATTTATTCCAACTGTTATTTATAAACTAGTAAGTTTATATTGTAATACCTGATTCATAGCTAAGTTTTTTAAGTGAAACTGTGAGATCTCTAGTTTTGTCTGTTTACGTGTGTGTAGACATTATACATATGAGATGTCACTACCTCTGGATATACTCTCTAAATTTATAAAAGATCTCTATTTAATTGACTTAAAATTAAGCGCTTACGAATTAAATCTTTCTAAATATAAAGGAAACTGGCCGGAATGAATTTCAGGTTCATGTGATCTAGGAAATATTCAATATTAAATTAATATCTGGTTTAAAGCTAGTTTAAGCTTGCTGGTTTAATCAATATAGACATGTCTTTTATTGTACCTAGGTTTACTGAAGGTCAGTAAGTTCATGTTATTTCTGTTGCAGAGTTGTCAGCAAGAAAAAAAATTAACTTGGTGATATTTTCATAAGTTATAAAATCCACAAGCCACCGGGTGCAGCAAAAAAAAAAAGGTAAATGAGGTACGAGTTGTCAACTGAAGGAAACTACACAACTTACGAGTTGAGAATTGTGTTTTATTTGGGGCATTACTGAGGACTTAACTAGGATACAGCCTCTCAGCTCTGAGGGACTGTTCCAGAGAGGTAAGGGAAGAGCCAGGATATATAGGAGTTTTGCAAAAAAAAACAAAACAGAACAAGTAGTAGGAACATCAAAAGATTACTCTTAATTAAAGAAAACCCAGATGTCTCAAGTTAATGAATTTAGTACTTTTCTATGTAACAAAAGATGCAAGAGTCTGGGCTTTTTGGGGGGGGGGTTCGGTAGTGCTTATTGAAATCCTTCCTTTGATATGCACCTTAACTATCTAGGGCCAGTATTCTGTTTTTCTCCATCCTGAATCCCCTCAGGGTGCACCCTTGCAGGTGGCTGCAGTGGCTGATGGCCCCAACATCCTTTGTTTACTGATATGACAGGCAACATTCTTTGTCCTCAGTGCCTCCTCTTGGTCATAAATTAGATCAATGTTTTTGGAAGGCATTCCATGACCAGTTTTGTCCCACATTGCTAGGAAGACACATTCCTAGATGAGGGAAAGATTTTGTTTATAGGCCAATGTGTTGATTTTTGGATTAGGCCCTGTTCATAATCTAAAATTCTGCGGATCACCTGTCTTACTCATCTATTAGGATCCAGGAAATGTTTTCCCTTGTTGCTTCTTCCCATATCTAGAGTTGCACTATTACAATTATTCTATGTAGAATTACATATATGGTCAACTGTCTCAAGACTTTTAGCCATGGTTACACATTGTGTAATACAAGAGACAATCTTATAAAATAGACAGGAGGACTTCCCTGGTAGTCCAGTGGTTAAGACTCCGTGCTTCCAGTGCAGGGGACACGGGTTTGATCCTTGGTTGGGGAACTAAGATCCTGCATGCCACATGACGCGGCCAAAAATAAAATAGACAGGATACGTACTATAGCTAGTAACGTTAATCAGATCATAGTACAGCAGAGAGAAACACAAGGCATAAACAATTTGGAAACAAAGAAAACAAATTAATGATTAGTATAAATAGTTGTAATCTGGTCACACAATAAACCATCAAGTCAGGACTTCCCTGGTGGTGCAGTGGTTAAGAATCCGCCTGTCAATGCAGGGGACATGGGTGCGAGCCCTGGTCCGGGAAGATCCCACATGCCGCGGAGCAACTAAGCCCGTGCGCCACAACTACTGAGCCTGCGCACTAGAGCCTGCGAGCCACAACTGCTGAGCCCACGTGCCACAACTACTGAAGCCCACGCACCTAGAGCCTCCTCAATGAGAAGCCCACGAACCACAACAAAGAGTAGCCCCCGCTCGCCGCAACTAGAGAAAGCCCATGCACAGCAACGAAGACCCAATGCAGCCAAAAATAAATAAATTTATTTCAAAAAAAAACAAACCATCAAGTCCACAGGAGAGCCAGCTGGAGAAGCCAAATTCTGGATGGATCAGGTAGAAAGATAAATGTTTCATCTTTGTTTACAAACGTATACTTTATCAACTTGCTTTAGATTATAGCCTAAGAAGAAAGGTTTCCTGGAAAACAAAGATTAAAAGCCAGTATATTTCAGAAAATTATAAATCATATTTATCAGTTCATTCAGTCCCATGTAATTAATTGCTGTTGATCTGGATGAAGTCATCAAGTTTTTCATTAGAGTTTTGTAATTTCTTACCCCAGTTAGTGGTATGATCTAAAAGTTATCAGAAACTTACATTTGTCAAAAAGTTCTTTTTATTTATTTTTTTTTGGCCACGCCACGTATCATATGGGATCTTAGTTCCCTGACCAGAGATCGAACCTGCGCCCCCTGCAGTGGAAGCACGGAGTCTTAACCACTGGACCGCCGGGGAAGTCCCAGAAAGTTCTTTTTATGAATATTCTTGAAGATCTTCATTTTATAAAAGCACCAGGGTAAAACAGTGGTTGTCTATAAACCACAAAAGACTTAAAATGGCGTGGTTAAAGATCTGGTTACAATAGATGGCTAGTGGGAAGCAGCCGCCTAGCACAGGGAGGTCAGCTCCGTGCTTTGTGACCACCTAGAGGGATGGGATAGAGAAGGTGGGAGGGAGACGCAAGAGGGAGGAGATATGGGGATGTATGTATATGTATAGCTGATTCACTTTGTTATAAAGCAGAAACTAACACACCATTGTAAAGCAATTATACTCCAATAAAGATGTTAAAAAGAAAAAAATCTGATTACAGTGTAATTGACAAGAAACTTGGATATTTCTGTGATGTACAGCATTTTAAGATAATAGCTAGAATTATGACTGATAACATTATGCCAGGAATTTTAGGAATTCCATATAAATTTTGGAATAGCTATATTAATGACATTTACCCATACCTAAGGTTTGTCTCCAATCAGTTGACAGTATTTCTCAAGTAATTTAAACATACCACATAAGCCGACATTTAAATTTGTCTCTGAGATGCCTCAGGGTTTCTTTGAAGCATCCCAGAGTTAGCTGGAGGTTAAAATAACTTTAGTTAGAATTTGTTACTTGTAAGCTTGTCAAAAATATCAAAAAGTTTTCAAAACACATGGTCACATAGGATCATAGGTCACTGTGAAACAATACTTATTCACTTAACCAAAGTGACAAAAGATTTCAAAAACAAATACAGATCCTTTAAAGGGTATGAACTAGATTTTGAGTGAGGGAGCCTTTCTAGCAGTTTGAGTTTTAAAACGCCTTTTTCTCTTTTTTCCTTGGTTTCAGATTTTACCTGATTGAGCTAATTAGGCTCAGCCTCAAGTCATTGTGAGCTGTGTTTATATTTTTGATTTGTAGAGATTTGCAAGACAAAGACAGTTGCTTTTAATTCTCCAAAGAACTGGTTTGCTGCTTAAATGATATTAAAAGCTTGATTTGCCCAACTGTATTTTCTTTTATTTGCTTTTTTATATCACTGAGAAGATTTCCAACTAAACTGAAATTCATGAGTTCTGTGTTCTAGAATTTTAGGGTTTAACTTAACCATGCCTTTAAAAGCTTGCATAACACATTCAACAAAAGTCCTCTTTCTGAGTTCACAAGTTAAATCCAGAGCAAAATCTCTATTATTATTTTTATTAGCCCTTGAATATTGCTCCCAGTTTTTATTTTATATTGTGCAGGCCCAGGTAACCCTGTTGGTTTCCTTTAGTGTGTTTAATTATATTTCCTGAGGGGCAGATTTATACGCCCTGTGTTATATCAGGCAAGGAAGCATTCCCCAGTAAAACATGTCTTTCCCATAATATAATTAGGTAAAAGACATGTAACCATCTTATATAAAGCTCATTTAATACCAATGTTTATAAACTTTTGTCTCCATTCTTTCAATTTTTATAACTTTAACTTTAGTTTCTATTAGGACCCCATCAACAAGCCTTGGTCTTATAAGGAGTGCAGAAACCTTTCTTTTTATGCTGACCATATAAAATAGTATTTTTGTATAAAAGGCACTGGGGGACTTCCCTCATGGTCCAGTGGTTGAGAATCCACCTTCCAGTGCAGGGGACGCGGGTTCGATCCTTGGTCAGGGAACTAAGATCCTACATGCCATGGGGCAACTAAGCCAGTGTGCCACAACTAGAGAGCCCGCGAGCCACAGCTACTGAGCCAACGCGCCACAGCTAGAGAGAAGCCCACGCACCGTAACGCAGATCCTGCGTGTTGCAACCAAGACCTGATGCAGCCAAATAAATAAATATTTTAAAAAATAAAAGGCACTGGGGTTCCCAGTGAGGGGCTGAGCCAAGGGACTCAGACCCTCTGTAAATCTTTTTTTTTTTAATATTTATTTATGTTGCCACACGCGAGATCTTCGTTGCAGCATGTGGGATCTAGTTCCCTGACCAGGGGTCGAACCCGGGCCCCCTGCATTGGGAGCGCGGAGTCTTAGCCACTGGACCACCAGGGAAATCCCTGTCAATCTTTTAATTTGATTAATTGGCCTATATGTTGCCCCAAGTAATTGTTGGTCAGATATCTCAATGAAATTTTCTTCCAGCCTTTTAAACATACATTTTTTTTTTTTTAATTGGGATAAATAGAACAGACTTGTTTGGGGCCCCTTAATGTTGAAGATCAATGGGAATCCCTAAAGGGGGCTAAAGCCCATCCAACTTTAGCTAATATTGTACCAAAACCTTTTGTTTTAGTCCCATTAACGTCCATTTTATTTATTCCATTTCTTAAAAACCATCTAGAGACTTTTTATCTTTTGGGACAAGTCCCTTTAAAATTTCCACCTTGTTGGGAAAAAGTCTCTAGACCTTCCCTTCAGTTTTTTCTTATTTCCCTGTTAATGAACCTAATTAACATTATTGATTTTTATTTTTTTTAGCATCTATAACACCCATTGAGGGGAAGCAGAGACCAGGAATAAGGCTTCCCAAACCAGTTTTTTGTTTGGTTTAAACTAAAGGAGTTCTTAGGTTAGCCATTATATATATTTTTCCACCTTCTAGTTTGGTTTTTCCATGGGTCCCGATAAAACAGCTGTTTATAATGAGACTCTCTAAAGATTTACCAATTTAGAGTTTTTCCAATTTAAAAGACCTGTCATCTGGCCATTAATGAGATATATCTTAATTGTGATTCAGACCAATGGGACGAAAGAAGCATCCCCACAAGAGAGTGCAAAGGATACCACCTAACCGAGATACAGAAGGTTTCCTCCCAAAAATAGCCTAAGAAAGTAAAGGCCTTTGTTGTACAGGCTGACGCAGCAATAGTTAAAATGGCAAAAAGCCCCTGAGAGTTCGCACAGTCAGGAAAAAGACTGCTCAGAATCTCAGTCTGTTCAGTTGGCTGCAAAATATATGTACCTTCTGGATGGCAGAGACCAAGTTCTCACAAAACACAACACACGTACTCACTCGCACTCTCACACTTAAGAAGATCAAGTAGAACATTTACATCTCAGACACTGGGAGAGACTTGCAAGTTCCCCCAGAAGGGCTTTTATTTCTTTTAGGTCAGAATTCTGAAAAGATGGTTTATCAAGCTGTTTCTCTAACTTAACTGCGTATGCAGTAAAAGAGCCCCAGGGCTTCCCTGGTGGTCCTTCCTCGCTTCTACTGCAGGGGTTGTGGGTTTGATCCCTGGTCGGGGAAGTTCCGCATGCCGTGAGATGCAGCAAAAAAAAAAAAGCCCCATATGGGCTATTTTCAGGGCAAGATTTCCTTTAATTCCCAATTAAGTGAGTACTTGTAAGTATAAGTTTTGTACATACATAGACTTGGCGCGAGTGTTTAACTGGAGGCAAAGATGTTAGGCCAGCCTCTCACCTAATCACCCAGTCCAGACTCCTTATTGTCTCAACTGAGCAACTCCCAGTCTTTCTACCTGGTTTCCCTGGTAGCTTTCAACTGGGCAGTTAGACACTGCCAAATAAAACTCAGGATCATCAACCAATAATCAGGAGATCCAAGAATCACCCAAATTCGTCTGGACTCTCCAAGGAGGCAGACAGGCCCAAGAGGCCTCTGCTGGTACCAGGCCCTGGATCCTCTTAGAGTTCGGGCAAAGGAGAGAGTTCTGCTCTGGGTCCCTTCGTGGTCACCAAAATTGTTGACTGAAAAAAAATGCACAACCTAAAAGTTGAGAATTATGTTTTATTCAGTGGTCTTGCTGAGGACTTAAGCCAGAAGACATCCTCTGAGATAGCTCCGAGGGACTACTCCGAAGAGGTAAGGGAGGAGCCAGGATATGTAGGAATTTTGCAAAAAAAACCAGGTAGTCAGAACATCAAAAGATTAGTGTTAAAAGCCAGACATCTCAAGTTAATGAGTTTAGCACTTTTCTATGTGTGGAATGATTTAAGAGTCTAGGCTTGTTGAGATCATCCCTTTGATATGCACGTTAACTGTATAGCACCCATATTGTTTTTCTCCATCCTGAATCCCCTCAGGGTATATAGTTGAGGGTGGCTGATGGCTTGATGGCTTGCAGCATCCTTTATTTACTGATACGGCAGGCAACATTCTTCATCCACATAAAACAGGCGATCCAGAGAATTTTAGGTTATCAACAGGCCCTGATCCAAAAATTAGCAAATTGAGTAGCCTATCAGCAGAATCTTTGCCTGATCTAGAATCAGCCTTCCTAGTGCCATGGCACAAAATTGGTCATGAAATGCCTCCCAATTGTTGGTCCAGTTTATGACCTAGAAGGAGGTGCCGAGGACAAAGAATGTCACCCGCCTCGCTAAACAAAGTATGTTGGGGCCATCAGCCACTGTAGCCACCCCCAGCAGTGCACCCTGAGGGAATTCAGGATGGAGAAACAGAATACTGGCCCTAGATAGTTAAGGTACAAATCAAAGGAATGATTTCAATAAACCCAAATTCTGGTGTCTTTCCATACATAGAAAAGCACTAAATTCATTAACCTGAGACATCTGGTTTTTATTTAATTAGCAGTAATTTTTTGGTGTTTGACTACCTGGCTTTTGGGGTTGTTTTTTTGTTTGTTTGCAAAAACTCCTATACATCCTGGCTCCTCCCTTACCTCTTCGGAACAGTCCCTCAGAGCTGAGAGGCTGTGTCCTGCACTTAAGTCCTCAGTAATGCCCCAAATAACACACAGTTCTCAACTTTTAGGTCGTACTTCTTTTTTTTCAGTTGACGCAATTTATAATTGTATATCTTTGATCATAACTTGTATATCCCTGATTTCATGGACATTAGTATTTCTCGGGATGAGACCAAGTAGATATTTTTGATCTTAAAAACTGAGTTGTTTAAAGAAAAATTATAATAGTTTCAGTGTATGCAGAATCATGCCAGTGATACTCAAATGACTGAAGTTTGGAAAATGCACAAATAACTTCCCAACATGAAGGAGAGTCATGAAGTCTTATTTTGAGTAACTTATCTTTCTGCCTAGAGGGGAAAATAAAATATCCTTTTTTAAAAAATATGAGTGGGAATATTTATTTAGAATAAGAAATCTTTACAAAGTAATGGTTTTTAAAAGCTGACAGATACCACAAGCATTACAAAATCCAGGAAAATAACGTATTTTTTAATTGACTTCCTGGCATAAAATATTCTTTTTAAGCTTTGAATTCTATGACAGTGTAGGCTACCCTGGGAGAACGAGAAACAGGGAGTCAAGAGAGTACCCCAGTATTGGTTATCATAAGAGGGACCTCGATTTCTCTGTGTGTGTCCCCCCCGCTCCCCGAATATAACGCCTGGCTTTTTTTTTTTTCCCCCTCCTTTTTCCCCACAGGTTCAGGCCCCTCCGGTCATTCCTGCAACTCCCCCACCTACAGCAGTACCTGAGGTGGCTTCTGGAGACACTACAGATACCATCCTGGCTGCTGCAGAACAGAGCTTCACTGAGCTTGGGCTGGGGTCATACACCCCAGTGGGACTGATCCAGAACTTACTGGAATTTATGCATGTTAACCTAGGCCTACCTTGGTGGGGGGCCATTGCTGCATGTAAGGGGGATATATCTTGTACAACAGTAGAGGAAATGGGGGCTTAGGGTTAGAACTTTATTTATTTATTTATTTATTTATTTTTGGCTGCATTGGGTCTTAGTTGCTGCGTGCGGGCTTTTCTCTAGTTGCGGCAAGCAGGGGCTACTCTTCGTTGAGGTGCGCGGTCTTCTCATTGCGGTGGCTTCTCTTGTTGCGGAGCACGGGCTCTAGGCACGCGGACTTCAGTAGTTGTGGCATGCAGGCTCAGTTGTTACGGCTCATGGGCTCTGGAGTGCAGGCTCAGTAGTTGTGGCGCACGGGCTTAGTTCCTCCACGGCATGTGGGATCTTCCCAGACCAGGGCTCGAACCCGTGTCCCCTGCATTGGCATGTGGATTCATTTTTTTTTTTTTTTAATATTTATTTATGTATTTATGTATTTATTTATGGCTATGTTGGGTCTTCCTTGCTGCGCGCAGGCTTTAGTTGCGGTGAGTGGGGGGCTACCCTTCCTTGCAGTGCGCGGGCTTCTCATTGCGGTGGCTTCTTGCGGAGCACGGGCTCTAGGTGCGCAGGCTTCAGTAGTTGCAGCACACAGGCTCAGTAGTTGTGGCACGCGGGCTCTAGAGCGCAGGCTCAGTAGTTGTGGCGCACGGGCTTAGTTGCTCCGTGACATGTGGGATCTTCCCGGACCAGGGCTCGAACCCACGTCCCCTGCATTGGCAGGTGGATTCTTAACCACTGTGCCACCAGGGAAGTCCTGGCATGCGGATTCTTAACCACTGTGCCACCAGGGAAGCCCTGTCCCTTGGCTTTTGCGACAATCTTTGTAGATTTTCTTCCTGTCTTTCTGACCACACCCTTCCATCTCCATTGCTCAGTACTCTACCTGCCCCTTTAGTGCTGGGATTCCAGGTTCCATCCTTAGCTCCCTTCTCTGTCCACTTCACACCATTCATCATAATGTTGATAAAGCCTAAACCTGTATCTCCACCTGGTCTCTTCTCAGCCCAGGCCCACTTGCTTACCCACAGATACCATCAACTAAATAAATATTTGTTGAAATGATCAGGAAATGTGAAGTGTAAGAAAAATAGGAGGGAGCTAAAGCAGTAGGCCACCAGATTACCTCCTACTGCAGGCATTTCTAGGACAGTGGCTTTCAAACTTCATTCCTGGGAGCCCCAGAGTTCTGTAAAAGTGCTTCTGAGCAAAGCAAAGGCCAGAGCTTGAACAATCCTGTAGTCAGACTACCTCCTCACCCAGGGCAGCTTGATTTTATTTGTTACATATATTGGGGTTACACTTAGAGTTGGGGGAAAAAGGAGTCCCTTGATCATAGAAAAGTTTGGAAACCATTGATCTACAAAAGTGGCTTCTGTCACCTTTTTGTTCAAGGAAACAAGATTCCTGGTCATTTGCCTAGAGAAGTTAATGCCAGACTTTTGACGTCAAAGCAGAAGAGTGAGCCTCGAAGGAACTAAGTCATACCCGTACCCTTTGTTTTGGGGCCCTTTGGGCACGAGTCACAGGGTGGAAAAGTCTGGGCTAAGAGCCCCTTTCAGTGAGGACCTAAAAACCTTCAGCCTTCTAGCTGCAGAATGGCTTGAATTTCACTCCAGTCTTAGTTCGTGTTTTCCAGGTACAGTCCTTGCCCGCTGCCTGGTGTTTCCTCTCATCGTGAAGGGCCAGCGAGAGGCCGCTAACATCCACAACCACTTGCCAGAGATTCAGAAGTTTTCCGCTCGAATCAGAGAGGCCAAGTTGACAGGAAACCACACTGAATGTGAGTCCGTTGCAGAATGAGCGTGGGTGAGGACCACATTTGCGCTTTCCCTGACGTTCAGCTCAGGTCGGGGGAGCAGCCTAAATCAGGAGTTGCTACAGTTGGGCAGGTTCTAAGATTTACCTGCTTCTTAGGCCTAATGCTTCCAGTGACTGGCCAGGGTCAGTTAGAAATCTCATGGGCCAGGTGATGAAGATGGTCACCTCCTCTGACCGAGCTGTTAGCCCAACCGTTAGCTTCCGCTCCCTTCACAGTTTACAGGGCCTCCTCGGAGATGACGTTCTACCAGAAAAAGCATGATATTAAACTCTTTAGACCTCTCATTCTACCTCTGACTCAGGTGAGCAAAAAACATTTCCCTTCTTTAACTTCATCAGAACCAATCAGATTACTCCTCTGTGTTTCCCATGCCCTAGACCCCCAAAAAAGCATGTGGTGGTGATACTATGCTACGTGGGTTTCAGTAATGCAGTAATTAAAATGTCCCTTCTACTAAAGGGTCCTGACACTGTTTATCCTGTGTCATAGGCCCCGATCTTCATCTCCTTCTTCATTGCCTTGAGAGAAATGGCTAACCTTCCCGTGCCCAGCCTGCAGACAGGTGGCCTCTGGTGGTTCCAGGATCTCACACTATCTGACCCCACTTACATATTACCTCTGGTGGTCACTGCTACAATGTGGGGTGTCCTTGAGGTAAGCCCAGGTTCGCCGAGTGCCAGGCCTGCAGAATGGGGAGTGAGGGGAAAGTGGTTGTGTAGAATGGTCATTCTTCACTCCCTGGAGAAATAGAGTTGATGGGTAAGAAATCTGAGCCACATTCAACTAAAATTGCCATGCATTTACTATTCTTCCCCTGCCTCTTTTTTTTTTTTTTTTTTTTGCAGCTAGGTGCTGAAACTGGCATGCAAAGTTCTGACCTTCAGTGGATGAGAAATTTTATCAGACTGATGCCCCTGGCAGTCTTGCCCATAACTATCCATTTCCCCTCGGTAGGTAATGGCTTAGGGGCTGGCTCCAAGTCTCCCGGCAAGCTGACCAGGGACGCAACTTCTGAGTACCTTCTCTTCCTTCTCATCCAGGCAGTGTTCATGTACTGGCTCTCCTCCAACATGTTTTCCCTGGGCCAGGTGGCCTGCCTCCGTATTCCAGCTGTACGCACTGTACTTAAAATCCCCCAGCGTGTTGTGCATGACGCAGACAAATTACCTCCCCGGGAAGGCTTCATAAAGAGCTTCAAAAGAGGTAAGGGCCTGTCCTCCGTGAATAGGACCTGGGGAGAGTGGCCTAGAAGTGGGTACAGGACCAACTGCCTTACTCCTTTTTACACAGGCTGGAAGAATGCCGAAATGGCACATCAGCTACAGGAGCGTGAACGACGCATGCAGAATCACTTGGAGCTAGCAGCCAGGGGTAAATAACCCTTTGCAGGCTGAGTTCTGTCATTTGTTTCTTCCTTTCCTTTGTTCATCGAGATTGGTTTTCTCTTCTTCCCCCAGGTCCCTTACGACAGACCTTTACCCACAACCCTCTGCTACAGCATGGAAAGAATGGACCTCCCAACACCCCCAATAGCAGCAGCAACAAACCAAAGTCAAAGCATCCCTGGAGTGACACACTTGGCTGAATTCTCTTCCCTGCTCATACTGGCAGGAACTCTCTCTCTTCAGAGGCTCAACCTTAGAACAAGAATTGATGCTGGGTCCTTGCCCCAGACCTAGAAACTGTGGGACATGTTGATGTTCATTTTAAAAGTGGGTTCCACTACAGACTCTTCCACCTAAGTGTAAAAGAACACTGGGAAGCCAAGTGATCTTCCCATCCGCTGAGTTAGTAAACCTCTGTACTACATGCTGCTCCCTGACACTAATTAAACAGGGAAATGGATGGAGTGCTTCAGAAAAAAGAATAGGTTGGGTGGTGATTGTTCTTGCTGGCCCATGCTCTTAGGAGGCGTCTCAGTGATGTAACCTGGCATTAAGGGCTTAGATGTGTTGTCCCGTCCGTACTTGCTTTGTGGTCAGAGGTATGCGTGGTAAGTGGAGACTGTATCTGGAGGAACCACATTCATTTACCCCAAGATTACCTATAAAATATCCTTCAAGAAGTAGATATGCTTAAGTTTTTAGTGATAATTAAGAGGAACGGAAGTTGATAAAGCTTTTATCGAACAACCTAGCATTTTGCTACAGCAGCTTAGGTATTCTCTTGTGTAGAGACTGGTTGCATCAGCCTTCAGCCACTGGCTCGAGAGGGAAGAAATACTCAGATTCTTTCAAGCATAAGATTGTTTTTAGTCTTCCTGCCAGGCTAATGGGAGCTGTCCTTGAGACACTATATAAAAATGAAGCCATTCAGAGCTCAGGAACATACCCTTTTATTGTCTAGCACCTTTGATAGTTTCACGTCTCTCTAAAGGAGACGGGAAGTTTGGAGCATTATTGGGTCTTTCAGTGGGAAAGAGGAGTGGGCAGGCACACTGGAGGTGAGTGGATGCCTTAACACATGGGAACGTGCCACTGGAACCTCCAAGCCCACACCTGGCATGCTCCCCATCGCAGTCTGCTTTATTGTCCCTTTAAAAGAAATACGGAACAACATGTAGCAAAACAAATAAATTACTCTCCATCTCTCAGAAAGCAAGTTCAGAGGTTGTTGAAGCTGCCTAAGAGGCTTTTGGACAGACGCCTCCAAAGAAGTGAGCTTTTCAGCTTCCTTGGCTCCAGCCAGTAGGAGATGAGGCCCCTGCTTCCCACATCTCAGGGTTTCTTGTGGTGGTTAGTTAGACTTGGGATCTTGTTGCTTGGGCATCTCTCCATCTTCCAAATCCATCTCTGCAGCAACTGACATACATAGGACCTGGAGATACCACGTGGCAGATGCTACAAAGAGAAGTTTGAGTCAAAACTGAGAAGAGGTCAACTGGGCTGAGTTCAGGTGGCACTGAATGGGGCTGGGCCCAAGGGGACAATTACAGTTAAGCCTTAACAACAGGTAGGAGCTATGGCAAAGGTGATTTGGGAGACTAGATTTGCAGAAAAAGCCAAAAAAAAAAAAAAACAGGCTGTACAATAGCTGAGCCGACTTGAGGATCCAAGGCTTACCCACAATCCTGCGGAGGCAAAGAGGTCGTTTGTTTTCTGGCACTCTGATGATGAAGAAGTAAAAGGGCAAGCCTGAGAGGGCAATGCCAATGCCGATGAGGGAGTTGATGGTATCACTGTAGAGTGGAACAGCCACCAGGAAGATGGTGCAGAAGCAGAAGACAACAGGGAAGAAAAGGCTGAGCTGAGGGCACAGAAGAAACAAGCGGAGGTTAGACAGCTCAGGGTGGACAGCCAAGACCACCCCACCTCCTGTGACCAGCAGGGCACTGAGGGTTCTTGTCACCCCCTTCCTCTCAGCTCGGAACCACCCTCGAGTTCCGGGCAAAGGCTTCTGAATAAATGTAAGAACCCCCTGGAGTGGGTGCCGCAGAGGTGGGATGGAGAGGAGCTACCTTGAGAGGACGAGGCCTGTCAGGCTCCTTCCAGCGCAGGTAAAGCTGACCCACGATAGAGAGCCCCACGAAGAACCAGTAGCTGAAGCTGTAGTAGTTAATGAGCTGGAAGATGTCCTCCACACACAAGTAGATCAGCGCCATGAGACCCTGCAGGCACAAGCCCACATCAGCTGCTCTCAAGGCCTGTCACGCAAGGCACTTGCCAGTCCCCTTTATCTCCCACAAACCCACCCCCTTGTCAAGTCCTCAGTCTCCCCAGCTGTCCTTTTCTGTTCCCACCCCGTTTACCACCTTAGTTTCAACACCTCTCTCCCTTCCTAATAAGTCAGTAGCCTTTTTCAGCCCATTCTTCAAACCCTTGCCAGGGTAATCCTCTGTACAGCCCAGCTCAAAACAGTTCCTCAAATAGCTTTTGCCCCAGAGCCTCTCCAGAATGGCTCCAACATACAATTCCAGCTTTTACCTTCTGCTACCCAACTCCACACTGTTTAACCTCCGGACTTTCTGATGCTGTTGCTCTCAACCGAAAGCCCATCCATCACTACCATTTGCAACCCTAACCTTAAAAATCCACTTCAAATTCACTTTCTCCAGGAAGTCTTTCCTCGTTCA
Source organism: Eubalaena glacialis (assembly GCF_028564815.1). Lineage (NCBI taxonomy): Eukaryota > Metazoa > Chordata > Mammalia > Artiodactyla > Balaenidae > Eubalaena > Eubalaena glacialis. The sequence continues at coordinate 120,373,087 of NC_083717.1, forward strand.
CCCTCTACCCCCACAGAGTGACCATTTCTTCCCTTGAACACTACATCACTGTCTGCCACGGCAGTCGTTACAGTGTATTCCATGAACTTTATGCCTCATCGTGGGCCAGAGGAGGTCACCATTCCTTAGAGAATATGGATTCTCTCAAGAACCCCTGCAGCAGGGACTTCCCTGGTGGTCCAGTGGGTAAGACTCCACACTCCCAATGCAGGGGGCCCGGGTTCGATCCCTGGTCGGGGAACTAGATCCCACATGCATGCCGCAACCAAGGGTCCGCGTGCCGCAACCAAGACCCAGCACAGCCAAAATAAATTAAAAAAAAAAAAAAAAAACCACTGCAGCAGTTACAGCACAGTGCCTTGCCCACAGTGGATAGTCCATCAACAGTTTTTCTATTAGAATCTTCTTTAGAGCTTCTGGGGAGCTAAGAACAGTTGTATCTACTGTTACTAAAGTTCCCCCACAATCTGGCTTTCTGCCCCAGTCTTGAGACCACTTACATTGAAGAGCAGAGCCGGCACTGGTGTGAACCGCTCAACATGAATCATGCAGATGGTGTCAGGGAGATGGCCTTCTCTTGAGCCCACAAAGAAAAGCCTATTTTGGGTGAGATAGGAGAGGCTGAGAAACTTGCGGGACATGGGTGTGGCCTGGCTGTTGTGCCACAAGGCCCTCCCTCGCTGGCATCCCCTCCTTCAAAAGGGTTTGAATAATTTGGAATGGAGTTCAGTACTGAGACTTGTAAGAACTGGAGGCTGCTGATGCGAACAAGGCCAAAGGGTTGTGACTGTCACTTCGGGATCACGGTGACTGAAGTCTGGGTCCTGTAAGTCCTGCCCTGCCCTGCCATAGCTCTTCACTTTACCCCTCAGTAAAAGGTGACACTCATACCTAGACGCAGCCACAATGGAGGCATTGAGGCCACCAAAGCAGGATAATGCAACCGCCACTGGAATGGTCCAGTTGAACACTCCAAAAATCTGGTCTGCAAATGTCTAAGGGAAAGGAATGGAGAAGAGTCATTAGCAGGACCAAACGGATGGAAGGCAAGGACAAGCATGCCCCCTAGTGCCCCCTACTAGCAACCCAACCCTTCTTCCACAGCAGGGCTAACAGGACCTCGCAAGCCCAGTACTCTAGGCATACTCTTTTCAAGGACTACCCGCTCTCTGGGACTTTGAAGAGCAGCACGATACCCAAAGCCCACAGACACACCCTCTCCCTTCTGCTAGTGAAAATCCTTTACCACGGCAACAGCATTGCTGGCCAGGATGTCTCTCATGTCGAGCACCGTGTAATAGGCCACATTGGTTAAGATGTAGATGATGGTGACAATGGGCATGGAAATGCCAATGGAGAGGGGCAGATTCCTACAGCCAAACAGAATAGTGGATATATTAGCCCCACAGTCTCATCCCCACTCTCATTCTCAGACTCTGCCCCACTAATCCGGGGATGGGGCCTCCCGTGGCATTTCCCCAGGGCTTTTGCCTTTGAAGTTGCCTAGGATAGGATAGGATAGTGGCTTAAGCGCTGAACTAAAGAGCATCAGGGAAAGGAACATCACATTCCGAGAAAGGCCTACACAAAAAAAGGAAAAAGGATTAACAGATGACTGTGTCACAGCATGATAACAGCACAGGAAAGTTTTGTTTGTTTTACTCTAGAGGTCTCTTAGTATCAGGATTCCTCCTCTAAGACTGTCAACAATGAAAAATTTGTATTAAGGTTAAATATGAAAGAAGAAATTATAGAGGGAAACTGAAATCTAACCTCTCCAGAGAATAAGATAGGTCCTCAGTAGAAAGAACAATATGTGTATCTGAATAAGCAATCTGGGAAATATGTTCACCCCACCCCCTTACTCAGTTTGAGAGCTTTGAGTGCCATCCTAACCAGAAGCCAAGAGAAAAACATAAAGACTTCTCAAGGTCCCTCTGGCCCAATAAAGCCATGATCTTTATAAACGTTCTTCACAGTGAGACTGGGGGAAAGAAAAAAAGGAGAGAGGGGCAAATACTCAAGTCATTCAGTTTCTGTCCGGTAGGTGGAAGCACCGCCCCCCCTCGATCTGCTATTATCTGCTCCCAGGGTTGCAGCACTAGATGTGTAACAGGAATACTCTGTTTCTCAAAGCCAAAAGGAGTTTATTATTATTATTTTGACTTAGAAATTTACAGAAACCTCACTCCCTGGCAAATCTTAGTTCCTAGAATCATTGAATTTCAGAGCCAGGAAAGGCTCTAGATATCATATAATTCAACCCCCTCAATTACAGATAAGGAGCAGGCAGAGATGGCAGGGGATTCCCTCAAGGTCATCCAACAAATCAGTGGAAAGACAGGTCCAGGCCCTTTGACTCCCTGCCCAGTGTGCTTTTTACTCTGCGTGACTACAGGGCAATTCAGGGTAAAAACGGTGTCCTGAAACAAACAATACCACAATTCAAAGTCAGTATGAATTTGAGAAACAAGGAAGGGATCAGAAGGGAAAGGAAGGTTTCTGGTAATCTGTGACCTACAGTTATATATATGGGAATAAGGGTGGGTGAAAAATCTATCAAGGAAAATCTGTTTTTTTAAAAAAAATTTTTAAATTTTAAAAAAGCATACACGAGCACATGGTACAACTTGCTTTGATTAATGCAGAAATGCATGAACAAATGAGAAAAGGCCTGGAAAGAAAAAATTTTTTTAACACGCAAGAAAGTTCACCTCTTAGCTCTGCTACTGTGATCATGGACAAGTTACTTCTCTGGGCCTCCGGCCTCCAGTCTATTAAAATGACACTGATAAAATCAACCAGTTGTGGTATGCTGTCTGGCACACAGTAGGAGCTCAATAAATGATGGCTATCATTGCCATGGAAAGCTGATGGTGAGGTACCTACCTCTCAGGATTCTTGATCTCTTCGGTGACATAATTGAGGGTATCCCAGCCCGAGTAGGAGAACAGAGCTGAGTACAGTGCCAGAGCAATGTTGCCCATTGAAAATGATGAACCCTCAAAGGAATTTTCAAAGTGAGTCGAGGCTCCTGGAACCCAGAGAACATGGAAAGGCAGAAGGATTAGTGGCCTACACCCCAACTACAAGTTGATCCAGTAAAGGAGAGGAAGAATGTGACGATAATGTGTGTGGCTTACAACACCTTGGCAGCAAGGGTACCAGTGAAGGAATGGGGAGCAGAAGAGAGACATCTGCAGTAACGGGCCAGAGTGCAGGGAGCAGCACAGGGATCTTCACAGGAAGGACCCCGGTGGCTCTCTAGAGGAACGAACCACGACAGAGCAGAGGGCTGGAGAACAGGGGTGATGCATTTCTGTCTGCCCCCTTCCTAACCCAGACAGCTGATACGGAGTGGAGGAAGGGCAGGGCTCAGTATGCCCAGTCAACAGAGTAGTTGCAGGGTAGGTGTTCACACCTGGGAACTGGGAGAGGAGTGGGTACAGGAGGTTCATTTCTGCCCTTGTCCGCTCCCAAGGGGAGAACAGTCAGAGCCACAGCATTGGGCTCGACAATCTGCAAAAACCGGCTCCCGGGATATGGCTCCTTTTTGCCCAGATCAACCTCCTCTGGGAGGCAGCATGCAGAGACGTGACAGGACAGGCTTTGGGGTCAGTCTGCCTGGGTACAGATTTCAGCTCCACTACTTAAGCTAGGGACTTCAGGGACTTCCCTGGCAGTCCAGTGGTTAGGACTCCGTGCTTGCATGGCAGGGGGCACGGGTTCAACCCCGGTGGGGGAACTAACATCCTGCAAGCCTCGGGGCATGGCCAAAAAAATAAACAAAATGGGAATAATAATAGTACCCATTAAATGAAATCATGCACAGAGGTCACTTAGAGGAGTATGGCATATAGAAAATGCTTAACAAACATTAGTTGCTGTCACTCTTATTTCTTACCCTGGCCAAGTCTAACAACGCCTGCGATGATGACGGCGATCAGTGCCAATACTTTTGCGTAGGTGAAAACATCTTGTACCAGGGTTCCCCACTTGACATAGGCACAGTTAATGAAGGTTAAGAGACCTGAAAGAAAAATAATACTGATTGGTGACTGACCCCACCATCCAGAGGGCCTTAGACCCCCAAGCAATTATTCTAGTACCAGTCACTAAAATAGACCCTTTGGCCAAAGACAGAACTGTTTGGGCTCTGACCTGCTCTTCATTGGAAACCTCTGCCCAGAACGCCCTCACCATTATCATTCAAAGGCACTTGCTGAGCACCTGTGTACACAGCAACACACACACACACACACACACACACACACACACGCCCTCAGCACTTATACAAGAGACAAAACAAAGCAACTGGATTTGCTTACACACAAAAGTGCCCACAGCAATAGGAGGCAACTGGTAGCGGAACAGGATTAGTGATGCGTTCCAGCTGTTGGCTCTGAAAAGTCATGGTCTCTCCCCCTCTCCAGCCCTGTATCCCCTTATATGGGCTCCAGGACCCAGCACTCTGATGCTGTGGGATTACTGTTAACCTTGATGAGTCCTGTTGTGACTTATCCAACGTCTGGGCCAGCAGGTCAGGATGTGTGGCCAGGATTAGGCTGGAGGCCAGACTTCCTGCTACTGCCGGCCAGCTCAGCTGCTTGTTTTCATGCTTGGAAAGACTCCTGGAACTGAGGTTCCTACAGAAGGGGGATGGGGCATGTTTCCTGACTGGACAATGCAAAAGTCAGAGCCACAAACATTCCTCAAGTCCTTCTATCCTGGGGTAGAGGCAATCCCTTTACTTGGATGAGCTTCAGCAAAATTCATGGATTGCCCTTAGAGCCAGGGTTCTTAACCTAGGGCTTCCACAGGCCTGAAATTCTTTGTAAAGTGTTATGTACATATGTCCAAAGAATATGCATTGTTCTAAGAAAAGGGTCCATAACTTTCACCAGAATCTCAGAGAAATCCACTACCCCACCCCACCCCCAAAAAAGCTATAATCTGCTACTTCAGAAGAAGAAATTCAAGAGGGGAAGAAAATCAAAAGAGACAGTTCTGAAATTCAGCAGAATGTTCCTCAATCCCCACCAACCTCTTCAACAAGCAGGCAGCCACATACCCCGTACCTTCCCCGCTGCGGCAAAGTGGACCGTTTCACTGCTCCCTCCGTCCCAGCTCAGCAGCTGGAGCACTAGAAGGAGGGCTTAACAGCCAGCCCTTCTCCCAAGGGCTGCGAAGACAAGATCAGAGCCAGCCTGCCTTACCAGAGGAGGAAGTGCTGGGCTTGCCTGCTTCAAGCCACCAACTCAGTCCCAAGTACTCCCTGTCTCAGTTCTGGCAGTGGTGTGGCCCTCAGTGTCCCCAGTCCTTCTGTTTTGTTGTGTCCTGGTCTCATCACACTCTGGCCCAGAGGCTACTTCATCCTGAGAGGCAGGAAAGAGCAGCCCCTCAGAACAGCTGTCTCACCTTCTGTCTCCCCCTCCCTTACTGCCCAAGTTCTTTTCCGCTCTTCCAGAAAGGGGGCATTCCTGTCCCAAACAAACACTTGCCTTTCTGCCTAATAAACAAGCCAATGAACAACCAAACCTTATCACAGGGCTGGGCAAAAATGCACCCATAACTCCAGGCCAACGTAGTGTTAAGTTAATAAAGACACAAGCATGTAGTCTCCACAAGCACCCCACAAAACGGGCAAATCTTTCAGATCTGCTGATCCTCCTCAGCCAGTCACCCATCCTTTACTCCCCACCGGATTTCTGCCTCCTGCCTCTTCTCTCCATCCTGTAACCTCCACCCCTCACCCTCAGGCTCTGCTGCTGACTTACTAATATAACTCAAGCCAGGTTGGATTAGAAGCATCTGGGACAGCTGGAGCTACCATATTCACAAAGGAATGGGGTCATCCTTTTCCTGGATCCAACAGGGATCCAGATCTACTGTTAGCAGAGATCGCTCCCATTTTTTTCCGCTCTGATCCCAAAAGTACATACTCTACTCCATCAATCAGAAGTGCACAGTTACCCTTGACCTTAGAGAGTCATTTACTGAGATCATCAATATTTATACAAGCGTTAATTCTTGGTATCTCATCTCCTATCTCAAGTAGCTTATCAGATAAATTTTCACACCGCCTGTTTCTAACAGGCCTGGTAAAGAGAATTGCCTCCACATTGTATCTGTAGTAATGCTTCAACTCTAGTAATGGTTAGGAACCCACTGTAGCTTTACACATTAAGCATCTGTCCCCTGGGCTTATCACTCAGTCATACAGCAGTTTTCATATCAGTCATTTTCCAAAGCTACACACTGTAAACATATATCGTATAAAGAAACCAGCCTTTCTACTAAAAAAATAATTTGAGACTTATTTTTGAGAATTAAAAAAAAACATGGTAAGTATTTATTATGCATTTGAACTGGGTTTGAATTTTAAAGACTGCATATGTCAAAAATATGCAGAATGACCATTCATTCCAGTTTGCTGTCACCCCTGGGTAAGACAAACAACCCGAGGCTTATAAATGCACTTCATAAAGAATGATATAAAAAAGCCATTAGACCTATGAAAAGTGATTCAAACCAAGTATTCATTAGGGAGTGGCTGAAATCAAATGTGTCACATAGCAATACCAAGTAAAAATACTGGTGAGGATGTGGTATAACTGGAACTCTCATCCAAGCCTGGAGAGAGTATGAATTGATGTATGGGTTTTGAAAAACTTTCACTTTCTATTAAAATGAACATACACATATAGAATGACCCAGAAATCCCACTCCATGGAATATACCCAACAGAAATACATACAAAAGTACACCAAAGGATGTAATTGAATTTTTAAGTGATAAATTTCTCTTTTGCATTGGCAAAGAAATGAAGATACTGATCGGCAATTTTCTTGTATACTGCAATCAGTAGAAGACAAATCAGAGGTATTATTATTGTCCCCTCTGTCCGTTGTTGTGTTTCTCTTTTTCATACTGATGTGAAAAGCAGCTGACTGTTCTTTGACAACATAAGTCTCCTCTTAAGATCTCATTTTCACTATATAATTGGCTATGATACTTGCATGTATTTCATCAGGTCTCCAGCTATTCAGAATGATGATTTCTAATATATTTTTCTCCTAGCGCAAGAATAAGAATTCAGTAGCCATAATGTTTTCTGTTGCCTGTGAAAAACGGGCTTTTTAATTTAGTCAATATGACAAAGTTCATCTTATTTAGAGGGATTATTTTTAATGTTATTATAATAAAAGTGACACCTTTATTAAAAAAAAAAAAAAAAATTTCATGGGTGGACTTCCCTGGTGGCGCGGTGGTTAAGAATCCGCCTGCCAATGCAGGGGACACGGGTTCGAGCCCTGGTCCGGGAAGATCCCACATGCCGCCGAGCAACTAAGCCCGTGCGCCACAACTACTGAACCTGCGCTCTAGAGCCCACGAGCCACAACTACTGAGCCCGTGTGCCACAACTACTGAAGCCCGCGCGCCTAGAGCCCATGCTCTGCAACAAGAGAAGCCACCGCAATGAGAAGCCTGCGCACAGCAACGAAGACCCAATGCAGCCAAAAATAAATAAATTAAAAAAAAAAAAAATTCATGGTTAGCCCTCAGGGTCACCAGGGGGACAACACTAAACTGGGATAGGCTTGAGAATTAAGAGACTGGTTCCGGTTCAGAGTCAGTCTGTAGCCACATGCCACATGCTTCTGTTCTCAGCTCTGTCCAAGGATGTGGACAGGGAAGAGCCAACTCCTTATCCTTTACTACAACAAATTCTGAAAAGAAAATACATGGATTGTTTACATTTTAATCCCTACAGCTTCTCTAGTCTACTTCCATACCCATCCATCTGTATCCTTGCTCTTACCCACCAGTGTTCCCTCCTCCCCCGCTCCTGAGCCTTCGCTCTCAGCCACTGACCCACCATCTTGCCCTGATCTGCTCTCTGTATTGAGCACAGGAGGTTCGGTTTGAACGAAGAAGGGAATCCTCTGGAAAGAGCGCTGGCCCTCATCCTCCCCAGCGCTCAGCTTCCTCCAGGGCCTCTTGGCCGTGGGAGCAGGAAATGGGTATGGCAGGCAGCAGTGCTGACTGGGCTCTCTGTCCCCACCCCCAGCGGATACAGCTGACCGGTGGCCCCAGAGCCCAGCCAAGTGCACTGTTCTTGAAGTGGAGCCTGACCTCCTGCTTCAGAGGCAGGGAAGGGGGTGGGGGTAGGACATGGGGTTAGAATAATATGGAGGCAACTGCAAGTTAACCTCAAGGACAGAGATGCCCTACCCTCCTACCTCTAGGTACAATTCAATCCCCACCCAACACTGGGCCAAGACCACCGGAAGATGGTCTGAAATTCACCTCGGGCCCTTGACTCAGGTGCACCCCATTCCTGCTTTGACCCCTGCTTTGGAGGAAGAAGCAGCTGAGAAGAAGTCACTCCTATAATTATCTAAAGAGCTGCTCCTGAATGGTCATGAAACCCAGCCTCCATGGGCCCCCTGGAGGAGGAGGCTAGTTCCAGCGCTAAGGCCCAGCGTCAGCTCTAGAACTAAAAGCAAGGAGAGCAGATGCCTGGCTTGATCCAGAAGTGAACAAAGCTTGCAGGCCCATTCAGGATCAGACGCCCAGATTTAGTTTAGATGCGCAAACTAAACAGTCCCTGAAAAAGAACATTCAGCCTACAATTCTCCCAGCACCATTAGTTTTAAATACATACGACATAACACACAACTTAGGCTGCTATTTAAGCCATTTTCTGCTTCAAATTCCCAGGGACTGTAAAAACCTCAGTAATTTATTAGGCCACTCATGCCGTTTGTAGAGAGACCACCAATAGCTCTTCCTCCCACCCAGCCAAAAACTTCTTCCTTGCAACTTGTAGCTAATTGTCCTGGACCTGTCCTCTGGAGCCACAGAGCATCAAGCTAAAGCCTCTCGCACATCATGATAAGCCCTTCTTATCGTTAAAGACTGACATCCCGTTCCCCTTGAGTCTTCCCTCTTCAGGCCAAAGACCTATTTTCTTCAACATCTTGTGTGATAAATATGGTTTCCCACTCACCAGCCCAGTTCACTCCTCTGTATTAATTGCACTTTGTCAGTGTCTCCCTGGAAACTGAGACCCACACAGAAAACTCCAGATATTGTTGCAGGCTACAGAGTCTCAGTTTGAACTTGTCAACTGTAACTCCTTTTTTTCTCCCAAACTGATGAGCTTTTCCCTCTCCCTGTGTTTGGGCCTATTAAAAGTGATTTTTTTTAATCCCAAATATGGGGCTTTACATTTATTCTTAGTAACTTTCCTCTCTGAATTTTTAGGCATCATTCCCATTTACCAGAAATGGATTTCCCCCTTAATTTTAATCAGTTCAAATGCCTTCAATTTTGTGAAATCTGCAAATCTGATTAGCAAACCTTCTGGGTCTTCACTGAAGTCACTTATAAAAATGTTGACTAGGATAGAGCCCTGTAGTCTATCACTATAGACCCTCCTCTCTGCTGTCATTATTCCACAACATCAACCAGGAATCCACCAAACTATTTTTTTTATCTAGTCCACCTTTTTCTACCTTGTCAACAAGAATATCACAAGAGTTTGCCAAGAACCTCTCTGAAATCTGTATACACATGTCTCTGCTCTAGAAATCTAATGATGCTATCAAATAATGATTCAAATGAAATTAGTACATATTTATGCTAGAATGTTCATAGCTATACCATTGTAATAGTCAAAAATTTGAAACAACCCAAATGCCAATCAACGATAGAATGGCTAAATGAATACAATGGAATACTAAACAACAATGAGAATGAACCATCTACAGCCACAGACAAAATTATGGATGAATGTCACAAACATATTAAGTGAACAAGCCAAACACAAGAGAGTACGTACCCTTTATATCCATTTACATAAAAACAGGCTAAATTAATTTATGCTACTAGAAGTCAGAACAGTGATTTCCCTTAGCGTGTGCATGGGGGGCACAGGGGAGTGACTGGGAGAAACACAGGAGAGGTTCAGGGGGCTGATTTTTTGATGTGGATGCTGGTTACATATGTGTGTTCAGTTTGAAAATTCATCAAGCTGTACACTTATGACATGTGCACAGTTCCTTTTGTATATTACACTTGAATAAAAAATTAAAATTGAACAAAAAGTGAGGTTAGCTTGTTTTTAGCAAATCTGTACAGGTTACTAGAGATCCTCCTTTCTTCCCTTCACACTTTGCTAACCAGGTTTAACAGATGAGCCTAGAATTTGGGGACGAATCAACCTCAGATTACCAGTGCAGAATGCTCAGAATCCACCTCCTTCTCTTTCTTTTTTTTTTTTTAAATTTATTTACTTTATTGATTTTTGGCTGCGTTGGGTCTTCGTTGCTGCATGCGGGCTTTCTCTAGTTGCGGCGAGCGGGGGCCACTCTTCGTTGCAGTGTGCGGGCTTCTCATTGCGGGGGCTTCTCTTGTGGTGGAGCATGGGCTCTAGACACGTGGGCTTCAGTAGCTGTGGCACTTGGGCTCAGTAGTTGTGGCTCACGGGCTCTAGAGCGCAGGCTCAGTAGTTGTGGCGCACGGGCTTAGTTGCTCTGCGGCATGTGGGATCTTCCCGGACCAGGGCTCGAACCCGTGTCCCCTGCATTGGCAGGCGGATTCTTAACCACTGCGCCACCAGGGAAGTCCCTCCTTCTCTTTCTTGGAAAGACAGGTTATCACTTGTGGTAGGCACAGTGGCCCTGAGAAACAGAAGAGTCAGTGTGAAAGACTTTTGATGTGAGAAAGACTTGACTAGCTACTGCTGGCTTTGAAGATGGAAGGGGGCCATGAGCCCCTAGAAGCTAGAAAAGGCAAGAAAATGGATTCTCCCCTAGAGCCTCCAGAAAGGAACATGGCAATGCTGACCCCTTGATGTTAGCCCAGTGAGACCCTTTTCAGACTTTTGACCTACAGAACTGTGAAATCATAAATTTGTGTTGTTTTAAACCACTAAATTGGTTGTAATTTGCTACAGCAGCAATAGGAAACTAATACGTCACTCAACAGTTGCCTTTTTATACCTTCCTGTTCTCCAAGGTCCTGGAGATGCCTAGTAGTCATTCTGTCATCTCAGCTAATTATCAATTCTTTCCATTTGTTTGCAAGTGTATAGTTAAAAACATTTAAAGCAATGACACGGTTTATTACTATCTCCTCAACTCTCTTGGTCTTGTTTTTTTGTTGGCCTAGATCTATCGGCCTGTTGGGTTTTTATTGAACCCTTTCTTAGGTGAGCAATCCTTCTGCAGGTAAAGTTAGAGGAAAAGTGGGACTGTGGCCTCTCCTTTCCACCATCTATTATCATAGATCTAACTGCCCCCAGAGCATCCAGCCTTGCCCCTGCTGTTCTCACTCTGAACATCGCTCTCGGAAACTTTTGTTGGCCTTAGTTACTTCTTCAGGTCTTAGTTAATGCTGGGCATTAACCTTCAGGACACTCTCCTTGCAGGGTCACTCCTTTATTTATTTAGTCTTGATTATGTCACCTCTCACTATCTCTTGCGTATCAGTTCTAAAAATCTGAGCTCATCAAAAATCAATGTGTTCGGGGCTTCCCTGGTGGCGCAGTAGTTAAGAATCTGCCTGCCAGTGCAGGGGACACGGGTTCGAGCCCTGGTCTGGGAAGATCTCACATGCCATGGAGCAACTAAGCCCGTGTGCCACAACTATTGAAGCCCGCGTGCTTAGAGCCCCTGCTCCGCAGCAAGAAAAGCCACCGCAAAGAGAAGCCCGCACACTGCAAAGAAGAGTAGCTCCCACTCACTGCAACTAGAGAAAGCCCGTAGCAATGAAGACCCAACACAGCCAAAAATTAAAAAATAAATAAAATAAATAAATTTTAAAAAATCAATTAGTTTAAAAAAAACAATGTGTTCAATCACATCACTTTCTTCAGATGATTCTCCTGTTCTTCCTAAATAAGATAATTTAATTATTGTATCAGAATTTCATCTTGAAGGGACTTCCCTGGTGGTCCAGTGGGTAAGACTCCGCACTCCCAATGCAAGGGGGCCAGGCTCAATCCCTGGTCGGGGAACTAGATTCCGCATGCAGGCCGCAACTAAAAAGTCCGCATGCCGCAACTATGAGCCCACATGCCACAACTAAGACCTGGTGCAGCCAAAATAAATAAACAAATATTAAAAAAAAAAAAAAAGAATTTCATTTTGAAGACACCCCTGGTCTTTTTTCTGTTTTTAAATCCTTGGCTGTAAAATTGTAATTCTTTGCCCTGAACTTTTCTGCAATCTCTTTGCCTAAAATTTAGAGTACATTTTGGAGGAAATCCAGCATTTCTTTTTCTGGGACATACCAACTCTGAGAAGGCATAATCACTTCCTCACAAGGATTCCACATTGCCCCTGGTTATGTCAAATAATAATAATAATAAATCCTTATCCTTTAGAGATACATATTGAAGTCTTTATGGATTCAATGGTTTGATGTCTTGGATTTGATTTAAATAATCTAGTGTGGGTGAGGAAGGGGTGGTTGGAGCATAGATGTTGATAAAACAGTGTTGATAATCATTGATGCTGGTGCTTGAACACTGGGAGTTCACTGTACAATTTGCTCTACTTTTGTATATGTTTGAAATCTTCCATAATAAACCATTTTTTTTTATGTAGAGAGGTACTGCTGCTAATAGAATGCAACTGATTTTATAGCAAAAGTGCTCAGGGAATTGAAGCTTCCATTGCTACCATATTTCCCTTTTGTACAAATTTTATGATTTTTATGAGGAAAGCAAAACACTTATTCTTCTGATCTGATAGTGTGCAGTAAATGCCCACAGTTACATCATTCCTACTTCTTTTTGCTTTTATCTTCGTGTTCTCTTCACCATGCTTCTTCCCTTAGGATGGGGGTTTATTTCCATATACTTTACTATGGGAGATCTTCAGGAAAAATCCCTAACTGGTATCTGAGAGCCCTCTGATAGCACTATGTAATAATTCTTCTTCCCAAGGTAAGCAGATGGGATTAACAGAGGCCAGGGCCTTGGTGTCCTTTCTAAGAGACGGGCCACGTATCTATAATGAGGAAGGAAGAGACTTCTGTTTAGTTGTGAAAAGCAGCCCTCCTGCAGGCAAAAAGCTGGAGGCAGTACTGGGTAGTACTGTCCATTACATTTTTTGGGAAAGAGAGAAAGGGGAGGTAAAATCCTTTGACAGGTCTCTGTGTCTTGGTCCTGAAATTTCCCTCTCACTGCAATGAAAAGAATCAAAACATAACCTTGCCCAGAGGGAGCAGGCATCCCTTATTATAGCAGATCCTCACACAAGTACATCTCTCTTTGATATACTATATCAATCTCAGCTTTTCCAGCAAATCCATCACTTTTGAACAAGGTATACTCTTTTTTTTTTTTTTTTTTTTTTTTTTTGGCTGTGTTGGGTCTTCGCTGCTGCGCGCGGGCTTTCTTTAGTTGTGGCGAGCGGGGGCTACTCTTTGTTGCGGTGCACGGGCTTCTTTTGTTGAGGAGCATAGGCGCTAGGTGCATGGGTTTCAGTAGTTGTGGCTCGCGGGCTCTAGAGCGCAGGCTCAGTAGTTGCGGCGCACGGGCTTAGTTGCTCCATGGCATGTGGGATCTTCCCGGACCAGGGCTCAAACCCGTGTCCCCTGCATTGGCAGGCGGATTCTCAACCACTGCACCACCAGAGAAGCCCAAACAAAGTATACTCTGTCACTGTCATATTCTAATCAAATAAATTGTTTCCTCCTTGCAGTAAATGTAAAAAGCAAATGTGTTTATTAGCCTCCTTGAATGTTGATGAGTCCAAAAGCATCACTCCCAATCTTCTAGCTTCTCCGAATGCATTACTGAGCAATTTTTCCAACTTCATTCTTCTTTCTCTATAATACCTCATAGCCTCCAAACTACCCAGATGTATACTTTTATCTGTGTATTTTTCCCCTTCCTCTAAAATTTCAGTTTAAAGCTTTATTAAATGCATCTCTCCCAATCTCTATAACATCTGCTCCATCCCTCACCAGAGTGTATCCTCTGGTATCCTAGCATTTACATTCCAGGACTCAGTTCTGTGTTCTCTTTTTTCTTTCACATACACAGACTTCAAGTGACAAAGAGATGAAGATTCCACCTGCCACTCCGTTCGCTATCGTGAACTTCAAAGTCACCAGTGACACATCTCATGTGTCTTCTGACTGGTGACATCATTCATCCCCTAGCAATCAGCAGAAGGATAGCGGCCTGTGGGCTTAATTGGGGCGAGCAAGCTCTCTGTCACATGTTACTCAAGAAAAACCACCCGTCTCTGCATTAGGCTAGTCTATGCATAGTCAGAGTCACACTGCTGGGGAGCAGTCCAGCCCCTTAACTGGTACGCTCAGGCCTGCGAATACCCAGATGTCTCCAGAATACTCTACCGAGGCTGTTCCCTCAGAAGGACCAGATTTAAGCTCTCCAAAAAAGCCTCAGCTCTTCTGCCTAAAGCCAGACATTTCAAGTTTTTCCTTGTTTTCTTTACTGCTTGTTTTGTTTTTGTTGTTGAATGCTGGTTTAGGATACTCTCTACATCTTAAAAATCACTTTTTCTTCTTGATTCCTTGATCGATTATTTCTTCCACACTTCCTAGGTGCTGTTGCATCTCTCAGATAGCAGCTGGTCCTCAAACACGTTTACCTTTTCAGGCTACATAACCATGTCGCTTACTCAGGCTTCATGGGTGAGAGCATCCAGCAAGAAGACACACGGAGCATAAGCCCTGTGGGTCACTGGATCAGATCTTCCCACCCTGCCTTCTGGAGCCTAGTCAGCACTTCAGTTGCTGTGGGTCTGCACCACAGGAGGGAGCAAGCAAGCACTTTGCACCAGGAGGCTCACCGATTAACCGCTCCATCAGCTCCCGTCTCAAAGCCAGCGAGTCCTTGGTAACAGGATCCTTACTGGTTTGCTCAGCTAGGTCCAGTTCAGGTTCTCAGAAATGGGTCCCCAAGGCTGACTGAGCATCAGGATGGCCTGAGGATCCCCTGAGGAGTGTGAACCTACAGCTCTGGGGCTCCACCCCTGAAGTTCTGGTTCAGGAGGTCTGAGACGGGGCTCGCCAGGGGAGCCTGATGACCTGCCTGCTCTGGGCTACCTTAGGTCATCACAAAACAAAATCATCACTTAGAGAACCACCTTGATCAGAGCAAGCCCAAACCCTCACTTAACTCAGCATTCCTGGTTCCACACTAGCATCAGTCTACAAGCTTTAACAAAGTTCAGTGCTCGGGCCCCACCCAGGACAATGAAGTCAAGCTCTGGGGTAGAGCCCAGGCATCGGCATGTTTTTAAAGTTCCCTGGGTGATTCTAAAGCATGGTGACAATTGAGAACCTCTCTTCCCAAGGCCCCCATCAGTTCTCCTCGGCAGGAACTTTCTGCTTCCTCAAGTCTTGTTCTCCAAGCTAATTTCCATTCTTCTGCCCAGTGGTTCAGAGTTATTTGGCTGGGGGAAAAGAGAGGGAGAGGAAGGGGCCAGGAGTATTTTTTTTTTAATATTTATTTATTTATTTGGTTGTGCCGGGTCTTAGCTGCAGCAGGTGGGCTCCTTAGTTGCAGCATGCATGTGGGATCTAGTTCCCTGGTCAGGGATTGAACCCTAACCCCTGCATTGGGAGCACAGAGTCTTATCCACTGCGCCACGAGGGAAGTCCCAAGTGTTTTTTTTAAACCCGCTAGGTGACTCCAATGGTCAGCCGAGGTTGGGACCCACTGTCCCTAGCTCCTTCCCCAGCTTCCTCTAGGCTGTTCCCTTAGCCTCTTCTGAGGCAGAGAGAAAGAGAACAGAAAAAGGAAGAGACCAAAGGTGAACCCCTGAAAAGCTTTGGGGATCAGGCCAGCACAGAGCTCCACCTCCCTCCCTGCTGTTGAAGAGTTTGTTCCGAAGTTCACGTTTACCCCATACCAGAAAGACCTCAGCGCTCTGACTCTAGTCCCCTTGCTGCTGTGAGTGTGGAACGTGAAATATAAGCTTCCTGGGCTTCCCTGGTGGCGCAGTGGTTAAGAATCTGCCTGCCAATGCAGGGGACACGGGTTCGAGCCCTGGTCCGGGAAGATCCCACATGCCACGGAGCAACTAAGTCCGTGCGCCACAACTACCGAGCCTGCACTCTAGAGCCCGCGAGCCACAACTACTGAGCCCGCGTGCCGCAACTACTGAAGCCCATACACCACAACTACTGAAGCCTGTGAGCCTAGAGCCCGAGTTCTGCAACAGGAGAAGCTACCGCACTGAGAAGCCCGCGCACCGCAACTAGAGAAAGCCCGCATACAGCAACGAAGACCCAACACAGCCAAAAATAAACAATAAATAAAATAAATTTATTAAAAAAAAAAAAGAAATGTAAGCTTCCTCACCCCCAGCTTAAAATGGATAATCCCTCTGGAAGAGGCAACTAGCTTCCAAGTAGAAAGTTCAAAGGGCAAAAGGCAGTTGGGGGCCCAGCATCTGGCTGTTCCACCTCGTTAGCCACAAGGACACGAAGTCTTCCAGTACCAGGAAAAGCTGCCCGAGGACAGTGGCCAAAGCTCTCAGAGATCTGAAGTCCTAGAGCGTCCACGAGCGGCTCAAGCAGCCGCCCTCCCCTCTGCCCGGGCCCCACAGTGGCCCTCAGCCCCCAACACCCTGAGAGCCAAGAGATGCAATGCCTTTCTCGGCCAAGCTGAATCTGGAGCTGTACCTTCTGTTCACTCCTCCAGCCGACATTCACTGAAAAGCACCTACTACACGCAAATCACGAGGGTCAAGCGTCAGGGATGCCAAGACCGCCTGATCCCTAAAGAGTAGTCTGTCCACAGGGGGCCCCGCATGTGTGCTGCTGGCCGACTGGTACAGCAGGCAGACCGAATACACAGGAGATAAAACATCCCATTAACAAAAGGCAGAAATCTAGACCAAAAAAACTGGGTCACAGGGTCGCTGACATTCTTACAGACATCATCTAATTTAATCTGACAGAGTAGGTTTATTATCTTCATCTTACAATTGAGAAAACTGAGGCCACTCAGCCAGTGGCCAGCTCAAAAGCTTGTACACATTCCGCTACACTATATGCCCCCCATTTGCATGCAAGGATGTGGGCCGGGGAGTGGGACTATCTCCCCCTGGGGTAACAGGGCTTCCTGGCTGCAGAGAACTGGAGCAATCCTCAAAGAGCTCTGAGAAGCCAGAGTAATCAGCTTCAGGAGGGGCTGAATGCACACCCCTCTGGTTGGGAAAAGTAACCATTTATAGAGCCCTGAACGGGACAGCAAGATTCCTTCAGAACTCAGAATTCATCCATTCATCCATTCATTCTTCCATGCATCCATCCATCCAATAAGCATGTATTGAGCTTGAACCCACTGTGTTCCAGACCCTGTGCAGACTCTTTGATTAAGACCCAGTCCCCAGCCTTCCCAGAAAAGTAAACTTGGATGATTACAAGAATCAGGTGTTATGAAAGTCACTGAGAGGCAACCCATCCAGTCTGGGGCAGTGAAATGGGTGCAGGTGGGCACCAGGACCACTGTTACCTGCACTGAGTATACAGAGGCTAATGCTGGGGTAGGGGGAAGGGAGGTGGAATTCCTGGTAGAAAGGGCAGCATGTGATTACCCTGACCATGCAATGAGTGAAGTCACCCATGCATACAAAAAACTTACCTAAGCAATAATCCGTAAATGATTTCAAGGTCTATTAGCAATACTAGCCTATCTAGGGCTGTAGTTAGTTCATCAGCAGTTCTAAAGGAGGACTACACCCGTAAAGGAAATGTAAGCCACCCGGACAGAAGTAGAAACCGTATTTGCTCCCCCGAAATTGTCACTGATGAATAGGAAAGGGTGAAAGTATGGTAGAAATATAGATCACGCCTCTGTGAGGTAGAGTCCTATTCTACAGATGAGGAAACTGAGACTAATGAATTTAACCTGCTTGATGCCATGCTCCTCACCACCATGCACTGTTGCCTCTCAAAGGGATGAGGATGCGCCCTGGACTGTTCAAGGGACAGAAATGCTGACTCCAGGATCCCAAGCATTCCAACCGTGGGGAAGACTTCATTGTAGGGTATGAATATTTCATCCAAGTTTTCCAGAAACACACCCCCAAACCAACCTAAGGCGGGCTTAAGTCTTTCCCATAAACTCCCCCCTCAGCTTTGGTCCCTTCCACTAACAACCTCCTTCCTTGCCTCCAGAGTCCATCTTCTAGAAAGCACATCTATATTCCCTTCCCTGCCCTTTCTCCACAATGCAGTCTGACATCTGCTCCACTACTCCAGTGAAAAGCCTGCCAAAGTTCCCCTTGACCTCCTTCTTGTCAATTCCAACGATGTTCCATTCCATATTTTATTTAACAGTTCTTCCGAGAAAGGCTACTTTTGAGTATAAACCCACCTCCCTTGGGTGCACTGCCTTTCCTCGGAACACTTTACATATCTGTCTCTCCCATCATGATGACCCTAGGAAGGCACAGCTCTTGGAAGGGCACATGAGCATCCCAGCAGAAGCCCCAGGTGCCCCCTCTACCTCATCACTCAGCCCACCTTCCCTATTTCAGAAGGCAACCCCATCACCCCCCATCTGTCCAAGCCTGCCTGAATCCTTAGCATCATCTCTGAGAGCTCCCATGCCCTCCACACCCAGAAGTCCTAGAAATCCCACCTTATGACTATTTCTTTATCCATCCCTTCATCTCTCTTCCAAAGGCACCGCCCACAGTGCAGGCCATCACTACCCTTCAGGTTGCAGCTCCCTAACCGGGTACCCCTACCTTCTGTCTCTCACTTTTTTCCAAAAACACTCTCCACAAAGCCAGAGTTCTTCTTCAAAGCAAATGTGATTTCATGTCTCCACTTAAAGTCAACAGCTTCTGCCTGCTCTCAAGATAAAGTCTAACCTGTTTTGGCACCATATAAACCCCTGCGGAGCTGGCCCTGGGGCTACATTTCCAGTCTCTCCCTTCTCATTCCTCTCCTACCCACATTCCAGCCATACCAACTACCTGGAATGCTTGGACCGGTTCTGCGCCTTTTTGTACCCTGCACCTTCACACACAGTTCCCTCCGTGAGAAGTGTCTGAGGAGACGGCTATGTTTCTATTCAAAATTCAGTTCAGACATCAGAGTCCCTGTACTGTCGTCCTAAGCGCTCCTCCCCACAAGAGGAAAGTCGTCTCCCTTGCTCCTAGGGTGCCTCTTTCCTGGCTGCTTGTAAGCCTCTTCCTCTCCCTACTTCTTGGTTTTCTCCTGAAGGGTTAGATAAATGAGCTATTACTGCCTAGATCCTATCTGGACAGACTATCTTAGCATCTGACTTGTACTGGTTGCTCATTAAACAAGAGCTGAAGGAAGAAACTCATGAATCATATGCCCTTAAACTCTTACTTACAATCTCGGTTGCCCTTCTGAACCTTCTTCCAGATCTCTATGTTCCTCTGAAGATTATAAGAGATAGAACAAAATCCTATAAGCAACCGAGAGAGAGCAATTTTAATCATAATCATTAATACATTACACTTGAGTCATGATTTATGGTTTTCACTGAATCTCATGTCATGCTCACAGGAGTCTGGAAGTAACAGTCACTACACACAGTTATTGAGCCCAGCCTCAAACACAAGTCTGGAATGCTTTTCATTCTATCAGGCTTGTCTCAAATATATGCCATAAATCCAGCACAAAACTCTGTCTTTTATTAACTGGGGAGCTCTCCAGACTAATCGTAACTGTGGCTACTTTGCATGTATTCTTAGGAGGGTGCACATGTGTGTGTATGTGTACTTGGGTGCCCAAGAGTTTGAGTACGTCTCTATTCCCAAATTAGAAGCAGCAAATTAAAAAGACTGATGAAGGCAGGCCCAATGCCAGAATCAAGGAACAATAGCTGTCAGAGACAACACACATCAAAATCATGAAAGAATAAAACTTGAGGCACTGAAGTCAGGCCAGCTGTCTGAGGCCACTGAGGAAGCCAACATTCATCCCCAGACCAGGGGCCTCAGTCATACAAGCTTTGACATGTGCAGTGGTGACCCTGAGTCACCAAAAAAAAAAAAAAAGTCAAGTTATGAGGGCAAGCAGACATATCACTGGTTTTAAAGAGATTTCAACCAAGATGACTAAAATAGAATTCTGGTGCTTGAAGGGATGCAGACCTCTTGGAAATTTTACTTAAGTGGAATAATCCTTACTCTACACAAGATACGTAAGTATATGCCCACGTTTGAGGGGACCCCAAGACCAACAGATCCTAAAATTAGTTTCATCAGGAAGTCAGCCCACCAGCTCATCTGTAAATGATGCCAGAGAAACTACAGATCGCATTTAAGACCTCAAGGGAAAACCCCCTTCCTGCAACCGAGGGCAGTGCCTTTGTACCTCCCTGACCGTTGCCAGCATGACAAATAGCCCCACACACAGACATGAGTCCGAGCCCACACACGGGCACACGAAACACGGGAGGAGCCTACAGAGGACAGCCGGCTCTCTGCACAACAGTCAAAAGAGGGAGGCTGGAGAAGAAGCTGAGAGTAAAATGAGGCAGTGGAGAAACTGAAACTGAAAGGCTGATTGAGAGGGTTGATCCAGCAAGCAATTGTACCTGGTGCAAAATGCCTGTCCCCCACAGCTGCCCCTGAAACTGACAGGACCGCTCAGCTTCTCCACAGCCGGGGGTGGGCGGGGTCTCCAAGGTCCCAGGGTCTCTCACGCTGGGAGGGCACTTTTCTAGAACAGAGGCAGCTGAGGGAAAGGGCTGCAGAGGATCAGCCTCTCAGCACCTCCAAAATGGCTTTGCTGAACGTACAAATTTAAATAATATTTTATTTATGAGATGGAAAGAAGGTAAATTGGTGCAGCTACTATGGAAAACAGTATGGAGGTTCCTCAAAAAAACTAAAAACAGAGTTGCCATATCATCCAGCAATCCCACTCCTGGGCAGATATCTGGACAAAGCTATAATTCAAAGAGCTACATGAACCCCTATGTTCATAGCAGCATTATTTACAAGAGCCAAGACATGAAAACAACCTAAATGTCCATCGACAGATGAATGGATAAAGAAGACGTGGTACATATATACGGTGGAATATTACTCAGCCATAAAAAAGAACAAAATCATGCGTTTTGCAGCAACATGTGGACCGAGAGATTATCATACTAAGTGAAGTCAGACAGAGAAAGACAAATACGATATGATATCACTTATATGTGGAATCTAAAATATGACACAGGGACTTCCCTGGTGGTCCAGTGGTAAAGAACCCGCCTTACAATGCTGGGGACGTGGGTTCAATCTCTGGTCAAGGAACTAAGATCCCACATGCCGCAGGGCAACTAAGCCCGTGCACCACAACTACTGAGCTCGCGCACCTCAACTGGAGCCCACGTGCCGCAAGCTACAGAGCCCACACACTCTGGACCCCGCGCACCACAACTACAGAGCTCACGCGCCCTGGACCCTGCACGCCACAACTAGAGAGAAGCCCACACGCCGCAACGAAGAGCCCACACACCGCGACAAAAGATCCCGCGTGCCTCAACGAAGATCCCACGTGCTGCAACTAAGACCCAATGCAGCCAAAAATTTTTAAAAATTGAAAATAAATAAATAAAATATGACACAAATGACTTATCTATGAAACAGAAACAGACTCACAGACATAGAGAACAGACTTGTGGTTGCCAAGGGGGAGTGGGGAGAGGAGGGATGGACTGGGAGTTTGGGATTAGCAGACGCAAACTATTATATTTACAATGGCTAAACAGCAAAGTCCTACTGTATAGCACAGGGAACTATATTCAATATCCTGTGATAAATCATAATGGAAAAGAATATGAAAAAGAATGTATATATAAGTATAACTGCATCACTTTGCTGTACAACAGAAATTAACACAACATTGTAAATCAACTAAACTTCAATGAAATAAATTTTTTTAAAAAAGAAT
Organism: Eubalaena glacialis; assembly: GCF_028564815.1. NCBI lineage: Eukaryota > Metazoa > Chordata > Mammalia > Artiodactyla > Balaenidae > Eubalaena > Eubalaena glacialis. The sequence continues at coordinate 120,395,017 of NC_083717.1, forward strand.
CTAGCCCACAGAAAAACTCATGCAAACGCAATAGGATATTCACTGGAGTGTTATCTGTAAGACTGAAAAACTGGAACCAACTGAAATGGCCATTAACAGAGGCCTAATTAGTTAAACATACAATACATCCTTAAAATTAACATGGAATAACATGAAGCATTGTTTTAAAGTAGATCTGTAAATCGAAAAGAACATCACTGATAAATTCTGGGAAAAAAACCAAACTGTAGAATTATATGTGTACTATGATCCCATTTTTGTAAAACAGAACAAAACTACATCCCTTGAAAGAAGAAGAAAAAAGTCAGCAAAGGTGGAGACTGCTAATGATGTTTACCAAGGGAAGCTGGGAGAAAGGATTTTTTTTTTGGACACTCTGATGCTGTTTGAATTTTCACACTTAGCGTACATTAATTTAACAACAACAAAAAAGTGTCTGTCAGAGGCATTCCTTTCCACCTCCTTCTTACCGACTAAGCAGACTCACGTGCCGGCCTCTGCCCCACGCTCCACCCCACCCCTCCTGCCCAGCCCCACTTACAGATGCAGGCAGCAGCCAGCAGGCGGCCAGCAGCATAGGGGGCTAAGCAGTTCGGGAAGATGGGCTGCACCATGTAGTTGGCAAAGGTGATGGCAATGATGGCCTGGCTGGTGGGCTCGATGATGAGGAGGGAGGTCCAGAGTCGGATGAAGGCAAGGAATCCCCCGAAGGCCTCGAGGATGTAGGCGTAGCTGGCCCCAGATTTCTTAATGGTGGTGCCCAATTCCGCATAACAAAGGGCCCCAAAGACGGAGAAGAGGCCCCCGACAGCCCAGATGACCAGGGAGAGGCCAAAGGAGGCGCTGTATATGAGCACGCCTTTGGGGGAGACAAAGATGCCTGAGCCAATCATGTTCCCCACAATCAGGCACACGCCGTTCAGCAGCGAGATCTCCTTCTTCAGTTTTACCTGCTCCGACCTGGGGCTGGCTTCATCGGCCAAAGGGGAGGCGTCCCTCTCATGCTGGGAGGCCACTTCATACTTAACGCCGTTGACCATGGTGGAGGAGGAGAAGAAAGTCTTCACCAGCTTCCTGGCATTGCCCTCTAAGGAAGAAAGGTGAAGACATAGAGCAGGTTGGCAATCACAGAGAACTCTCCCCCACCGGGGCCAGAGTGGGCAAGCCACCCACGCCCAGCATTTCAGAGACCTCTCTCTCACCTCCCACCTCCCATGAACCTCTTCTCCATCTGGCTTGCCAACTCGAGTCTTTAAAGGACGGCACTCATTCCCCAGAGAGAAAGCATGTTTCTCATCATTAGGCTAGCACTGCCCACCTGATTTACAAGATAGAAAACTAAATCCCGGTTCTATCTGAGCTCACTGGAGACAGGAAGACGAACAATTTGGCAGTTCCCACGTGTAACCATAATGATTTGAGCCTGTGCTTTTCAGCCTTACCCAAAAAAAGTCTGTCTTCCCTCCAATTTCAGTCTCACCTGTCACCTGTGATGAGATGCAACCTTGGGAACCAACCTTGCAAGCAGCTAGTCTGTGGGTTCTCCTCACAACACTGCCCTTTTCCCCCAAGGACCCTGGCTCTGGCAAACCTAAAGGCTTCAGAGAGCTCTTGCTGGAAACTCACAACCATTCCCCTGTTCAGGGAGTATACCTTAACAACCCTCAGCTGAACTCTTCAGCCCCAGCTAAAGCCCAAGCAGCCCAGCCCCACCCAGAAAGAAGACAGGCCTTCTCTTTTCCATGCTTTTCCTTTCCCAGATACCATTCCCAGCCCCTAGTGTTGTAGGTCTCCAGCCATCAAATCCCTGCATAGTTGCAATCACCCAAAAAAAAGTATGGATGAGAGATCAGTGCTCCAAATGTGCAGCCCAACCTAGAGATGACTGGAGGCAGCTGATGACCACTCCCCACCCAGGAGTTGCTGCTGGAGAGACAGCACCAAAGCAGAGGCAAGGAAACAGCTGAAGCGGGGTAGCAAATGCTGGGCATCACGGAGCAGGAGGTGCTGAGAGGAGGACAGGCCAGGCTGGCCAAGCAAGTGGACGGATCCTAGGGCTAGAGGCACTCAGGAAAGGAAGCGATTGGACACTGCAGAGCAGCAAAGGGAGAGTGGGCAAGATGAGCGGGGCTGAGGGAGAGGGTGGGAAGCACACTCACTCCCTGGCCCTGGGTGGAAGCAGGTCCCCGAGGCAGCGGCCATTCAGAGACACAGCCTCTGGGAGCTGTGATCTGACCACTCCTGCCTTTCAGCCAGCAGTAAAAGGAAAGGCCAGGCAAATGCTTATGGATTTAAGTCATATCAAGAAGTCAAGAAGGGCGGAGGGACAGAGGGAGGGGGAGAGGGGTGTTAAGCAACTGTCTGGGTCCAAGGTTCACTGGCCCTTCATGTCTGCAAGGGGAAGGCTAGGAGCTCTTGGCTCAGCACTTTCTGTGATAAGAACGCCCTCTCTCAGGAATCTCCTTTGTCAGCTCTGCTCCAGGACTGGGGGCCCAGAAGAAAGGATTGATGGTCAGCTGGGTGGGTACAGTTTCTGCAGCCCTGGGGAAGCTGTCCCCAAGCAAATTAGCTGAGGACAGGGCTGCGGCTGAGAAAGAATGCACAGCCCTCTCTCTCTCCAGGCCCCAGCTTAGCCCCACTTCTCTCTCACCCTGAACAAGAAAGGCAGGAAGGTTGCACATTGTGCCACAGAGGCTTGTTCATATGTGATTAGAGGAAGTGTAAGTACAGTCCAACTCGTGATCGGGTGTCCTAAGAGAACTCTGCACACTTCCCCACACAGAGTGAGAGGTGGCCGCCCGAAACTTGCGCCATGACCCCAAGGCTGATTCTCAAGCTGCTTCCGAGGAAACAAGGTCAAGAAATGAGACTGAAACCTCCGGCTGCATCCATGCCCAACTCACAGGCCCTTTTATCCTTAAGAAAACATACCAGGATCTATGGGCAAAGCATAAATTCCTATAAACACCTTCCCCAAATACAAGTTTCCTCCAATTTCCTAAAACTATGGGGAAATAAGATTTCACTGAGCTATACTGGACAGGCCCAGAACAGACAGAGGAAGTTGAGCAATTTGGGGAAAGCATATATTCTGTTTTTAGAGTCTACTTAACTCCGGTATTCTGGGTCTCCTTAACCAACAGAAATACACCCTACTCATTCTGAAATCCAACTGTCTTTCTGTTCCTTCTCGTGCCCTTTCAAACCCCCTTTGGTTATTCAACTACCAGAGAACAAAGATCTAAAAAGCCCTGGGGTAAGGGGGGTGCTTATCTTTACCCTACAACCTCCCCTTCTAGTCCCTTAAACTTTTTTTTTTTCACCCAGGAGGGGGACCCTGGTGTTAGCCTTCCCAGAGATCATGTCTCCCAAGCCACTCTCACAAAAACTTCTGAAATCCATCCAGAAGACTGTCCTTTTCTCCCAGCTCCCCCTTAAACGTTCCTATAATAATAGTAACTGTCATTTATTGAGCACTTAACCAAGCCAGACATATTGCTAAACACCTATATGTCTTATCTCATTTAATCCCCCCAGCAGCCCCTTAAGGCAGACACTAAGTAAGTCACCTGCCAGGATGCCATAGCAAGGGAGGCGGGTAGGTAAGCCAACAAAGTCCAAGCTCTGTACTCTCTCTCCAACCTCCCCACCCCCTCTGACCTGCCCAGTCTCTAGCCCTACTCTTAGGCAAGAAAGCCCTTTAGATGGCTCTCTAATGAACTACCTGGGGGAGGATGTGATTAGATTAAAAGAAAGTCTCTGCTGTCCTTCAGTCTAAAGTCTAGGCTAGGGGACTTCCCTGGTGGCGCAGTGGTTAAGAATCCACCTGCCAATGCAGGAGACACAGGTTCGAGCGCTGGTCCGGGAAGATCCCACATGCCGCGGAGCAACTAAGCCCGTGTGCCACAACTACTGAGCCTGCGCTCTGGAGCCTGCAAGCCACAACTACTGAAGCCCACGCACCGCAACTAGAGAAAGCCCGCGCACAGCAGTGAAGACCCAACGCAGCCAAAAATAAATAATAAATAAAATAAATAAATTTAAAATAAAATAAAATAAAGTCTAGGCTAAAGGCTCCAACAAAGCCCACCCATCTCCTTCCTGGTTGCTCCTCCCCTTTCTCATCCCTTTGCAGGAATGAGAAACGATTACAAGTCCTCTTGGCAGTGCTGCTATTGCTAGGGTGCCCACTTCTAAAGCAAACAAAAACACACGGAAACACATCATCACGCCAGGCCTTTTAAGATCAAATTCCCTGGCACCAAGGGTGGGCATGTGTCCTAATGGGGCATAGGGAAAAGGAGTGAAGGGGGGACAAACGAAGGGGAAACTGTAAGGTTAACTGGGGAGAGACGTGTGCAGGGTTTATTTTCTGGCTGGTGGTATCTGAAAGGTGAAATCCTCATCGTGGAATCTTGAGACAAAAACCCACTGGGGTGAAACCCACACTCCAGCAAACAGCACACCCTAGTGGTCTCACCAGGAAGTGCTTATCTATATGAATGGAATCCCTTTCCTAGCCTACTCTTCAGTAGACCCACTCAAACGGGATGGAGGAGGCTGACTTCAGAGAAAAGATGCCCCCTCTTTTCTCAACCACTGCCCAGCACCAGCTCCGTGGGCAGGAAGGCACCATCCTTGGCAGCTCGCATTCCTTCCTGAGACCCCAGCTCTCGGGGTCATGCCTCCACCATTCAGGCAGCCTGGAACCAGCAGGACCTGTCCTGAAGTGCTCTCTCACCCCAGGCTTTACAAGAGAAACTTGCAGAGCCTGGAATCCCAGGAGATAACAGCGTTCCAGATACACAGCACCCCGTCTCCTTCCTGTCTGAGGTGCGTACCTCTCTGAGGACCTAGAGGAGATTACGGGACAGCACATTCATCCTACAGGAGAAGTTTCAGATACAGGGGTTCAGGGAACACAGGGAGCAGGGCCCCAGCAGGCAGGGGAGCCCCGCACCCTGACCCCACCTGTGAATATGGCAAAACCAAAACACGCTTCCTCCAGGGACCAGCGTACAGTTCAGCTTCTTGGTTCCTCAGTCAAGCTCAGGGAGCTAAGGTGAAAAGACACTTTCTCCCCCAGACACCCACATCCTGCCTTCCTAGCTCCCACTGGGCTGTGCTGCCTCCCCGAATAACAGGAACAGAAAACAGACACACTCTGCTACAGATGGATTCCCCCATCTCCCCGAGCTGGGAGCTCAGTTACTCCCTCCCCCATTCTCCATTTGTTTTTCTATATTCCACTGTAGCTATGACAGTCCCTTTAAAAAAAAAAAAAAAAAGTGCAGCAAGAAAGAAAGTGTTTACTTCTGTGGCCAGGGCCTCCACGAATGTAGCACTGAAGTCTCTGGGCAGAGGGCTCTGCAAGGGGAGGGCTGGGGCTGGGAAAATAAGAGGCTCATGGGTCTCTGGTTCAGCCAATTCTCAGGACTCACTCCATCCTCCTCTGGCACTTCCCCTCTCGCCCATTGTCCCTCCTCTCCCATCTCTTACCTGTCCTGAGATCTTTGGGCAGGTGCGAGGAGGAGGGGCTACCAGTGCTCGGGGAGGAGGGGCAGGTGCTGGGAAAGGGAACCCAGGGTAAGGCTCGAGCTCCAGCAGCTGTTGGCTCTGAGGAGCAGAAAAGGCAGAGTGTGACTCCGGGGACCGATATGGAAAACAGGAAAACACATGTGTGACTCTGGCCGGCAGCAGGGAGGGGCCAGGGAACGGGTTGCAGCTGGGACAGCCTGTTCAGACCCAGAGGACCTCAACGCCTGCCCGCCTCCAGGCACCTTCTCCACTCAGCTCCTCCTCCCCTCTACCTCAGCCCCTGAACTTCCAGGTTGTCCTGCATTTACCGAGCTCTTGAGTTCTCCCAGCAACCTAGGACCTACGGTGCTCTCCTGATGCCCTTTACAACTCCCCTCCCCGCTCATTCCATTCCCTACTCATCTCCCACTCACATACTATCCTTGGCCCTGTGGAGGGCACAGGATCCATGGTTAGGGCGTTGGAACTCTGTGGTCCCATCTCAAGAGCCTCAGTGCCATTTCAGCCCCTATGTAAGCCAATGCATGCCAAGGAAGGCCAGTTGTGGGGTTATAGCCACGCACACACCCAAACACTAAGCAAGCCCGCTCACATCTCAGGTCCCCAGGTGGTTCACGTGATGCGTGCGTTGCCAGGTAAGAGCCGGCCAAGTGGACCAGAGCAAGCCGTGGCACCCTGGGCAAGCCAATGAGTTGGCACCCCCTCAAACCAGCATTATTTAAATATCTGTTGAATGTTTATGTAGCAGAAGTGGGGGAATACCGATTTTCTCGGAATAAAAACTGAAAGCCTCATTCTTTCTCTTCAAAATTAGAGCTTAATGCATGAATTCATTACATGCAGTTTTCTGAAGCAGACAGTTTCTTGGTAGGCATATCAAATCATTCTGAATGTAGACAATGGCATAAATCTCAGGGAGTGGCACTTCACATGCGTAGCACATTTTCAGAATTCCAGCTGTGACCACTGCCTTTAGGCAACTATCAGCTGGCTGGTCTAACCCTGCAACTTGTACCTGTACCTGCGTGTTGCAGAATTATTCTAGAGATAGGTGGTCTAGGTGAGCAGTCGTCAAGGATTCTGTCAGTGGAGAGGAGCCAACTTACAATTCACCAAGAGACAGAAGTCCGAGTTCATTGGCTCCAAACGTCTGAATTACCCTAAGGATAACTTAGCGCCCTTTTAGACCCAGGCTGCTTGCCCAGCTGGCCTGCCCCTTAATCCCACTCTGGGCTCAAATCCAAGTTGTAAATGAGGCAAGTTCCTAGGAAGACAGCCCTAAAGCTGCCCCTGTTGGCACTGGCCCCTGCTCCCTCTCTCTCCACTCCAGCCACACTGGCCTCCTTGCTGTTGCCACACAAGCATGCTCCCTGCCACCTCAGGGCTTCTGCAATGGCTGTTCCTTCTGCCTGGAACATTCTCCCCCATGTTATTGTTCATTCCCTCACTCCATTCAGGTCTGTACTTAAACACCACTCTATCAGAGACCTTCCCTGAGGAGTCTCGGAAGGAGTAACTTCTTCCCTCTGCCAATCTCCATCCCCCTCACGGGCCGGACTTTTCTTCAAAGGCACCCACTATCACCTGGAGTTTGTTTGTTTGCTGTCACCTCCCCCACTAGCATGCAGCACCACCAGAGCTTTACTCACTGGTATCCCCAGCGCAGGGCCCGTGCAGACAAACAAATGTTTGCTGGAAGCATAAATGAATGAACAATGCCCTTCCTCCTAGACTGATTTCCCAGTTGGGCTCTGGGAATGTCCTGAACTTGCCCTTCAGGCCCACCTATGCTGCTCTGGCTCCTAATCAACGAGTACTGAGGGGGGAGGGTATTTATTCTTTTTGATAGTAATGGGTTGAAGGGAAGGAAAAGAGTATAGTTTTCACAGTTTTACTTGGCGGTCTAGAATGATTTGAAAGGGACTTTCTGCTTCCTCAGTGGGAAAACAAAAACAAAAAGCCCCTCATCTAACGCGCCTTCCCCGGCTTGGAAGCTCCCGGCTGCTCTGCCCCACACCCAGGCTCAGGTGGCCGCTCTGGGTGCGGCGAGCGCAAGGTGCGACGTCCGCTAAGTAGGGGTGAAAGGGCAGAGGGGGCGAAGGCAGAGGGAGGCGAGCGCTCAGGTTCACGCAAATGCATGCGGGTTTGAGGAAGGCGGAACCGCACGCCCTTCAGCGGGAACTCTTCCCAGACCCGCCCCCGCTGCGCTCCTCGCCCCGCCCCATCCCCCTTCCGCCCCCGCCCCATCCGCGCGCAGCGCTCACCTTTGCCCGTTTCTCCCGCCCTGCCCCCCCTCCCAGCCTAGCTCTCCCGGCCCGGCCCCCTGACGTCGTCCCCGCCGTTTCCCGTTACTTCCCTCTTTCTTTCGGCCCCCGGTTCCGTGTCTGCGGCCCGAAGATCTCTCCTTCGCACCCCGACCCAGCCACCGCCCGCCCCCAAAGCCCCTCTGGGAGGCTCGGTCGCCTCCGAAGTCCAGGTCTGGCTGCGGCGGCCGAGGCGGGCTCTGCCCTGGGGCACCAGGACCCCGCCTCACCCGGACCCCTTCTTTCCCTCCACCTGGCCAAGCAGTCCCCGCCCCCGCCCCCGCCCCCGCCCCCTCCCCCTCCCCCGGGCTCCAGGAAGCGCTAGAAGAGAGGGCTTGTGGTGGGTGTAGGCGAAGATCGCAAAGGTCCGAGAACCGAGAGGCCCTGCAAGCCGCTCCCCTGCCCTGTCCTGGCTCAGGCACAGCTGCGCTGCCCCTGGGAAATGAAAATGACCGCGGATACCCTTAGACGCGTCCTCCGCCCCAGGAACGCTCAGCTTCCTCTTCCCTCCCTCCCAATCCAGCTCGAGCTGGCGGGCCCGACGGGGGTCTGGGCAAGGGCCCCGAACCCAGGCAACCCGGCCTCCAGCCCCGAGACGCTCTCGGCTGAAACTCGGGAGGGACTGTGGATCGCAAAGCCCCGTGGGGGAGGGGAGGGAGCGGCGCCCGCTTGGAGCCAGGGGAGGGGTCTCCCGGAAGGGCGACTCAACTCTCCGCCCCCTCGGGGAAGCTGTTGCATCAGCTTCGAGATCCCAAATTACAGAAAGTGGTCTCCACCGGGCCGGGAAGGTGTCGGGCCGTAGGGCCGCCGCCAGGAGGCAGCACTTAACCAAAAATGTCCGGGCTGAGTCCCCACCGCACCTTTCATCTGAAGAGTCTTAGTGGCAGAGTGGACCAATAAAAGAGGAAGTTGCTGGGGAAAGGGATGTGAAAATGTTTCACCACGTATTAAACCTAAAAGATGACTTGTAAATAATACAATTTCCTTTAGTATACTTTATGGACAGTCCAGCTTTGGCATCTTTTAAAGCCACTCTGCAGAGATTCATAGAGAACCATCCACGTTCAAGACCAGTCTGGTGGAAAGGCACACAGCTTAAGAGACTTCGCAGCTACCAGGCAAGAAAAAAAGAGTGTAGCCCGAGGTCATAATTTACTCATCCTGAAGCTGGGTCATTTAACACAGAATTTAGCCTGTACTGATTGAGCAGGGATTTGACAGCCATGGGAAAAGAAAAGGAATATGTTACAATAAATTATGTAAGTAATAAGGAAATAATATGCAAAGCAATGTATTGTGTGAGTGGGTGGTTTATAGCTGTCAGTTCCCACATTTCTTTCATGGAGTGACAGTGATTTGGGGTGACAGTGATTTTGATCTTTTTTGAGCCGTCCTAAGGAGGAAGCCAATGAAGGAACATGAAGTAAGACACTTCCCAAATAGTTCGCTCTTCTTCAACCTTAGAATTTAGTCACGGTATGCAAAAAGGGAAAGAGGTTGCAAAATGAGGTGGAATTAGCTACCCAGAGTCACCTTCACTTAATGTTCTTTCTCCAACATCGTCATTATTCATCACAACAGTTTAAAAAGCACCAACTTTCCCAGTGCACTTGTACAAAAATTACTGTATACAGACCTGACAGAAGGATATTTGAATAAACATGTTGGACGAAAACATGAATGGACAACAATGTGTTAAAGCCAAATGCAGGCTGTGATGCCCTGGAGAGGCAAAGGAGTTTAAGTAACAGAGGAAAGACATGAAGCTCAGATTCCGGATGCTTCCCACCGTTGTTAACTCTAGCCTTTGCCAGATGACGTCCAGAGGTTGAAAGACATTCAGTTAGGGGATGATGAAACCACTTTCCTGTGGCTTAGAGTCTGATGAAGTCATTGAGGAGTGCTGTCCTAGTGCCAGACCCACTCCCCTGCAACAGTGTTCCATGAGGTCCCTGAGAATGCTGATGATGTTAGCTGTCAGCACTACAGTTCTCTCTCCCTCTCAAAATCCTAACCCATATTTCCAACCCATGGATTTCCAACCCATGGATTGTCCCCCCTGCCACATCACTCTAACCACATCAAAGGCTGAACTCATCTTCCTTCCAAAGACCTTTCCCCTCCCAGTTTTCCAGATCAAGATTCCCATCTGCCCCAAAGTCCTCCAGCTCTGGCTCCTTGACTCCCACGACTATTAAATTAGTGCATGTGTTCAGTTCTGCGTGTGGAGTTCATATTGTCCACATTATTTGTTCCCCTTAATGCATGTGGCCTTTTTTATGATTTTGCACCCATAGTGTGTGAGCTACTAAAAGATAGAGGAGTGTTGCTGGTTCAACTCCTTTATATAGTGTTGATGGTAGTGCCAGCCTGTCATCTTTCCTACGAATCTTGAATTTTGACACCCACGTTATTTTTCCAGCCCTTGGCTCCTACTACATGATTCTCCAACTGTAAATTATGTAATGGGATTGCAGTGCTGTCTGCCTCAGCCGTCTATCTCAGAACCAGCCAAAGGCACATGGAGCCTAGCCTGGGAAAGGTGTTACTCAGTCATTATTGCAACTGTAAAACAATAAATCCACAGCCACATTTTGGTTCAATTTCCTGATCTTTGAAAATTACAAGCTATCTCTACAGTGATTGCTTCCTAGTCTGTCTTATCTACTTTACGGGTTTATTATGAAAATTTATAAAGAAGTGTTTTGTATCATTTATACAGAAGTGTTTTGATAACTGAAAATTAAGTGTACAAATGTAAAATGGTAATGGTACTCTATTGTCTTACTTCCCTTGCTTAGTTTTTTGGGTCCATCCGTTGGCTTATAGCCAAGGTTCTTTTATTCCCATCCCTTCTAGTTCAGCCCTCCCCTATACCATTCTTATTGTTATCGAAACAGCTGCTTTTACTTCTTAAACCAGGACCCACCCTTCCCCTCTTTCAAAGCACAGTTCAGAGCCACCTCCTGTGGAAAAACTTCCCAGTCTTGCAGAAGGAAACAATAAACTTCCAGATAGGCCATTACACCACTCCCTCAGGTTCCCCCAGTCAGCATGTGTTTAAGCGTCTAGCCTAGCACAAGAGTAATGGCCACTTTTGTAGGAGCTTCACCATTTATAAAGCACTTTCACTTACCTTATCGTTCTTAAAATGTTTTCATAAATGTGATGTATTTTAAGCTTTTTCTTCAATGAAGAAATTAGGGATAAATGACTTCCCCAAGGCAAGTACAGGCATACCTCAGAGCTAACCATCACAATAAAGCAAATATCACAATAAAGTGAGTCACAGGAATTTTTTAGTTTCCCAGTACATGTAAAATTATGTTTACACTATATTAAAGTCTATTAAGTGTGCAATAGCATTATGTCTAAAAAAAAAGAGCACATACCTTATTCGAAAAATATCTTATTGCTAAAAAATGCCAAAACAATTACAATAGTAACATCGAAGATCACTGATCACAGATCACCATAACAAATAATAATGCCAAAGCTTGAAATATTTCAAGCATTACCAAAATGTGACACAAAGGCACAAAGAGAACAAATGCTGTTTGAAAATCTGGCACTGATAGACTTGCTCTGTGCAAGGTTGCTACAAACCTTCAATTTGTAAAAAATGCAATACCTGCAAAGCACAATAAAAGTATGTCTGTGAGTGATTAAAAACGAGGGAAGGAACCACGGATCTGGGTTTGCCACTTACTACTACCTACCTCACAAGGTTTTTGCGAGGATTATATTATACAATCTGTGGTGGTAGCTCTTATAAAAATGGAATCAGATCTTAGCTCCAATACCTCTTCCTCAAGAAAGCCTTATTAGACAGCCTACTCCAGATCAAGTTCCCATCATATGCTCACAAGCAGCACCTACTTCCCTTCCCAGCACTCATCTCAGCTGTAATATTACAGTAACGTGTATGATTATTTGATTATCATCATCTCTCTCTAGACTAGGAGCTCTATCTGAATAGGGACGTCTGCTCTGCTCTCCACACCGAATACAGTGCTTATCACATACAAGTTCTTCAATTTCGTTTGATAAATGAGAACTGAAACCCAAATTTTCTGATTCACTCTAAATTTGACTCTTAGGCTGGGGGAAATATGTTACAGTGATGCCAGAAGACAGAATGCGGTCACGTGGATGTTACTCAACTGATATAAAAGAATAAATTTCAAAGGACTAGAGACCGCTGCGGGGCAATGGGGGGGTGGGGGTGGGGGGAAACAGTTCAGAACGGTTAAGTCTGGGCGCACGCGACTTCCGCACGGTTGTAACCACCACTGAGAATGCATACGCTGAACGACCGTTCTCGCCCAAAAATCCCTGGAAGCAGTTTTGTCCCTCTTTTCCGTACGATGAGCCAAGATGGCGTGGCCCTTGATTGAAAACCAGATTCAAGATGGCGACTTCCGGCTTCCCGCGCAGCGTCGCGCGTGGCCACGAGGCCACGCCCACTTCCGGCTCCTACGCCTCAGCATGGCTGCTTTACGTTTAGTGCTCTCTAGTAAGCGGGTGTAGGTTCTGGGGGCTCGGGGGTTCGTGGAGGCGGGCCCGGGACGCCTGGGCTGGCTGCACGGCCTCTCTCCCAACTCTGCCCTGTTTTCCCAGCAGGTGTCCGGAGGCTGCACTGCGGCGCCGCGGCTCGGGCGGGCAGTCAGTGGCGACTCCAGTGAGTGCCGGTCTGGGGGGAACTGAGGGGCCAGAAGCTGGGCTGAGTCCTCACGGAACTGTTTTTCTCCACCCAGGCAGGGCCTTGCTGCCAACCCCTCCGACTACGGGCCCCTTACGGAGCTCCCAGACTGGTCTTACGCGGGTGAGCGCTGATCTGACAGTTAACTCTACTTCGGAGATTTTCACCCAGAGGGAACGCCCCTGGACGGAGTGGGGTGGGGGGGCGTGTCAAGGTGCGGGTTGTGTCTGAGCGGACGAAGTATTGAACTTTGTATTTGGAGTTGGGGGGAATAAATCCTATTGTTTATTTTATAAATTAAACTATGCCTATGGATAGTAAAGCTAGACAGGATCTTCTTGGCTTGTGGGGATAAGCAGAAGCTAACTCTGATGTGGGGCATCCCGCGGGAGGGACAAGACTTTATGTGTCTAAGAGGGACGTGGTTTTTTTAAAGTTACGAAGAACCGCCCTTCTGTGTGGTGAGTACATTGTTGAGAATTTGTTACCAAGTGCAGGTAGAGTTCTTTGAAAGGCTGCCTAAATGAGCGTCTCAGAGAGAGGCTTAGAAGAGTGAAGACAGAGGATGACGGGGCTCTCTTCAGAAAAGTTTCTTCCTTTACCTTAAAACAAGACAAAACAAAACGCCCTAGAAAGGAAGGACCTTAGAAAAGTTGAAGCCACTCCCCACTGCATTGGGACTCCAGTTCACAGGTGGTGAAATTGAGGCCTACAGAAGTAAATTGCTCAGGAGCACACAGCTGGATAATAGCAAAGCCAGGACTAGAACTGGGCAGAGGCCAGGCCCCCTTCAACAGCACAGAAACCTGAGTACTGGATTCTATAGAAGTATGAAGCTTCTTAATCAGATACTTGGTGGCTGAGGAGGATGGTGAAGATTTTTTTTCCTACTTGTTATTTACTGTAGGAAGCCTAGGAGCTCCTTGAAGTAGTATGGAATATTGGGAGGATTCTGGAACTGAATTTTTTTTAGTTTATTTTATTTTTACTTATTTATTTTTGGCTGCGTTGGGTCTTCGCTGCTGCGCACGGGCTTTCTTTAGTTGCCGCGAGCAGGGGCTACTCTTCATTGCGGTGCACGGGCTTATTGTGGTGGCTTCTCTTGTTGGGAGCACGGGCTCTAGGCACTTGGGCTTCAGTAGTTGTGGCACACATGCTCAGTAGTTGTGGCTCACAGGCTGTAGAGCGCAGGCTCAGTAGTTGTGGCGCACGGGCTTAGTCACTCCGTGGCATGTGGGATCTTCCCGGACCAGGGATTGAACCCGCGTCCCCTGCATTGGCAGGCGGATTCTTAACCACTGTGCCACCAGGGAAGCCCATGGAATTGATTCTTAATCCAGGCTTCTCTACTTGCTAACTTTGTGGTTAGCAAGTTACTTAATGGTATCTCTCAGTTTCCACATCTGTGAAAGAAGAATACCTATCTCCGATGGTTCTTGGAAGGATAAAATGAAACAACCAGTGTAAAGCACCTGATATACACAGTATTGGTTCCCTTTCCTGATGAATATTATCTCTTATTTGTCTTGCCTTCAAACTTTTGGACAGAGTTTTCACTGTTTCTTTCTTTCTTTGTAGAAAGTAAGTATCCTTTTAATCTCTGTTATAAACTACTTGAGATCAGATACTGCATTTTTCCAGCAAGTCAGCAGACATTTATAAGATTTTTATTATGGGCCTACACTATACTACAGTGAAAGTAAGGGATACAGTCCCTAATCCCAAGGAACTTAAAGTCTACCTGGAAAAACAAAGCATGGACATTTTAAAAATTAAGTAATAATATTTCAATGCACTGCCTCTTTCCAGAAGGATTTGAGGTGGCTAAATAAGGCTAAAAACAATCAGTAGTACAATAAATGTCCCCAGACAGAGAGATGAATATTAAATGATGGAGATGCATTTCTTTCAGAAGAGAGAGCTGACAGAGTTGAAGAGGTTAGAGAAGTATTTCTGGGACCAGTAGAGCTTGAGGTGGGCCTAAGAATGAGAATTTGGCTGGAAGGAAAGGAAAAGAGGGTGTTTCATTATAGAGTGAGACAGAACTCAGCAAGGACTCACTGGTAAGTAGAACAGTAATCAGATTGCTTGAGTGGAGGGTTTCTGAAGATAAAACAGGAGATTCAGCATTGCAAAGGACCTTGAATTCTAGGCTAATGAGGGAGGGGTAAGTAAAATAGAGTAGGAACATGCGTAGGAGCTTATTCTTGGTGGTTCTGGCATACCTCACCATTGAGGGAAGTGTTCTAGGGGAATTAAGCTACAGTGGGTGTGAAATGGAAAAGAGGAGCTCAAGATTTGTTCTTCCCTCTTTCCTATCACAGCCGCTTTCCCAGGGTCCTGCAGGCCATCTAACACTTGCCTTTTCTCTCACTTCTATCTGCAGATGGCCGCCCTGCTCCTCCAATGAAAGGCCAGCTTCGAAGAAAAGCCCAAAGGGAAAAGTTTGCAGTGAGTGGCCAGAGCCCACACAGAGCAAACTGTGTGTAATCAGGGGGAGGAAATTTAAATTGTAATTTGTCTTTAGTTGGCATCTAAGCTAACACGTACCCCTCACTCCGAGGTTTTATCCGCCAAAGGTTTTAACGGTACCGGGAGAAGGGAGGATAGAGTGGGGCACTCCTAGGGCAGGAACCAATAGTAGACACCCATTTTGCTGCCTTCCTCCTGCTTCCCAGCCCAGGACCTGGTTCCACCCCTTCCCCAGTCAGTGGTGTCATTTTCCAGCTGAAACCTCTGACTTTGATCTGTGAATGAAAGGATATATGGTGCAGAGCTCAAGCCCCAGATGTTATCCACACTGTTTTCCTGTCTGTTTCAGAGACGAGTTGTACTGCTGTCACAGGAAATGGATGCTGGATTACAGGCATGGCAGCTCAGGCAGCAAGAGAAGTTGCAGGAAGAAGAAAGGAAGCAGCAGAATGCTCTTAAACCCAAAGGGGCTCTACTGCAGAACCCACGACCAAGTCAATAAAAAGCAACTCTTGTCTCCCCCAGCCTGGCTCTGGCTTTCTTTTCTATCACCTAGATGTGTCATCCCAGCCAGAAGAAAGCCTTTATGTTCCCTATCTGTCTTCAGGGCAAAAGAGAATGGACACCAGGAAGAACAGGCTGTAAGATCACTGCCTGGAAGTGTTGGCACAGTGCCCTCACCCCAGCTCCATTACGGTTCAGCAGAATCTTGCTCAGGGGTATTGACCCCCTCTTTTGCAGGCCATAGGACTGGCCCAACTTTGCTGCTCTGCAAACATGAAAAAGAGGGCAACAGTTTTTCGTGGCTTTAGCCACACACTCAAGCCTTTAACAGCTCATACACAGTTCAGGCCTCATGCAGTTACGCATTAATAAATGTTTTGATGAAAAAGGCTTTCCAGCTGAGATCCACTTTTTGGCAAGCAACTGGTATCCGTTTTTGTAAACTTCAGATACATGGCCCTAGAGGATACTCCCACTGGGAAGGCTGACACAGGAACAGCAGACTTGGGTGTTGCATGTTCTGCTAAAGAGTGGGATCCTGAGGTTTCTGTGGTTCTGACTGAATTCCAGAGGTTGGTTGGAGAGAGGCCTGTACTTCCCAACCCCCACTTGTGTAGGGGAGCCCTGCTGTGCTCAGCCCCCAAACAGTGACCGTGGAATAGGTACCTAATAGCCACCATATACTTCCCACAGATCTGTTAGCTGCACAGGCCCCAGGGAAACCTTTCATTTTATTGATCATGGCTCCTCCCATGGATTCTGAGGGAAAAAGGACCTTTGCTCCCATTACAATACCGAGCACTGGGCTTTTCTTCCATTCTCCTGCCACAAATATGTGACAGTTCTTTTATCTCTAGGATTTCTGGAACTTCCTACCTGACATAATTTCTGTCCAGCCTCCTTTATTCCTTCCCTTGCTTTCTTTCCCTCCCTTCTTCTCCGCACCGCCCCCCCCCCCCCACCAACCTCCTTCCTCTCTTCGCTGACCAATGCAGTTCTTGGATCTTAGATTTCGCTGATGGTCGGGTTTTCT
Organism: Eubalaena glacialis; assembly: GCF_028564815.1. NCBI lineage: Eukaryota > Metazoa > Chordata > Mammalia > Artiodactyla > Balaenidae > Eubalaena > Eubalaena glacialis. Next base: position 120,411,569 of record NC_083717.1, read on the forward strand.
GTGTCCCACACTTTTCCTGCCTCTGTTGTGTTGCTTTTCCAGGTCTAGCCCTCAGCCTCTTATCTGTCTCCCTTTCCCACCATCAGCTCTAGCCTGCCCTCCCCCTTCCCTTCATACCTCCACCTTTTGTTCTCAGAGTCTAGTCAGCCCCTGAAGGAGGAGATTATACTCTTTAAGGGATTATCTCCTTTTCCGGTATAGAGCGGGAACTAAACCCCGTAGTCCTGACTCCCATTCTCTCTTTTCTGCAGTTTCACCAAACTTGATTTGCCTTTCCCAGGATTTCATGGCCTTGCACTCCTTTCCTCCCCAGCCAGTTCTAGTTAAAGGGGCAGCAGATTGCAAAGGACAGTAATAAAGGGGGCGCATTCATCTTTCTCCGGGGACAGGACCCCCAGATCCAGTGTGGTGGTGGGATTTGTCAGTGGGTAGTTGGGTTTTGGTATTGTTGCTTTTTTTCATTATTATTATTTTTTGTTAGGGGAGGGACAGAGGTGGCTGACAAGAATAAGGGACACAATTTTCAATACGGTTGAGCCACAGGCCCCAGCAGACAACCCCGCACACCGGGTCTCGGGGACACGGAAGATGCCCCCACCATCCCAGGCTCTGAGCTCCGTGTTTGCCCCAGGCGCTGAGCTTCCCAGTGCTTCCCACGGAGGTGAGATGAACGGTGGAAGCAGAGGAATCAAGCCACCCAAAATACGCTTAGAAGGAGAAAGTCTCCCACATCCCGTCCCTTGAGTCCCCCCAAGCCCCCCGCTCTCGGCTGTGGCCTCAACCCCTGCAGATGGCAGCCTCCACCACAGAAAGGCAACTTAGGGTTTTTTTTTTGTTTTTTTTTTTTTTACCCTGCTCTTGGCTGTAATTGGATTCAGACTGAAACAACCACGTCCGCACCGGGAAAGGAGGGCATTGGGGCGGGGGCGGAGGGAGCCTGTGGGAGAAGGGAGGGACCAGAGGAGAGAGCGAGAGAGGGCTCGCCATCCAGTTCGCAGACTAAGCAGAAGAAAGATCAAAAAACGGGAAAGTGGGGACGAGCAAACAGGCGCTTTCAAGAACAATCCCCTCATCTCCAAGCGGACAGCGCTCTAGGAATCCAAATTCAGTGCCTACGGAAGACAAAAGGCGCCCCGAGGGAGTGGCAGTGCGACCCCAGGGCTTGGGCCCCGCCGCGGAGCCCGCACGGCCCGGCTGCACGGACGGTCGCGGACCATGTCTCTCGCCCCACGACCCGCCCGCAGTCTGCTGCTCCCCCTGCTCGCGCTCGCCTCCGCGCTCGCCTCCCTCAGCTCTGCCCAAAGCAGCTTCAGCCCCGAAGTAAGTGAGCTCCTCCGGCCCTGCCCGGAGTCGCGCCCGCCGGGGAGGCGAGCCCAGGGGTCTCCGAGGGGACAGCCCCCATTCGGAGAGGAGGGCTCTCGGCGTCTCGGCTGCTCCGGCCTGCAGGGTCCCCCTTCCTTTCCTTTCCCTCCTCATCTCCAAACTTCAAAGTCGATCCAACTTTTGCCTCCTCCAACTACCACCCCCCCCACGCGCGCGCGCGCGCGCCGCCGACTTTCTTTCCCATTCCTTTCCTTGGAAGAACTTTCCAGCCGGGGCCCACTCCCCACCCCTCCCCAGTTCCCCTGGGCTCTGAGCTCAGCTCTGGAACCGGTCGGGAGCCTGATAAATATTTGGACTCCGCTCAGACCCCGTGCTGTCCTGGTTTCTTGTCATGTGCGAGAGTTTGTTGTTTCTTCGACTTTCCAGTTCGCAGGCGCTCTCCCGCCCGCGCTCGCCGGCGCTCTGCCGGCCGGGAGGGCTCCCGGGACGGCGCCCCTTGGCCCGGGCCCCCCACGCTGCGGCCGCCGCCTCGCTGGCGCTCCCGGCCCTCCTCGGACGCGTCGGCTGCCAGGTGCGGTCGGGGGTGGCCGGCGGAGTGGGCCCGACCCCCACCCCACCTCCCGCCTCCCCGAGAGGACCCTCTGTGTCCCGGCCCGGAGCTCTGGCGTCGAGGGTCGCGGCGCTGGCGCCCTGGCCCGCGTTTCCGGACACACAAAGGTCTCCTTGTGAGCCGGGGCCTCGGCCGGGCTGCCGCCTCCGCTCCCTGCTCCCCCTTCGGCGCCTTTAGGCTCTTTTTGTTAATTGCTTTTCTGTGTTAATTGCAGGGAGACTGGGGGCGTCGCACGGGGAGCGGGGTGAGGGCCTGGCCCTGGGCTCCCGCGCAGGTCTTGACTGACTCGGTTGCCCCCCACCCATTCCCCGACGCTGGCCCACCGGGCCCGGGAGGAAGCCGCGTGGGAGTTGTCTGAGGAAGTTTTTCCTCTCTCTCTCTTTTATTTTGGGGTGAAGGTGGGAGACGGATTTGATCAGCTTCTTATTTTGGGCCATCCCAACCCACTCAGCTCGGCCAGGGCCTGGGTGCGGTCGGGAGGGGCCGGGAAGGGCCCCTGAGCAGGGGGAAGGGATCAGGACTTGGCTTCCTCCCTCCTGGTCCCGGCCCTGGTCCCACCCCGGGAGGAAACATCTCCAGAAAGAACACACTCTCTCTGTCCTGAGACTGACAGGAAAAGTGTGGCCCTAGGAATGGAGGTGACCACGGAGAGTGAAAATCTGCCCAGAGGCTAAGCCTGACAAGGTCCAGGAGGAGGAGGAGGCATCCTCTTTCCAGGCCTGGAGTCTTCATCAGAGGCCTGAAGGGGAGAGCGCCTAACAAAAGGAGCCCGGGCATCTGGGGGCTTCCCGCTGCCAACTTCGCCTGCCCTGCCTTCCTTCCCTCCCCTGCCCCACTAGGTCCCCTTGGGGAGGGCCCTGGCTCTGTTTTAAGCGGGTCATGGGCAGTCCCAGTGCCAGAACCATCATTTGCTTCTGGGCCATGGAGGGGTGGGAGGCAGAGGGAGGGAGGAGCAGGCCCAGAGGCTGGGATCCAGGGCCTGCAGCAGAGCCAGAGATTCCCCCCAACCCCCTCCAGGACTCCTAGGCCGGTGAAGTGGGCCTACGAGTGGGAGGGGTTCCTTGTCCTTGACTTTCCGCTAGAGGAGTACCTTGTACCACTCAGTTTTCAGATAAAGCCAGCCGACTCAGTTCTCTGACCCTGCAGAGTTGCTCCCTCTCCAGGCAAATCTGGAGGGAGAGCTGGGGTGGCCCAGGCCTCAAACAGCCGGCCTCCTCCCACCACCTCCAGGGTCCTGCACCAGCTCCGGGACAGCCCTCTCCTCTCCTTGGCCAGTCTGGCACTTGGCCCTTCTCCCACTCAGCCGCAGACACAAGAGTCCTCTCTTCTGTGGTTCCGACCTCATAGTCTCCTCTGTGGTTCTTGCTTTGCTCGGAGCCTAGGCCTGGGAGGAGAAGAGGAATGGGGGCACTTCCTTTCCAGGACTTGTGGCTCTCTTGACTCCAGAGAAGTCCCTTTCTTGACTAAAAGTCTCCACTTTTCTCTACTGCATATGGGGTGGAGGTTGTGGGCGTGAATATTTAGACCTATCCACCTTCTTGAAAGACTCATCAGGAAGAGGGATGTACCCCAGAGCTCCCAGATGTGGATTCTCCCCATCTCTCTGCCACCCTCCCTCCTGTCATCCTGCCCTAGGAGCTTTGCCCCTAGGCAAAGGGTTGAGGGGGCCTGACCTCAGTCTTCCAGCTCCAGCAGTGGGCTGCTCCCATCCTTTCCCAAAGCTGAAGCAGCTGCTCCCCCACGAGAGGTCATAAGCCCGGGATGTGAGTACCCTACAGGTGAGGCCAGGGGCAAAGGGAGTTTCCTGCATACTTGGGCACAGGCCACAGCAGGCCTCCTGCAGGCACTAGCTGTGGCATCAGTTAGCTCAGGTCAGGGCAAGTTTAGAGCTCCCAGGAGAGCAGCCCAAGACCGGAGCCTCCTGCCCTGCTCCCCTCTGGTATAACAGAGGTTAAACTTCGCTCCCCGCCTTCTTCCCCTGAGGAGGGGCTCTCAGAGCGGGTGGTGCTAGGGTTGTTCTGGCCGGGCCTGTTGGCTGGGGAAAGGCTGTGTTGTTTACATCTCGGGCCCTAACTCCCATCATCAGCCGTAGGGGATCACTTCCCAGAACCATGTTGCAATTCTTGCCCCTGCGGGCTCAGGTCCCCAGTCAGCTGCTCCTGAATCACCCCCAGCCCCAGTGCAAGAGCACTGCACCACCGTCAAGGCCTGGGCCTTGAGGTGAAGGGCCACATGGAGAGCCATCCTAATGACCTGGAGTAAGGGATGCAGCACCACTCTGCACTCCAAGCTCCCGCCCTAGGCAACCTGCAGCGTCCTCTGGACTCCTTAAGAAGGCAAAGCTGGAGCAGGGACCAGAGCCATCCGGGTAGCATCTCCCCATAGGAGGATCTGAGCATGTTCATGTTCCGTATAAAACTTGGCTCATTTTACTTTTCAGGCTTTAGGAAAAGACTCCATTTTTCTCACAATAAAGGCTGACTTTTTCCTCAACAGGGCTTTGCAATGTGGGTACCTTTCAATCAAACAAACACCAAAAACCTAACTTTACTTTAAGGCAATATGCCAGCCTTTATATTATGAACAATTCACATCATACCTAAAATAAACTACAGTCACCAAAATACTACGTAAAATACTAACCCTAATCCTAACCACCATCCCAATCTCCCACTCCCTCTACTGAGAACCTTAAATGGGTCTTTAGGTCCCAAGCCCTAGGTCAGATGCTGCTTGGATGGCGACAGTGGCAGGATCCCGACTCTGTGACTGGATCACATCCGCACCACCTCCAAACGCCCCAGCTTCCCCTATCAGCAGCCAGCCGGAGCCCTAGCTCCTTTTCTACTCTCCTTTCTGAAAAGATCTCAGCTGTGTATACGCCGGAGGCACAGCATGCCTGTCCCAGGAGAGCCTCATGCCAGGCCCCAAAGTGGAGCCCCCTCAGCCTCTCCCCTCTCCATCCACCATGGGCACACCCCAGCCTCAGGTGGGACATGCTGTATTTACAAGAACACTTGACACAGAGGAGAAAAGCGCTAGAAGGAATCTCAGCTCTGAGAAGACATTCTAGAACTCAATTAAACCACCAGGGCTCCCATCAAAAGAGTTACAGCCAAAGCCCAGCACTGTGGCTCCCCACCCCTCCAAGAGGATCAGCCATACTAGGACCCGGGCCAGAGTTTGGGTCCAGCCTGGGAGTTCCTCCAGACCCACTGCCAGAGCCAGGCTGGGAGCTCACTGCCCTTTCCACACCAAGCCAAGGGTGCATTCCAGGTGCCGTGAGGAAACAGAGGCTCCCCTCGGGCCAGGTGGGGATGCTCCAAGCCACATCCCTTTCCCTACAGGCCTGGCTGCAGCAGTATGGCTACCTGCCCCCTGGGGACCTGCGTACCCACACACAGCGCTCGCCTCAGTCACTCTCAGCTGCCATCGCTGCCATGCAGAGGTTCTACGGTCTGCGAGTGACAGGCAAGGCTGATGCAGACACCATGAAGTAAGTGCTAGACCCTGGCAGGAATTCTGCCCAGCACCCACCGACACAACACTGAGTACCAGAGAGGCTGCCACCTGAATGCCCGATTCCACCCCCGTACCTCATCCCCACAAGCTGATCCCGACCCTCTCCTGTTCATCCAGACCTCATGACCTTGTCTCTTCCCCACACTCCCCCTGGGGCCGGACAGTCCCCCTCTCCTCTGAAGACCTTTCTCTTTCATACGCTCTCCTGACCACAATCCTCACACCCCAGGGCCATGAGGCGCCCCCGCTGTGGTGTTCCAGACAAGTTTGGGGCTGAGATCAAGGCCAATGTTCGAAGGAAGCGCTATGCCATCCAGGGCCTCAAATGGCAGCATAACGAGATCACTTTCTGGTGAGTCCAACAGGCAAATGGCCTTTCTCACATCAGGTCACCCTTCCCTAACAGTGGTGCTTAGAGACCCTGAGGCTCCCTTCGCTACTCACCCCTGTTCCTGAGAAGCATCCTCGGGGGTAGGGAGGAAAATGGCTCTCATCCTGGAGAGGGGTGCAGCCGGTGGAGGGTATATCCCAGGGCCAGAAAGCCCTCAGTTCTTGGGACAGAGGCATCGTGAGGCGGCAGGAAGAGCTGGGTCAGACAAAGGTGGCTGGACAGCTCAGTCAGACCTGGGAGAGTACAGGGAAGGAGTTCTGCCCCTTGTTGTCCTAACACACTCCCATCCTCTCCCCACGTGGCTGGACCTCAGCATCCAGAACTACACCCCCAAGGTGGGGGAGTATGCCACATTCGAGGCCATCCGCAAGGCATTCCGTGTGTGGGAGAGTGCCACGCCGCTGCGCTTCCGAGAGGTACCCTATGCCTACATCCGTGAGGGCCACGAGAAGCAGGCCGACATCATGATCTTCTTTGCTGAGGGTTTCCACGGTGACAGCACGCCTTTCGATGGCGAGGGCGGCTTCCTGGCCCATGCCTACTTCCCAGGCCCCAACATTGGAGGGGACACCCACTTTGACTCTGCTGAGCCCTGGACTGTCCGGAACGAGGATCTGAATGGTGAGCGAGGTAGCCTGGGGACTCTTATCCCTGGAAGAGTCAAGAGTCATTTGTATGAGGGTTCTCCAGCTTCCTCCCCAAGCCTCAGACCCCCAAATCTCAGGGCTTTGGGGGACCACAAACATCTCCCGGTCTGACTTCCAGTGAAAGCAGGAATCCTGTTTTGAGCTATTTACATCTGGTCCCTTCTCTCGCCCAATATTGACTTCCCAGTCAAAGGCTTCAAAGCATCTGCATCACTCACTTTTCCAGGCAAATGTCATGTCTGGCTCCTGGGAGAAACTGAGGCCCAGATAGGACCTCAGCTTCCCAATCCTTGCTGGGATTTGGATCCAGCCCCCAGAACAGTCTCTCGCCTCTACCCAGAAGAGTTGCTGGCCGGCTTTTGCCTCCTCTGCCAAATATGAGGCTGGAACTCAGGATTTGGTCACTTTGGGTGGAAAATATGGCAGGCGGGCTTCGTTGTGAACCTGAAGCTTCTGATGGGGAAGCAGGGAGTCTGAGGGAAGGGACCCAGGCTGCCATCATAATCATCCCCATCCCTCCAGGGAATGACATCTTTCTGGTGGCTGTGCACGAGCTGGGCCATGCCCTGGGCCTTGAGCATTCCAATGATCCCTCGGCCATCATGGCACCCTTTTACCAGTGGATGGACACAGAGAACTTTGTGCTGCCCGATGATGACCGCCGGGGCATCCAGCAACTTTATGGCAAGTAATCTATGCCCACATCTGCTCCTTCCTCTCTGCTCCTTATCCTCTCCTGTTCTCCCTGGCCTGTGCATTTTCCCCTCCCTCATGCCCTACAGTCTCCCCCCGCCCCCCACCTGGCCCTGCCTCCATCCGCTCCCACTTTTAAAAGACCCCACCTTTTCTGTCCTTCCCCAGCTGATTGCTTCAGCCTCCCGCAAAGGCCCAACCACACCTCTCCAAAGGTGTTATCTGCCCATATGTCTGTCCTTTCCTCCTACTCTGCCACCAAGTCTGAAGTGCCCCTCGTGTTCTCTGCCCCAGGGAGCGAGTCAGGGTCCCCCACCAAGATGCCCCCTCAACCCAGGACCACCTCCAGGCCCTCTGTCCCTGATAAGCCCAAAAACCCCACCTATGGGCCCAACATCTGTGATGGGAACTTTGACACCGTGGCCATGCTCCGAGGGGAGATGTTTGTCTTCAAGGTGAGAGGAAGAAGTGGGCTGGTGTGGGGGACAAAAGGGCTCCATGACCGGGAGGCTGGGTGGAAACAGCAGCAGGAGGACTAAATACTGAAACTGAGGCAGTGGGGGAGCTTTGGGGACTGAGCTGGAGGACAAAGCTGAAGATGTAATGAACTGCCTCCCAGGAGCGCTGGTTCTGGCGAGTGAGGAAAAACCAGGTGATGGATGGATACCCCATGCCCATCGGCCAATTCTGGCGGGGCCTGCCCGCATCCATCAACACTGCCTACGAGAGGAAGGATGGCAAGTTTGTCTTCTTCAAAGGTAACCGGACATTCTGCCACTGTCTTTGGGTGTGGGGAGGGTCTCCCTGGAGGAGCAAATTCCACCTGACTCCTCCAAAGACCGCAGAGCCCAGGTGGAATCAGATCCTGCCCTTCCCTCTCCTCCCCAGGAGACAAGCACTGGGTGTTTGACGAAGCTTCCCTGGAGCCTGGCTACCCCAAGCACATTAAGGAGCTGGGTCGAGGACTGCCTACCGACAAGATTGATGCTGCTCTCTTCTGGATGCCCAATGGAAAGACCTATTTCTTTCGGGGAAACAAGTAAGGCCTCAATCCCTGGGGCCCAGGCCTTCCTCCTCAGACACCACCACCAGGTTTCCTCAATTCTGGAGGAAGACCTACTTTCCCCCTGAAATGTTTCCCTGGAGAAGCTGGCTGAGCCTGTGCTGTTGCCTAGCAACGGGCAGCCTCCATGGGGTGCTGAGTGAGTGGGGTATGACCGGGTCACCATTTCAGACCTGCTCATTTGACGCCTCCTGCCCCCAGCCCTGTGCCACTGCCCCAGCTGCCAGGCACTGTCATTAAGGGCCGCTGGTGGCTCCTTGCAGCCTGGGCCCTCCCTCTCACCCCCACCTTCCACCGCTTTCAGCTGCAGGCCCTCATTACTCAAACCCCTGTCCCCCCACCCCCCGTCCACAGACACACTTTGCTCACCGGCGAATTCAGTCCCGGGTCCCACTCCCCTCGGAGGACATGCCCAGTGTCCAACCACTTCCCTTCCCTGCCTCTCCCCCAGGTACTACCGTTTCAACGAGGAGCTCAGAGCAGTGGACAGCGAGTACCCCAAAAACATCAAGGTCTGGGAAGGAATCCCTGAGTCTCCCAGAGGGTCATTCATGGGCAGCGATGAAGGTGAGAGGGGCACAGGAGGCGTCTGTGAGGGGAGGACCGGAACAGGGAGTTGAGAGAGAGCAGGAGGAAAGACGGAGAGGATCGGGGTTGAAAATAATGAGGAGGAGGACAGGGGAGCCCTTGCCCTGTGCCAGGCACTGAGTAAGTGCTTTCCACGCTTCAGACCCCTTAATCCCCACCACTCTCTCAACCTGGCGCTAGAGTTCCCTGGTTTGACAGCTGGGGAAACCGATGCTCAGGAAAGCGAAGCGATTCCCTCAGCTGGCGCGCACACTGACGGATTCTCTCCCGCTCTCCTTCTCTCTTTGGCTCGTCTCCGGACGCTGCCCGCACCTCTCATCTGCCGTGCCGCCTTCTTGCTGACCCTTGCAGTCTTCACTTACTTCTACAAGGGGAACAAATACTGGAAATTCAACAACCAGAAGCTGAAGGTCGAGCCGGGCTACCCCAAGTCAGCCCTGCGGGACTGGATGGGCTGCCCGTCGTCGGGGGGCCGGCCGGATGAGGGGACTGAGGAGGAGACGGAGGTGATCATCATCGAGGTGGACGAGGAAGGCAGCGGAGCAGTGAGCGCGGCCGCCGTGGTGCTGCCTGTGCTGCTGCTGCTGCTGGTGCTGGCGGTGGGCCTCGCCGTCTTCTTCTTCCGACGCCACGGGACCCCCAAGCGACTGCTCTATTGCCAGCGCTCCCTGCTGGACAAGGTCTGACCCCCACTGCCGCCCGCCCACTCCTCCCACGAGGACTTTGCCTCTGAAGGCCAGTGGCAGCAGGTGGTGGTGGGTGGGCTGCTCCCGCCGGTCCCGAGCCCCCTCCCCAGCCCCCCCCCACGTCCCTTCTTCTCTGTCCCATGACTGGCCTCTCCCCCCCTCCGCGCTGGCATTGCTTCTTCCCTAGATGGGTCCCCCGGAGGCTGAGCAGGGGCCGGCCTCCCAGCCCCTGCCCCTCAGGGGCCCCTGTGGCTTGGTGTGTGTTCAGCCCCATCTGAATGTCCGGGCTCTGCACTTGAAGGCAGGACCCTCAGACCTCGCTGGTAAAGGTCAAATGGGGTCATCTGCTCCTTTTCCATTCCCTGACATACCTTTAACCTCTGAACTCTGACCTCAGGGGTCTCTGGGCACGCTAGCCCCGCGAGCCCCCGGGGGTACCCAATTGGCAGCCTCCCACCACTCTTTCTGGCTGAAAGAAATCTAATCTTGTGAGGGGGAGACCCTGAGAGAGTGAGGGGGTGAGGGCCGCTCAGCTTCCCTAAGACCTTGGGAGGAAAGCTCAGAGAGGGTCAGTCCTCTCCACCGAGATCCGCCTCTGCCCCACCTGCCCCTGAGAACTTCCACGGAAGGAGCCTGAGCCATTAAGGACTAACCTGGGGCTGCAGAAACCCTTGACAGCCCTACCCTCCCAAACGTTAGCCTCGGATGGGGATGTCAAGGTTGGAAGAGCTGAGACCAGGGGGTGCAGCTACCGGGGTGGGCCCCAGGAGTCCTGGGGGTGAGCCTGGGGGCCACAGAGAAAGAACCTCACTCAAATGCAGGCAGCTGGGGTAGGGACCCAGGGGCAGAGCAGTCAGAGAGGACAGGACAGGACCAAAAGGCAAACCAGGGAGGTGCAGCAGGAGTGGACGGCCGGGGGCCGGGCAGGCCAGGCCGGCAGGGACGCCACAGGGTGGGCTGTGGTACCCGGGGGAGGGCACGTTTTATTGGAGCTCTCAGGAAGGGCCCGAGAAAGGCACACCTGCTCCCGTTTGGTGCCCTGGCTTCAATCAGACCGCACGGAGGGGAAGGCAGGGAGCCAGAGGAAGGAGCAGAGAGGGCACGCCTGGGGGACTGGCGACCCGGGACCTCGACGAGAGCAGCCACCTAGCTAGGGAGCCGAGGATCAGCCTGCCTCCGCCAGCCTCCGGGAACGGGCGGGCGCCTGGGCCTTTTGTCAGGTTAGCCCCTCACTTCCCGACGCCCCCCCCAAGCCCTTCCTACAGGTGTCCTGCCCTCCCCTCCCCACCCGGCCCACCCATTTGAGGTCTCCTTGGGCCGCCGAAGGTGGTCCTGGTACCCGGAGACCTGGGAGAGTGAGAGACCACGTGGGGGCAGTGAGCGGAGAGGGATGTCAGGGGTGGGAGGAGTGCGGTGAACGGTGCTGGCAGTTCGGCTAAAGTTGTCTTGTTTGGGTTTTTTGTTTTGTTTAATGTATATTTTTATTATAATTATTATATATGAATTCCCTTCAAATCGTTCCTTTTTGTTAACAAGGGGCATGGGGAGGGGTGGGGGTGGGGCAGAGGCGTCCGACCCCAGGAACCTGCAGGGCGGGGCTGGGTCAGTGCCCTCTAAGGACATTTTCGACCTTGTTCAACCTTTCCACAAAGAATAAACAGTGTTTCACGTTCTTGGTGTGGCTGCAGTTTGTGTGCCTGGGACGTGGCTGTGAGGGGCATGGGAAGCAGGAGGGCCGTGCGGTGTTTTCCGTGAGGTGGGGTTTGGGTATTTTTCATAATGGAATATGTTTATTCTCGGTGGACGAAAGGGATCCAGGGCCCAGAGATGGGGAGGAGGGCATACTCCACGGGGGCGGAGGAGTTGTCCGCAGAGCCCAGCCAGCTCCCCTCTCCCAACCTGGCCTAAGAGGCTACCTTTGAGGCCCAGGACTGCAAAAGCAAGAGGAAGTGGCTAAGCTGAAGCCACTCGGAAAATCTTCCTAAATTGCGTTACCCTGTCGTGTGATCCAGCCGCAGACCCTCTGTTTGCTCAGGCCTCGAGCGGCTGCTGGGGGATTCCCCCATCACAGTCAGCCTCGGGCTTGGGGGGGGAAGCGGGGGACAGGCCCTTCTCCCCAGCCCTCAGGATCTCAGCTTCTCCCAGGCCTGGGGCTCCCCTGCAGGGGCAGAAGGAACAGAGGGGAAAGAAAGAGGTTGCCCCGTGGCCAGTGAGGAGCAGCCTATCTCTGGCAAAACAGGGGTCTCACCCCAATTGCCCAGGAGAGGCAGGATGGTCGGGTTGGAAGGGCAGAATGACAGGGCTTTGTTTCCTCTTTCCTTAGAAACTGCTGCCCCAGACAGGGTTCCCAGGCTGTCGACCCACCCTTCCTCCAAACCAGCCTGGAGGGAGCAATCGCTCAGTTGCTGAGTCAGCTCAGCTGAAGGGAGCAGCCCTCTTTCTCCCCTCCTTCCCTTCCTGCCTCAGCCCGGCCCTCGCTACCTCCCGGGCTCCAGCCCAGGCCCCCTCCACGGCCTGCCTCCAAGAGCCCTGGCCCCGCCTAGGCCAGGCGTTTGATGCAGCTGCTAGTCAGAGCTGGCTGGTGTGATTGCTTTGGCAGAAGGGGTACCCCCCCTTCCTGCCAGCCAGGAACCCTGACCTTATGCCTGGCCTCCTGCGCCTCTCCTGCCCAACAGCTGTTTGGCAGGGCCTGTGTGTCTCAGTGGAGTTGGACACCACCTCCCCGCCACCCTCACCGGAGGGGATGGGGACCCTGAGAAGTCAGGGGCGTCTGGGGGTGGTAGGGCCCGAGCGTGTGGCAAGGAGCTCAGAATGAGCTCATGGCCCTTTTGTGTTTTTGTGGCCCACATCTGGAGGCAATTACAGATGTTATCCAGTGGGAGTTCTACAAAACACAGCTGGAGCCAGTGGAGGAGCATGGGGAGGGGGGACTGCCAGAGGGAAGAGGAGGGGGAGCCTAGGGCTCTGGCGTCTGGAGTGTGGTTTCCCCATCACGAGGAAATTGTTTGGCCCTGGTTCTGGAATCACAAGATTCTCTCTGAAGCCAAGGGGGAGAGATGGGAATGGAGGACCAGAGACAAAGGGGGAAGAGGTGGAAGAGGCTTCACAAGCTGGGAGAATTGCAGGGTGAAGGCTGCAAGGTCCCGTGCTTCTGACGTGCCTTGGGTCTGAGGGATCCAGCCCAGTGAGGCTGCCCCGGGGACCCCACCGGGCCCCAGCTGAGTGAACCACCAGGTCAGGCTGGGTGAGGGGAGAGCAGAAGGCCCCGGGAGACCTGCAAATATTGCTTTCACTGGCCCTACCCTGCTTTGTCCATTGGGCCTGACCCAGTTTCTATGGTTCCAAGTTCCTTTATTCGAAAGCAGCAAATGTGAGTTAGAGCAGCCAGGAGGGAGCCAAGGGGAATCTGCAAGGAGGTTTGGGCAGAACCCAGGGAAGCAGGCTCTCAGGAGATAGGACTGTACTCTGCCCATCACTGCACCCCACACGTTTGGGGGGAGCCATGGACGCCCTTGACATCGACTCCCTTTTCGGGGCTCCTGCCACCAGCTGGGCCCATGCCTGCAAGGCTGCCAGCCAGGTGCTGGGTCCACGGGATAGGAAGGGAGGGGAAGATCTAAGAGGAGCTGGACTCTCTACAGGAGAGGGGACTGAGCAGAGTGACCCCCACGTACAATCTGGCCAGCTCTGCTGGTCCTTCCCTGTCCTTCTCCCAGGCCCCATCTCCCCACAATCTGACAGCCTTCCCAGTCCTTTGTTTACCCTCTGTATTCCCACTTCCCTTTCCAGCTAAGGGGAGGTGGTGGGAAACCACAAACATTGCCCCATTTTACAGATGCAGAAACTGAGGCCCAGATAAGACTTGCTCAAGCTCACAGCTTGGTAGTCCAAAATTAAAACCCGGGTCTGTCTGACTTTTTTTCCTGTACAGGCAGATTCTGACCATGTCTCTTGGGTGTCTCTTCCATTGTGGACTCCATGTAGCTGGGTGTCTGCATGGCAGTGTGTGTTCTGTGGAATCTGTCAGCATGTGTGTGCTTGCCTGCTGTGCTGTGTCGCAGGAGCAGGAGCACAGGGGAGAAGGGCTCTTCCTCAGGAGTCCACTTTGCCAGGAGTCACCTTCCTTCTTGGGGGCAGGAACAGGTATTCTGAGGGGATGGAGGAGGCATAGGACTCAGAAGCCAGAGGAAGTGAATGGGACAAAGGCAGCAGCTGGGGGAGGGATGGGGGTGGTGAACGTCTGAGGCAGGGGCCTGGTGGGAGGGGGAGGCTTTCAGGGCAGTTCCCATTCCTTAAGGCCCCGGGGAACCCCAGGTGAGGTTGCTCCATTGTTCTGCAGTCCCTGTACCCCCATCCAACCCACCGCCCAAACCTGAATTCACCTCCTTTAGGAGAGCAACTCCCGTCAGTCACCTAGCCTGTGGGTCTCTGCCTTCCTCACTCAGACAGTCTTGGGAGACTGGGGAGACCCAGAGGCAGCCTTCTTCGAGGGGGCTGGGCAGCCAAGGCCTGGAAAGGAGGCAGGCCTGACTGGCCAGAAGCCACCTTCCAAATGAGCTCACACACATACTTTCCACCCTGGCCCTGGGCCGCGGCTGGGTGCCTTCCAGGCCAGCCTTCCCCAGCCAGGCCCAGCCCCCTCTGTCCTCCCCTGTCCCTCAGCAGGCCTGGACCCCGGGGTTCCACGACAGGATCAATTGGGCACCCCAGGCCAGGGCTGTCACCACACCCCAAGGGAGCAGCTTTCCCTGCCTCCAGGCTGAGACCAGGTCTCCGCAGGGTCCCTTATTCCTCCAATGGGCCTTCATGGCTTAGAGGAGGAGGAGACCAGTTTCCTGCACCCAAAGACCCACACCTGGATAGGGAGGGGCAGTAGAGGGGAAAGCAGAGGTGTCCACATTGTAGTGACTTGGAGGAAGCACTTCCTCAGAGAGCCTGAAGTAGCTCATTGACTCAGGGACTGGGCCAGGTCTGGGAGCTGCCTCACCATGGGTCACATCCTGCCCACTCACTTGATTTCCCGCTAGGGGCACTTCCCCGATTTGGGGTAGGATGGGGTCTGGGTGGGGCAAGGCCAGGCTGACCACAAAGCGGGGGAAAGACGGGTGCCTCTGAAGGGCCCAGCGGATTCACACACACGTGACTGGCTTCAGCTCATTTTGATCCAGCCTGTGGTCAAAGACTTCACCCTTCGCCCAGCTTCCAGAGACATGTAGCACCAGGCCAGAGAGCAAGATCAATTCCCCAAAACGCTCTCCTTGGCCACTCTGTGCCTGGCTCTGTGCTAGGAGCGAGGCTGCCCTGACCCAACATCCTGGATCCAATGATATCTTCCTGAGGTTCCATGAGTTTGTATATTCAGACACATCAGACAATTGCTCCCATTTTGGATTCCAAAAATATGGGCACTGCAGGTAGATCACACAGGCAGCCGTTGCCCTCCAAGTCACGGGTGGTATAGTTCTGTCGAAGAATGACTATGATTCATAATACCACTGACCCCATCACAGCCACCAGCCGAACGTTCTGTCCTCACTTCCTTACAAAAGAGTAGGATGGTGCTAGGCACACAGGAGCCCCTTAATAAATGTTCACTGACTTGAATTGCCAGTGAGAGCTGTGATATACATACATTAACAGCTGTAGTTGTGAATACAGAAGTATTCTATACACGTGTAATAAGTATGCGTATACATAGTAAATTTATAGGTTAAAAAAATCACTGAGCTGTACACTTAAGTTTAGTACATTTTTTGAATTTTACTTTATATTTCACCTCAATCTTTAAAAGGTTCAAAGAAGAATGAAAATATGTCGAGGGAAGAGGTTCACAACTCCAGAACAATGGCTTTGTCCCTACAGACCTCCTCCTTATGTGCCAGCCCTATCCCAGAGCCTGCCCTTAATCAGGGAATGGTTGGTATTGGGTTGTGTTGGCCTACCTCTTCTGGAAATACCAATCCTCCAGGCTGCACTCCCAGGACAGCATGCACCTGGACCCTGGAGCACCCAGCAGGAAGGTCTCTCTCCCTTCACTCCTCTAAGCTCCATGCCAGGTGTCCCCAGAGTCTCTCCTCCACTCTACTGGTCTGTGCTCCAGAGGTCCCCCCCACCCCACCCCATGCCTGCACAAAACTGCACATAAGTTCTGGGTGGAGGAAAGCTGGAGAAGGGGCCCAGAGCAACGCCCACCCCATCCTCTCTGTCTGGGCGCAGCCCCTTCTGCAGCAGAGACCGCTGGGGAGGGTTTGCAGGGTGGTAGCGCCCCCTCGTGCTCGGTGTTGGCACTGCAAGCCAAGCCCGGAGAACCGAGAGGTAGCGGCAAAGCCAGCAACGCTCAGGGCCAAGCACACCGCCGGCCTGTCCCTTCCCCCTTTCCACTTTCCACGCTTCCACCCAGGACACCTGTACTTAAAGGGGTGGGACTATGGGCGCGACAGGATGAAAAGCCTTAGTCTTCCAGCTGCAGAGAGGGAGAAGTCAGTTTCCGTCGTCTGTGCCTGTGCTGGGGGTTGGCGAACAGTCCTCGAATAACTCCAGGAAGGAAGTGGGAGTGGAAGGGGTGCAGGACAGAGGGTCTGCGGGAGGAAGTAAAGGGGGAACTGGAGTCCTGTCCTCTGAGTTGCCACACTGCCCTCCGGTGGACGCCTCAGACACTGATCGCTCCAGGATGCCTGTCCCCTGGGCTTGTCCAGGTGGGTCTGCACAT
Source organism: Eubalaena glacialis (assembly GCF_028564815.1). Lineage (NCBI taxonomy): Eukaryota > Metazoa > Chordata > Mammalia > Artiodactyla > Balaenidae > Eubalaena > Eubalaena glacialis. The sequence goes on from NC_083717.1 coordinate 120,427,801, forward strand.
CCTGGACCTCAGAATGCTAGAACAGAGCTCCCTCTGGCCAAGGCAAGCGGGCCTCTGCGACTCCTGTATCTAAGAATGGGACATTTCTGTGCCACTTCTCTGAGGCCTTTGTAGGTCATGCCCAAGCCTCCTGGGGGGACTCTCACTTGCACCCATCCTCCTAAAGTCATCTGCACCGTGGGGCCGGGAGCCTCCTTTAATCCCAGTCTTACATTTATAAAATTCTTAAATTTTGTAGTTCATAAAAATGCCTGTAGGTGTTTTGTGACTATCACTATATTATTGCCTATTTATGCTAAAAGTTTTCATTTGTTAAATATAAACACTTAAAATACACCAAGTTGGGCGACTTCCCACGTGGCGCAGTGGTTAAGAATCCGCCTGCCAACGCAGGGCACACGGGTTCGAGCCCTGGTCCAGGAAGATCCCACACGCCGCGGAGCAACTAAGCCCGTGCACCACAACTACTGAGCTTGTGCTCTAAGAGAGCCTGTGCTCCGCAACAAAAGAAGCCACCGCAATGAGAAGCCCACGCACCGCAACAAGAAAAGTAGCCCCCGCTTGCCGCAACTAGAGAAAGCCCAGTGCGCAGCAACAAAGACCCAACGCAGCCAAAAATAAAAAGATAAACAAATAAGTTAATTAATTAATTTTTTAAAAATACACCAAATTGGGACTTCCCTGGTGGTCCAGTGGGTAAGACTCTGCACTCCCAATGCAGGGGGCCCAGGTTGGATCCCTGGTCGGGGAATCCCGCGTGCATGCCGCAGTACCGTAACCATGAGCCTGCGTACCACAGCTAAGACCTGGTGCAGCCAAAATAAACAAATAAATATTTTTAAAAATAAATAAATAAATAATAAATAAAATACACCAAATATTTTCAAAACAGTCTTAGTATTTAATTTTTTAATACGCGAGAGGCCCCCAAAATGGACATGATTGAGGTGGCTCTCAAACCTCCAAGGGGTGTCCCTGACCCGGCATCTCATTCTTTCCAAAGCACAAGGAAACTTACTCCCGTCAACATATGGTAGAGTCTTCAATCCCCATTCCCTTCAAACACAGAGGTTTCCCCATCCTGAAAAGCTCTCCTGGATTCTGCTGCAATCTTGAATGATTTTTCTCATTTTCCCCTTTTCTCTCAAGCCAAGGTTTTCCAAAAGCTGTCTGTATTCCTTCCCCAGTCGTTTCTTTTTAACCCAACCTGTATGTCTGCATCCCAACCAGGCATTTACTGAAACTTCTCCCTAAAAGGCCCTCATGACCCCTTTCTTCCCACCCCAGGCCTCCTCTCTGCTTTCACTTTCTTTGGCCTTGTATTAGCATCTAACACAACTTGCTTTGAGAAGCTCCTTTGCCCTTGTCTTCCCGGAAGTTCTGCCATCCGACAATCCACAAGTCAGAGTTTTCAAGGAGCCCTGAAAGCCCAGGACTGGTATCCCTCTGCATCAACCCTACCTGTGCCTTCAGCTCCTGTACCCTGAGCAGGGACTATCTTTATTTGTTCCGTTAATTCCAGTTTCTGCCCTTCAGACTGTACAGAATAAATAATTCTTGTTCCACGCTACAGCTCTTCAAATATTTGGATCTAGTTTTCATATATACAAACGCTCACTACAGTTAAGCTTTTTTTAGGTGAAAAGCCTTTCTTGTTCCATAAACAGCTTTCATACGGAGCAGCTTAGAGACCCCTCACTATTCCCATCACCCTCCTCTGGATTAAATCATTTTGTCAGTCTTTTAAAATGTAGCTTCCCAGAGAAGCAGTACCACACAGTGGTTAGGACAAGGACTCTGGAGTTACACAATCTGGGTTTGGATCCAGCCTTTATGACTTATTGGTAGGGTGACCTTCAGCAACCTGTGTATCCTCCCAGAGCTTCAATTTTCTCGTCTTTAAAATGGGCTAGGGCTTCCCTGGTGGCGCAGTGGTTGAGATTCCGCCTGCCAATGCAGGGGACACGGGTTCGAGCCCTGGTCTGGGAGGATCCCACATGCCGCGGAGCAACTAGGCCCGTGAGCCACAACTACTGAGTCTGCACGTCTTGAGCCTGTGCCCCGCAACAAGAGAGGCCGTGATAGTGAAAGGCCCGCGCACCGCGATGAAGAGTGGCCCCCGCTTGCCGCAACTAGAGAAAGCCCTCGCACGAAACGAAGACCCAACACAGCCAAAAATAAATAAATAAATAAATAAAAAATCTTTCCCTCTACTTAAAAAAAAAAAAATGCATATTAAATATTTTTTTTAAAAAAAAAGGGCTAATAATTCAAAGGGTAGTTGAGTGGATTAAAAGACATAATCCACGTGATGCCTATGATTGGCAGTCACTGATTCATTCATTCATTCATTCAACAAATATTTATTTATTGTCTACTTTATGCCAGACATTGCTTTTGGCACTGGGGATTCACCAGTGAAAGAATAGATCCTTGCCCCTATGGAACTTATATTCCTGTGTGTGGTGCAGGGAATAAACATGATAAATGAGTAAAATATAGTATGTTAGATAGTGGTAAGAATTTTCCAAATTTTTAAGTTGTGCATCCTTTTTGATGAACAATTCCACCTTTGAATCATTTTTATCTTTTACTACAAGCATCCGAGAGAAACCAGGCTGCTTCTTCAACACTTTGCTTAGAAATTTCCTCAGCCAAATATCCAATTTCATTCCTCACAAGTTCTACCGTCCACGGAACACTAGGACATGAACACAATTCAACCAAGTTCTTTGCCCCTTTATAACAAAGATCGCCTTTCCTCCAGTTTCCAGCAATGTCTTCCTCATCTCCGTCTAAGACCTCATCAGAATAACCTTTACCATCCATATTTCCACCAACATCCTGTTCACTTAGGTATTCTCTGAGAGATTGAGTCTCTCTCTGTAGCTCTCTTCTTCTGAGCCCTCATAAGAACCACCCTTAACAGTCCATTCACAGCAATGCAGGCTTTCTCTAGCATGCACCTCCAGTCTTCCAGCCTCTGCCCATCACCCGGTTCTAAAGCTGCTTTCACATTCTTATGTGCTTGTTACAACAGCACCCCAACTTCTCAGTACCAAGTTTCCATCTTAGTCCATTCAGGCCACTACAACAAAATACAACCAATTGGGTAGCTTATAAACAAGGGAAATTTATTGCTCACAGTTCTGGAGGCTGGGAAGCCCAAGATCAAGGTGCCAGCATAGTCACCTTCTGGTGAGGGCCCTCTTCCTGGTTCACAGCCAGTGTTTTCTATGTTCTCACATGGTGGAAAGGGCTAGGGATCTCTCCAGAGCCTTTTTTACTAGTCCCATTCTGAGGGCTCCACCTCATGACCAAAGCATCTCCCAAAGGCCCACTTCCTAGTACTATCATCTTTGGAGGTTAGGAAGTCAAGAGATGAATTGGGGGTGGGGGGAGGGACACAAACATTCAGACCAGAGCACCTTGGCTGCTGCACATGCTAGTAGTTTGATCTTGAGCAAGTTATCTAACTTATCTGTGACTCAGTTTCCTCAATTATAAAATGAGGACAAAAATAACACCTACTTCCTGGAGGTGTGGTGAGGATTAAATGAGATGATATACGTGCAGTGCTGAGAAGAGCGCCAAACATATGGTGAGTACTCTATCAAAGTTAGATATTGGCATTTTGAAAACCAAATATCTGCCCATTTTCCAGTACTTCCACTATTTTTCACAATTTCTCAGAGTTCCAAGAACATCTCCACAGACCCATTTCTAAATGTACTTGGTCTACAGTGTGATTTATATGGGCTTGGACACTTAAAGTCACTAAACGAATTAAAGCTTAAACTAATTATAGGTTCTCTTTCATTTCTTCCTATTTTCTTTTGGCTCAAATTCACTCTTTTTTTTGCCTGCGTTGGGTCTTTATTGCTGTGCACGGGCTTTCTCTAGTTGCAGCGAGCAGGAGCTATTCTTCGTTGCGGTGCACGGGCTTCTCATTGTGGTGGCTTCTCTTGTTGCAGAGCACAGACTCTAGGCTCGTGGGCTTCAGTAGTTGTGGCACGTGGGCTCAGTAGTTGTGGCTCGAGGGTTCTAGAGCGCAGGCTCAGTAGTTGTGGCACATGGGCCTAGTTGCTCCGCGGCATGTGGGATCTTCCCGGACCAGGGCTCGAACCCGTGTCCCCTGCATTGGGAGACGGATTCTTAACCACTGCGCCACCAGGGAAGTCCCCAGCCTAGATCTTGATTTTTTTTTTTTTTTTTTTTTTTTCAAATCTTAGTTTATTCAGCATTCCAGACCATGGGCTCTCTTCCTCCTCCTCCTGCCCCTTACAACTCTTCCCATCTCACCACCACTTTTCCTGTTTTATTTCTAAATTCATTTCTAAACTCCCCACAAGCCACTCCCAAGTACTCCCCATGGCTGTCTGACTTTTTAAATTTACATATCTGACCTCTCTTCCCAACTATTCTGTAAGCTCCTTGAAGTTAAAGTGAAATCTTACAAGTTCCAGGCATCTGCTAAGTACCCAGCATAGAGAACACAGCCTGCACTCAACTAAAACTTCCATGATCGCTTTCAGGACTTAAGTATTTTTAATTTCCCCAACCTCTTTGCCCTGCTTCCCTTTATTCAACATCCTCCTCCCACATTTAGGGTTCTATTTCACCCCTCATTAATCCCAAGGGCTATAGTAGGGAACATAGAGAGACCAAGGAACCAAGTTCCCTTGGCATGGGACCAAGATCCAAGTGGCAGAAGGACTTCTTATGGCCAAGTCTATGGCTTCAGGCCCTGCTGAGGTCTCAGTTTTGAACACATCAAAACTGATGTCAACAACAAATGTCATGAACAGAAAACTGTTTGTACCATTTGTAGAGAGGAGAGAGTAGTAAGATTCTGAATGTACACTCTGTCCAAAGCCAGATGGCCTAGGTTCAAACCCTTGTTTCAGCATTTACTAGATCCATGATCTTGGGCAATACTAAACCTCTCTGTACCAGAGTTTCCTTACCTGTAACGTGGGAGTAACAATAATAACTACCTCACAAGATTGTGGAGAGGATTAAAAGAGCAAATACTTGAAAAGTGCTTCGATCTGTGCCTGAAATGTGAAAAAAAGCTCAAAAACTATTTGCTATTGTTATTGTTTACTATTATTACCTATAAGTGTCACAAGAAATCTGCAACCCCAAGCCCACATAAATTAGAAATACCTCTTGTGACTAATAATAATAATTGCTAGCAGGTATGAAACACTCTCTAGATACTCAACTTGTATTATCTCCCTAAATGTTGACAATAACCTTAAGAGGGAATTGTACATTATTAACCCCATTTTACAATTGAGAAGCACAGAGAGGTTAAACAATTTTCTCAACGTCACATAGCCAGCAAGAAGCGAAGGCACATTTATTCCTTTATTGAATTACTGTGTCTCAGCAGGAGAGAAGCCTTGTGGGTATAAAGGTAAACAGTCTAGGCCCCAGCCTACGGGAAGTTTCAGTTTCCACAGCAGGGGAGGGGCAGGGGCGGGAAAGAGTAAATAAATAGTTACAACACCGTGTGGTAATTGCTATAATAGAGGCTCACCAAAAAAAAGTGCTACCGCATCCCAGACACTGGGACAAGGAAAGTACTGAGAGCTTAAGGATCCAAAGGAAAGACATGATAGTTACGGAATAAGTAGTTGCCCTTTGACAGACGTGTCCTGTAACTAACGTTACACGGAAAGGACTAAACAAAGCAGAGTTAAAAGTGGAAGCTGAGCGCCTTCAAAGCCCAAGTGACAAGACACTGCACGACCGGAAAGGGGTTAAGACGGGCGGGTGGGCGGAGAGCGCGTTGATTGGCAGGGGTGGGGCCAGGCTCGTCACCCGCCCCCTCCTCCGCCGGGGCTCCTCCAACCCCTGGGCTGGCGGGGGTACAGTCTGGGCGAGGGACTGGGCGCTGTGCCGAGCCGCCTGTCCACCTCCTCCGCTCCCCTGCAGCGTTCCGCGGGCTGGACGCGCTGGAGAAGTTGAGCAGCGCCCGGGCCGGCCCTGGGGGCTGACAGTCGGTAAAGTTTGGCCCGAAGAGGAAGTGGCCTCAAGCCCCAGCAGGTGGCGGCCAGGCCTGGACCGGGGCGCTCGCGGCCTGCGGGCCGGCTCTAGGCGAGGGCGCGCCCCAGCGCCGGTCTTCCAGCCGATTTCCGGGGCTTCGGGGGCCGGCCTCGGGAGAGAGCGCGGCGGCGGCCAGGGAAAACAACTCCGAAGTTGGCGAGAGGCACCGCCCCTGCGCTCGGGCCGCCTCCGCCCCCCACCCGCCCCCAGCCCTGGCCTCCAGAGCACCGGTCGAGGAGCCCGGGCCATGGAGGCCCCTCGGGGAGGCGGCACTGAGAGGCCAGGACGCCCGGAGCGGCGCCGCCTCCCCACTGGGTAGACCACCGAAGCTCCGGGACTCTTCCTGCACCTCCGGACGGCTCACGATGCTGTCGGCCATCCTTCTCCTCCTCCTGGGTAAGAAACTGAAAACGAGACTACTCGCCCGGCAACCCGCTCCCAGGGCTGTCACCGGGCCCAGGGGCTCTAGCTCCCTTCCTCCTACGTGGCCCCTCACCTTACCCTGCCCGCCCGTGCCCGGCACTGCCTGCCCCAATCCGCGGGAACTCTCTAGCCGCTCTCCTCAGCCCGCAGCCTCCCTCTGGCTTCCGTAGATCACCGTACGCACCCCATAGGCCGTGCTGCCGGACCTTCCTTCGAGGTCACGCACCGCTGCCTTCCTCTGCTCCACCACCCTTTCCTGTAAACTACCCGGAAGCCGCAGATGGCTCCCTTTCCTACTTGAGTCGCTCAGGTAAAGAAAACTCAGAAGCGTGACTCTTGCTCTTTTTCGCTCTTCCTCTAGGAGGCGCCGTGGCCCACCCAGACAGGATCATTTTCCCAAATCCTGGTGAGTAGAGGATGCCCCTGGGGTCCCATGGGCTTGGTAATGAGGGAGGACCCAAGAGAAAGACTCTCTCTTCCTTGAATTCCTCTAGTACCTACCATAGTTTTAGAGTGGAGGTCATCCACCCTTTATTTTACAGATGGGGAAACTGAGACCCAGCATAAGCCCTCAGCCGGTAGTTATGTATTTTTTCCCAAATGTCCATCCTTGAACTGCCTAGCCAAAATGTAGTCTCCGCGAGGATAGAAACAGTATTTCCGGTTCCTCCTGGCCCAGTGGCTGGCACAAAGCAGACCTCATATTGTTTGTGGTGTTGATACTTAAGGTGGAACTATGATGAGTGTGGAGAGACAGGGGCCCGCTGAAGGCTATGCCTCTAGAGTGTGTGTCGCTGGGGCAGGGGAGTTTCTGTGCTCCTTCTTGAAAAACCCATGCCCTTGGAGGAGGCGTGGCATGGTAAGAGGCTCTCAACCGATGTCCCTACCTTCCTCTCTCTCTCCAGCCTGTGAGGACCCCCCGGCAGTGCTCTTGGAAGTGCAGGGCACCTTACAGAGGCCTGTGGGCCGGGACAGCCGCAGCTCCCCTGCCAACTGTACCTGGCTCATCCTGGGCAGCAAGGAGCAGACGGTAACGGTCAGGTGAGAAGCAGAGCAATACCCTATTCCTTTCCCCCACCCCTCCTCCTCTACCATGGAAAAGACTTCAGGGATCATTTCTCCGTGGAACTTCCATCCCTGTCAACAGGGGGAAGAGTAGAATTAGATTTGGCCTAGTCTGCCCTAAAAGCCTGGCTTGTTCCATGGTGAACTGGAACTGCCTGGAGTGGACATCTAGCTTGGGTCTTGTCATCTCTGAAGGATAATAGTCACTCTAGAAACAGTCCTTGCGCTCCGATATGACTGCTTTGAGGAGTCCTTCAATCCATTGCACATGGGATTGCCTGGGATTCAAAGCTATTCCTTCATCAGCTTAGAACCTTCCTCAGCCTCCCCAGATCTTTTTTTTTATTTTTAATATTTATTTATTTTATTTTGGCTGCACTGGGTCTTAGTTGCGGCACGTGGGATCTTCGTTGGGGCATGAGAGATCTTTAGTTGCGGCACACAGGCTCTTAGTTGCGGCACGTGGGCTTCTTCGTTGTGGCATGCAGGATCTACTTCCCCGACCAGGGATTGAACCCACGCTCCCTGCATTGGGAGCACAGAGTCTTACTCACTGGACCACCAACGAAGTCCCTCCCCAGATCTTTTAAACAGTCCAGGTCTCCCTGGGCTCCTCCAACCGTGGGCCGTGGGGTTGGGGCCCATGTTGAGTACCTGGCTATTTGCTTCCCACAGCTCACTTGCCATGAATTTACCCAGAAAAGGGTAGGTGAAGGGAGAGGGCAATCTGGGGAGAGGTTGCTGGGGCAGAGGGATCAGAATGGCATGGTGATCTCAGGTCTCACCACTGGGCACTGGGAGGGGATGATGAGTTCTGGTTAATTAAGCTGTATGGTAATTGCCGGTTACTGCTAGCACCAAACTCGGGTGACAGTGCTGAAACAACAGGAAAGCAACGAATCAGTTCTAACTCAGTCCAGAACACGAGGCAGTTTTTCCAAAAGGCTCTAGGATGTACTCATGGTCTCATGGTGCTATAGGCCTCTGTTGGGGCTGTTGCCTTGATTACAAAGGAATTTGGCTAACTGCATTTTCATTTGGCTGTTTGGATTGTGGATAAGCAGGTGTTCGTGCTTCTTGGAGTAGAACGGGCCTGACAGCACTGGGGGAGGAAGAAGCCAGCAGTGGTCAAGAATATCTTACGTCCTGCTCTCCTTCACCCCTGTAGGTTCCAAAAACTGCGTCTGGCCTGTGGCTCAGAGCGCTTAATTCTGCGCTCCCCCATCCAGCCACAGATCTCCCTGTGCGAGGCACCTGCCAGCCCTCTGCAGCTGCCTGGAGGCAACGTCACCATCACCTACAGCTATGCTGGGGCCAGAGCACCCATGGGCCAGGGCTTCCTGCTCTCCTACAGCCAAGGTGGGCTGGACAGGGCTGTCTGTGGTGCTACTAGAACAGGCAGTGGAAGCCTGAGGGAGGAGGGGAGGATCCTGCCAGCTCCAGTGCTTCACAGCCCCTCTCCATGGTGCCTCTGCAGATTGGCTGATGTGCCTGCAGGAAGAGTTCCAGTGCCTGAACCACCGCTGTGTGCCCTTGGTCCAGCGCTGTGACGGGGTCGATGCCTGTGGCGATGGCTCTGACGAGGCAGGTTGCAGTTCAGACCCCTTCCCCAAACTGACGCCGGCCCCTGTCCCCACCCCACCCTGCAATCACACCTTGGAAGACTTCTATGGGGTCTTCTCCTCCCTCGGATACTCACACCTGGCCTCAGTCTCCCATCCCCAGTCCTGCCTCTGGCTGTTGGACCCCCATGATGGCCGGCGCCTGGCAGTGCGCTTCACGGCCCTGGACCTGGGCTATGGAGATGCAGTGCACGTGTATGATGGCGCCGGGCCCCCCGAGACCCTCCGGCTGCTGCGCAGCCTCACCCACTTCAGCAACGGCAAGGCTGTCACCGTGGAGACACTGTCCGGCCAGGCCACCGTGGACTACCACACAGTCGCTTGGAGCAGTGGTCGGGGCTTCAATGCCACCTACCACGTGCGGGGCTACTGCTTGCCTTGGGACCGACCCTGTGGCTTAGGCTCTGGCTTGGGGGCTAGCGAGGGCCTAGGCGAGCGCTGCTACAGCGAGGCGCAGCGCTGCGACGGCTCATGGGACTGCGCCGACGGCACGGACGAGGAGAACTGCCCCAGCTGTCCACCTGGACACTACCCCTGTGGGGCCGCTGGCACCCCCGGTGCCACAGCCTGCTACCTGCCTGCTGACCGCTGCAACTACCAGACCTTCTGTGCTGATGGAGCAGACGAGAGACGCTGTCGGCACTGCCAGCCTGGCAACTTCCGGTGCCGAGACGAGAAGTGCGTGTACGAGACGTGGGTGTGCGACGGGCAGCCAGACTGTGCTGATGGCAGCGACGAGTGGGACTGCTCCTATGCCCTGCCCCGCAAGGTCATTACCGCCGCGGTCATAGGCAGCCTCGTGTGCGGCTTGCTGCTGGTCATTGCCCTGGGCTGCACCTGCAAGCTCTATGCCATTCGTACCCAGGAGTACAGGTCAGTGGGAATGCAGCTGGCGGTAGAGGCGTGGGGACTGAGGGCGGGACAGGGCCTGTGCAGCCACAGAAGACCAGAGGGTGCCCACATTGGGGACAGGTTCTGGTGACCAGCTTCTGGGTTGGCTCCTAGGGTTGTCTAGCTTGGCAGATGTGCTCTTCTGAGGAGGGGACAGGTCTAGATCCTGAAAGCCATCTCAAGGAAGGAGGGGGATGTCAGATGACTTTGGAAAGCCGTGGCCTAGCTCCGGGTGCCCCGGCCTGGGTGCGGAGGAAAGAGGCCTGTCCAGGCTGGGGCAGGCGGCTCTGGTGAGCAGCACCTGTGACCGAGCCGTCCTCGTCCCTTCCAGCATCTTTGCCCCCCTCTCCCGGACAGAGGCCGAGATTGTGCAACAGCAGGCGCCTCCCTCCTACGGGCAGCTCATTGCCCAGGGCGCCATCCCACCTGTAGAGGACTTCCCTACAGAGAACCCGAATGACGTAAGTCACCCTCCCCAGCCGGACCACCTCCCACTCCCGGCCCTTCCTTCTTTCAGGCTTCTGGCCGTCCCCACCCCCTCTGACTCTGGTGTTTTCATCCTCTCCTTGCAGAACTCCGTGCTGGGCAACCTGCGTTCTCTGCTACAGATCTTGCGCCAGGACATGACTCCAGGGGGCGCCTCGGGCACCCGCCGCCGCCAGCGGGGCCGCTCTATGCGCCGCCTGGTGCGCCGTCTCCGCCGCTGGGGCCTGCTTCCGCGAACCAGTCCCCCAGCCCGGACCTCTGAGACCAGATCCCAGGTCACACCTTCTGCTGCTCCCCCTGAGACCTTAGATGGCAGCACAGGTCCAGCCCGTGAGGGCGGGGCGGTGGGTGGGCAGGATGGGGAACAGGCACCCCCGCTGCCTGTAAAGGCTCCACTGCCACCTGCCAGCACGTCTCCAGCCTTCCCCACTGTCCCCGAGGCCCCAGGGCCACTACCTGCGGCGCCCCTGGAGCCATCACTGCTGTCTGGAGTGGTACAGGCCCTGCGAGTCCGCCTCCTGCCCAGCCTGCGGCCGCCAGGACCAACCCGGGCCCCACCTGGACCCCACACAACAGTCCTGTCCCCAGAGGACGAGGACGATGTGCTGCTGGTGCCACTGGCTGAGCCCGGGGTCTGGGTGGTTGAAGCAGAAGATGAGCCACTGCTGGCCTGAGGTGACCTGGCTCCCCTGGGTGCTCTATTCACAGTGACAGCAACCCTTTAGAGGGCAGCTCAGCTTCCCATCCACTACTTCCCTCCCTGTCCCTCAGTGTGAGGGCACTTGATGGGACTCTCATGGATCCCATGTAGCTGCTATAAAGTTAGGTGTCCCTCAGGCAGGGAGAGGGCTCACACAGAGCCCCCTCTCTGCGCATGGCCAGAGACCACAGTCCTCCACCAACCTCTCCCCACACCACCACCATTTGGGTAGCTGTTTTTAAAAAGTAAAGTTCTTAAAGGGTCATAGGCCTGGACACTCCATCCTTGCCAAACCCACCCAAAAGTGGCCTTAAGCACCAGAATGCCAATTGGCTGGAGACTTCCAGCCCCCAAGGGGAGGATTTGGGCAGGCCCTGGGGTTTTGCCAATGGTGGTCCCTCCTACAAGGCCTGGATCATAAAAAGAGCACAGCAAATGCTTTTGTTCCATAGCCAGGCCATTGTCCAGGAAGCCAAGGTTGAAAATAAAGGAATCAGAAATTTAAGATTTTTGTAAATGAGCTGTGAGCACGAGCCCCGCCTCTCTGCCCATCTCAGCTTATGCTCCCCTCACCTTACTCCTCCCTATGAAGGTCTTTGCCCTCCACCTCCTGGCCTTTTCCTATTTATCTTCCAACCACCCATCCTTGGTTTTTATACCACTCAGAGGGTAAGAAAATTCTGGGAACCCTAAGACTAACCCTCTCCACCTGCACTCACTGCCTGGGGCCCAGCTCTACAGTGACTGACACCAGCAGTGAGCACCAAGCCTCCTTACTCACCGCCAGGCTGGAAGTCGTGAGCCCGCTGGGCCCTGCAGCTGAGAAACTTCCCATTTATGGAGTACTCACAGAGCACTAGTCACAGAAGCAGACTGTCCCTGGTGAAACACTTCTGCCCTCCATCCTCCACCCTACCAGGCATTTTCAGTCTGTCCTAGGCAAGACAGATGAACTCTCAGCCAGGATGCCTCAAAGCGGGCAAAGATGCGTCCAGAGAAAAATCATAATCATTCAGGGTGTGAAGATGCTAGCATCACCTTGGCCAGATCCAAGAGGTCTTCCTGGAAGAGGGCCCAAACTAGATCCTAAAGAATGCTGTCAGTAGCTGGTATAGAATTGTGAATTTTAGGCGGGGTGAGAGTCCATACGATAAGCAAACTAAGGAGACAGTGAGGGCTAGGGCTGTAAGAGGGACCCTAGACTTCCTGAGAAAGGGACTCAGGGGCACAAGCAATAGCCAGAGCCAAAGAGCTGGAGAGGGTAATGGAGGAGGGAATGATCTGTGAGAAATGTTGGGACCCAGCCTGTGGTAAGCAAGCTGACAGAGCTGTCCCAGAGTTTAAAAGGAAAATCAGCCGGGACAAAGGATTTAGAAAGAGCCTATGGGAGTGGGTGTGATGCCCACAGGAGCAGAGCTGAGGCATTCCCTAACAGAATCAGTCCCCGGGAAAGGGCTCCCCCTTAGGCTCCCTTACCCTTCCTGCCTGGCCCGGCCTATCCCCACCTCCCTGGTGGAGGGGCCCTGTTGATTACACACTGCCAGCATCCTCACACCCAGCACTAACTGCATACCGTTCCCTCTCGCAGCGAGCAGGAGCCTAGGGAAGTGGCTGAGGGGATATGGTACAGTCCTGGGACACTGGCATCTTGGCTTGGAGAAGACTCAAGCACCTTTCACTCCACGCCCTCTCCAGAGATTGGGGAAGGGGCTCCAGAGATTCTCATCCTTGCTTGCTGTTCTCCCTCCAGGCCTGCCTTCCCCAGTGTAAACAATCACTGGGTCCCACCCGCGTCAGGCCCAGTGAAAACAGGCAGGGAATGTTGATTTCCCCTCCCATGCCTCTCCATCACCTGGCCTCTGCCTCTCCCTGCTCCTCTCCTTCTCCATAGCCACCTCGAAACCTTCAGCCTGATATCCTCATCCTTGTCCTGCTCCAGACCTTTTACCTCCTAGGGGTATTTGAAACTTGAAAATGGACAAAGATTTAAGGTAGAACAATGTTCCTCGTGGTGGAATGCTTCAGAATGCTGGAGGGAGGACTTGAAGATAGAGTTCACTAGGAAGCCCTGTGCATGTAGATTTATGGGCCTGAAAGAAGATTCGTCTAGGTGCTGGGTGTGTAATCTAGGAGGTGCAAGCAGTAACACCATTTTTGTCAGCCACAGTGAAGCCCCAGGTGGCGGGGAGAGGGGACTGACATTGTACAGGCAGAATGGGGAAACTAAGATAGAGGGTCTTACCCAGGCAAGAGTGGGGCACTAGGAGGCTGTCACCCAAGTTATTTTCACCATGGCCCAAGGAAAAAGAAGTGAGGTGACTTCAGATCGTATCAGGATAGACACCACTGTCCAAGGTGCCCAGTATCGGGGGTGTGGGACTCATGCAAAGGCCCTTGGTGGGGAGGAGGGAGGTGATCTCAGTTATGAGATGGGGATCAGGCTGAAAATCTGAGATAAATGTGAGCAGATACCAGAATTTGGTCCTTAAGGAGCAGAATCTGGGCCTGAACCAAGCTCCAGGCCACGCTGGGAGGGGAAAGGGACCCCCAGCCACACAGCCTGAGACTGGGGGAGCACCAAATTGTTGGGCAACCTGCTGAGTGCCAAACCCTTTATCACACGTAGCTAACCCTCACAACAAGGCTGTGCCATGGGCATCACAGCCCCAATTCACAGGCTCATGAGCAGCTTCAGAGGAATTAAGACTGCTCCAGTCTCTACTGAGAGGCAGACTTAAATCTGGATCAGCTCGGTTCCAAATCTCAGTCTGTCCCACTATTACACAGGACCTCCAATTCCTGAGGGAGCCTTGACCTGCGCTGGGCAAGTGCCCCTGCGCTGGGCAAGTGCACAGCCTCTTACCAGTGGGACAAGAGAGATGGTGGTTCAAGATGAAACTCAGCATGCGTCTGTGGCCTAAGGCTGGATTGAGGGCAGGCAGAAGTCATGGTCAAGAATCCTCGCTGGGGTCTCCAGCCCCTGACACTCTTATCTAGTATCATAGAAATGAATTCTACCACCTAAATGAGTTTTCCAGAAACATAAAGCTCACCCCTTTACAATTTAAAACTTTTTAAAAACTCATTCTGGAAGGAAATCACTCTAAAACATTACACTCGTCTTCAGCCCATCTGCACTATAATATAAATCCTTCTGGATAGCTGAGGATCATTCATAGACACCAAAAACCTCTGCAGCAATGTTTTCAGAAGCTGTAACAGCGTCAGAAAAGCTATTTGCCTTAATGCCAGATGACCTTGGACCACTTTTTAAATACTTATGACTGCTTTAAAAGTTTTCTGTGGGGACTTCCCTGGTGGTGCAGTGGTTAAGAATCCGCTTGCCAATGCAGGGGACACAGGTTCGAGCCCTGGTGCGGGAAGATCCCACATGCTGCGGAGCAACTAAGCCCGTGTGCCACCACTACTGAGCCTGCGCTCCAGAGCCCGCGAGCCACAACTACTGAGCCCACAGGGCAGAACTACTGAAGCCCGCGCACCTAGAGCCCGTGCTCCGCAACAAGAGAAGCCACCGCAATGAGAAGCCCGCACACTGCAACAAAGAGTAGCCCCCACTCGCCGCAACTAGAGAAAGCCCACGCACAGCAACGAAGACCCAACACAGCCAAAAATAAATAAATAAATTTTAAAAATTTAAAAAGTAAAAGTTTTCTGTGATACTGCTTCCCTTGCTACCAAGCCATCAGGGGTCACTAGCTGCTATAAATGTGCTTCTAATCTTTGAGCACAGGAACACACATGGACACATTAAAATTGTGAATAAAGTAAGAACAAGTAGGCTGTGATTGAGGACTGTAGAGTCTGTCCAGTGAGTGAAGCACATGAAGACTGTAGCTGCTTAAGAGTTCTTTCTGCTCCCTCTAGACCCCACAATGTTACCCTGTAGTTGACCTCCACATAAGTGAAGCGTCACTGCACTAGTAATCCCGAGATCACTATTCGCTTCTTCAATTGGAAAAGTCCACTGAAGATCGCAATATAGATTGTCCCCAATAATAGGAGACAGTTGGAATATTTAAGACAAGGAAGGCAGCATAGCATAGAGACGAAAAACAGTCTTTGGCATTGGAAAGATCTGGGTGGGAATCCTGGTGTCCCCATTTTCCAGCTGCATGATTGATTTGGGGGACAGGCCACTCACCCACCACTCTGAGCCTCAGGGTCATGAGGATGAAAGGAGAGAATGCAGGAAGGTGCTTAGCACAGCATCTGGCAAAAATGGGGTGAGAAGGGGCCAGGAAATCGGAATGTGTGTTTGGGTCCTTGGGGGCATCAGGAAGACAAGAGTGGGAGCCTGAAGGGAAAGGGACCGGGCAGAAAAGGAGCAGTAAAGGAGCCCCGCTATCCTGGCTTCCCCCCCAAGAGGTAGGTGTCATTGTGTGTCTGCCCTGTGTAGCCCAGAAGGCCTGGGGCTGCCCCAGAGAGCACTGAGAGGGGGGCTGGCACCCGCACTGGGGATTGGGAACTTCTTCTAGAGGGCTGTCTCTCCCCTTTTTCCTGCTCTGATTAACACGAGGTTGGTGGGCCGGGCAGGGAGGGAGAGATGGGGAAGGAGTCCCCACAATGGTTTGTACCCACCTGAACCTAGTAAAAAAATGAAGCTGCCAAACAAAGCAGCCATGTCTCCTTCCTCAAAGCCCCCATCTGCCTAGGGGCCAGGCTGGGAAATGGGTACTGCTGTGGGCCTTAGCCCAGAAGGGGTAATATGGGGAAGAGGGGGTGGCAGAGAAGCTTGGTGGCGGGGTGGCTGTCCTCCTGTCCCTGCGTCTTTTTTGGTTTCTTCCTTTAGCCCCTCCATTTAGCTACTGAGCACCCACTCCGGGCTGAACACTGGGCTAAGGGGCTGGGATACGGAGACAAATGACGCATAGTCCTGGCTCCTGGAGAAAGACCACCCAGGCCCTGGGTCCTTACCTCCTCCCATCCTCAGCTCCCTTGCCCACTGACCCCTCACCCCACTTCTCTGAACCCGTCTCTTCTGCCCCTCTGACTTTGTTCTGTTCATGTCTTAACCAGACTCCGCAGTGTGTGTGCTCCCAGAGGGAAGCGATGCAAAGGGGGCTGCGGGGGGGGGGGGGGCAGAAAGGAGGGAATCCCGCTGACATCACGGCTCATTAGCATATGTGACCTCATCAGGGGGTGGGACTGTTTCCCCAGGTGTCTAGGGGGAGGGCATGGGGGGTGGTATTTAAAGGGAAAAGCTGACAGTGCTGCTGAGTGAGGGAGCGGGTGCTGCGAGCCGCCAGGCTGCACACGCACACGCACACCGATGCACACAGACCTCGACACCGACATGGACACGGACACAGAAACCACAGCACTCTGCCCCGCCGGCAGCCACCGGGCCTCCCCGCCAGGGACGCCCACACCAGGTGAGGGCTGAGCTGGCAGGTGCTGGCTGCAACCATGGGGGTGGGAGCTGAAGCTTTGGTGGGGAGGTCAGAACTAGGGGTTGAAGGAGCTCGAACCCAAACAGCAAGAGGAGAAGAGCAACTCAGGAAGTGGGGAAGCCTCCTGCCCACACCAGGACTGGGGCTCGGCTGAGGTGGGGGGCTAGGGGGCAGAGGTGGGCTGCCTAAATGTCACCTCACCCATCACCGGGGGCTTCCCTGGGGAAACTGGTACTTAGCCCCTAGGTCTGCCTCATTCCCAAGAGGTTGGGACGGGCAGGAGGGAAGGGGGAAAGACAAGGGGCAGCCCACAAGCCTGGGAATCACGGGCAGGGGGCTACCCTGGGGAACTGTTTTGAGGGTTTCTCTGGCTCCTGGAGGCCCTGGCTGCCAGCCAAGTATTGATCCTGGGCTATTTCCAGCCTCTCTCTATCCCCCTTTGTTATGTCTGTGGTTCCTCCTCCAGTTACCCTGACCCGTGCATTGTCACTCTCCCTGCTCCTGCTCTCTCGCTATTTCTCCTCCTCCCTCCCTCTCTCTCCCTCCCTCAGCCTCACGATGAACACAATATTCTGTCGGACTCACAGGGACAGCCAGGGGTGCAGAAGGATTCTCACATACAGACATGCATTGGGGGATGCTTACCTACAGGGCCATGGGAAGAGGCAGCCCCTTTAACACACCCATGGAGACCCAACACACACATCTCAGTGAGCAAAGGCCCTTCCCTGGGAACAGGCTCCCCACAAAGTTTTTGACTCTATCAGTACCCAACCCCAGAACCTGGGCAGCAGCTTCAGTTTATCCCCTGTGTGGGGATCATCAGTGCAGGAAGCAGGAGGGGGCAGGGCCTCCCGGTGGAAGGAGGGGCAGCCCCCGGCCAGAGGCCTAGTCTGGGGGTGTGCCTGTGTGTCAGTGTGAAGTGTGAGTGGGTGTGCAAGCCTGCACACAGGTGCCTCCCTTGCATGGGGCATGTTTTGAACGGGTTGTGGCTGGAACCACACTGGGCAAGCCTTCAGGTCAGCCCCTGGGAGCCCCACCAGTTCAGGCTTCTGGTGGAGTTCAGTGGAAGAGGTCGGACCAAAGATTCTCAGCTCCTTCTGGGTCACGGTCATCGACTGGGCCTTTGAGGCTGGAGCAGCCAGGACTGAGTCCTCTGCAGGTGTCTAGGCCTACCCCACTCATAGCTTCCTTCTCTTTGCCGCCCCAGAAGCAGATGCTACACTGCTGAAGAAGCCAGAGAAACTGTTGGCAGGGTTGGACCGGGGCGGGCCACCCCCTGCCCCGGGGGCCCCCAGACGAAGAGGCAGTATGCCTGTCCCCTACAAGCACCAGCTGCGGCGGGCCCAGGCTGTAGATGAACTTGACTGGCCACCTCAAACCTCATCCCCTGGCTCCTCTGACTCCCTGGGCTCAGAAGAGGCAGCCCCCACCCAAAAGGATGGCATCTTCAAGGTCATGCTGGTGGGGGAGAGCGGCGTGGGCAAGAGCACCCTAGCAGGCACTTTCGGTGGTCTCCAGGGAGACAGTGCTCACGAGCCGGAGAACCCAGGTATTTGGGGGAGCCCTGCAAGGATTGAGGGTGCCTCTGGAGCCCTAGTCAGGGATGTAAGAGCTCAAGGCATGAACAGTCCTGGAGGCCAGAACCTAAGAGAAACTGTTTCAATGCTTTCTGTGGCAACCTCCCTGGAGGGGGTCCCTGGTGCTGGGATCTAAGGCATCCCTGGTTACCAGGTCTTACAGGTGTTGGGGAGCCTCCTAATGGGCTCTATTCCCTATCCCTATTTCCCAACAGAGGACACCTATGAGAGACGCATCATGGTGGATAAGGAGGAAGTGACTCTAGTTGTTTATGACATCTGGGAACAGGTGAGAACTAAGATGTGGCTGCAAGCAGGTGATGAAACCTGGGAGAGCTGAGGAGGGGCCAAGTATGGCTGAAGGCTGAAGGCTGGTGGGACTACAGCCCCTGGTTTTAACATGTAGTGGAACCTGACCTTTCATATATATTGTCTCAGAGAGCAAAGGCTCACACCTATGCACATACCATGGCATTGAGAGCTGCTGTCTGGTTTCCAGGATCTTCTGACCCAGAGGAAAGTTAGGATCTGGATTTGACAAACCCTGCAACTGCAAGCCAGGCTGAACACCCTGAAACTGACCCCCTCTGTACATTTTTCAGCCTAGAAGATCCTGATCTGAGAGGACAGAAGCTCAGGGCTCTGTAATGTCAGGGAAGGGGAAAAAAGTGAGGACTTGTGAATATTTGGACATAAATGATTACTATGCAGAAACGAGAGGCCAGATTACACACACTTGAATAGCATTCATTTTTTAAGAGCTTAAGCATAAGAAAGTAGGATGGGCTACCCTAGTCTAGGATCCTATGTCCCCCATTCGCCCATGTGGGGCTCACATTACAAACTTCTCCCTCCTCCACAAACACACTCTGAGTATGGAGATTCTGCCATTAACTAGCTCTGTGTCCTAAGCAGGTGGCTTCTCCCTCACATCCTGGCTCCTCATCCTTGAGGTGTAGGTGCTGGGCAGGTTCTCCCATGCCTCCAGCCCTGACGTTCCACGACTCTCTGCCCATCTGCAGGGGGATGCAGGGGGGTGGCTGCAGGACCACTGCCTTCAGACGGGGGATGCCTTTCTCATCGTCTTCTCAGTCACCGACCGACAAAGCTTCTCCAAAGTTCCAGAGACCCTACTACGGCTCAGGGCTGGGAGGCCCCACCATGACCTGCCTGTCATCCTCGTTGGAAACAAGAGTGACCTGGCCCGCTCCCGGGAGGTCTCACTGGAGGGTGAGTACCCTGAACCTCATCCATGTTTGCAATCTCAGGGAACCCTCTCCCTTCCAGGACACCTCTTCTCCATAAGGCCCTTTTACCCTCCTGGGTGCACAAAATTGCAGTTAGCCCCAGGCTAAGGGCAGACTCTCAATGCCCACGCCTAGGGCCCCGAGACTCCCTTCTCTTCCCCCTCACCTCTTCTCAAGGCCCCTTTCTCCCTCCCCCTCCACACCACCACCGCCCTCCACTTAATCCCTGCTTGTTCCATCAGTTGCAAGAGATCCATTTGCCCCAATCCCTTTCCACTGCACGCCCTGGACCCCCCAGACCCAGCCTCGCCCGGCCCCGGGCCCAGCGCAGCCCCATGGGCGGGCGGGCGCCTGAACACGTCCCTTCCTGCAGAGGGCCGCCATCTGGCAGGGACACTGAGCTGCAAGCACATCGAGACGTCGGCCGCGCTGCACCACAACACGCGGGAGCTCTTCGAGGGAGCGGTGCGCCAGATCCGGCTGCGGCGGGGCTCGAACCGCGCTGGGGGCCCGCAGCCCGAGTGGGGCAGGCCCGAGGGCCCCGCGCCGCCCACGCGCCGCGAGAGCCTCACCAAGAAGGCCAAGCGCTTCCTTGCCAACCTGGTGCCGCGCAACACCAAGTTCTTCAAGCAGCGCTCCAGGTCGTGTCACGACCTCTCCGTGCTCTGAGCCGCGGTCGCTATGGTCACCGTGGTCGCCATGGTCACCGCGGTCGCCATGGTCACCGCGCCCTCCGCTCGCCCCCTCGCCCCGCCCCGCTCCGGCTTCCTCTGTGAAGACAGTCTAGGAAACCAGAAACTCCCGGGACGCCCCGGTGTGACTATGGGAGTCGGGCCCCCCGCCCCCAGACCCCGGCGGGCGTCGCCCCACCCGCTCCGCGCGCCCCCCGGTTACCTCCCGGCCTCGGGGCTCCTGGAAGGCGAGGACGCTGACCCGCGGGGGTCGCGCAGCGACTGTTGGGCGGGGCGGCTTCCGGCGGGCGGGGAGGGAAGTAGTTCTGCAAGGTATTTTGTTTTTTTATTAATTCACGCTTGACCACCTCTCCCGTAAAGAGATGCTAAAAGCAAGAACTGGAAAAGTGCTTTGTAAACTCCTCTACAGTTTTCCACCTTTGTACTCAGCGCGAATATGCCTCAACTTTAAGAGATTCTTAAAGGTAAAGACACGGAGCCGCTTCTTTGAGACTTTCCTAAAGCGTCCTGGCTCTGATCTGCTGCACTTGTCCACTTTGCCTTTAAGAAGTTCTTAAAGGCAAGGGCCTGGAAGCGCTGTTCTTCTGAATTGATTGTGATTTACCATTACACCACGGCACTTCCCCTTTAAGGTTGTTAAGGGGAAGGTGTGCAGAGACTTTTGCCTGAAGAGCTGAGCGGTGGCAACCCGCCTTTAGCCAGGTCCCAGGAGGCACCAGCAAGGGGGCCACCCTTCCCTTTTCAATAAAGAATTTTTCTACTGCACTTGCTCACTTTTGACTCTCTGTTCTCAAAGCCCCCCCACGGAAGGGATGGGTGTATTTAGGTTCCTTGTTCCTCTGAGCCTGAGTTTTCTTGTCTGTAACGGTTCTTGGGAGACTCCGGATCTGACTTAGTTCTGGAGTAGTCATAACAAGGGGCAAAAGGCCCCTAAAGTTTACGGAGTCCAGCTTGTCCCTTTGCCAATGAAAAAATAGGCCTGGAGAGGAGCAGGGACCCGTTAGAATTAATTTGGTAACTCAGTGACCAAGTCCCCATCACCTTACCCCTTATCCGGCAAGGAGCAAGCTGGAGGCTACATTTTGCACCCAGAACTACACTCAGCTGTGACCTGGGCTGATTCAAGGTGGGGCCCACATCCAACAGGGAGGCCCATCAGCTGGGGCGTGATAGGGTTGGCCTGCACCTCCCCAGCTGTCACCTGCAAGGTCCCTGTGAGAGCTGAAGCTGTCACTGCCTCCCCTGGGGACGCCCACGCCTGCTGCTGCCTGAGCTGAGTCTGAACAAAGAGAGCAGAGGCAGCAGTTCCCCTCACCCCTAGACATACAATACAGCTACCCGAGCACCTGAGGGCCAGGCCTCCACTCCACCCCACCCAGGTTCCCAGAACTCGATGGAAAGAGGGATGAGATGTCTCCTGAGTCCTTGCAGCTGGGGAGGAGCCAAGGGGGACCAGCCCAGCACAGGTGGTGAGATGATGATATGAATAATGACACTATCCTTAGGACTTAATTTACTTTATCTCAATTCTTTAATGACTATATGAGGTGTCACTACCTCTTCTACTGTGGAAGAAACAGAAAGTAACTTGCCTGAGGTCAATAAGCAATAGAGCTGGGATTGCACTCTCGTCTGCTTGATACTTAATGGTGATTGTATCCAGCCTTGCATCTGAGGTTCCCCTTCAGTGAGGATGAGGGGAAGAGGGAGAGGGACAGTAGAAAGAATGCAGGGGACACTATGGGCAGAGCCATGGGCAGTGGCTGTGGTAAAAGGGCCAGAGAAATTACAAGGCTATAGTGGCGTAAGCCAGCTCTAAACTCGGGGGACCAGGAACAGCGGCAGTGCAAATTGTAAACTGCAGGAAAACACACTGGGCCCATTAAGGGACCAAATGGTCCTACAGTTGCGTTGAAACCTCAGGGACATGAAGAGGAGGGCTAAGAGATGAGCACCGAAAAGAAGTTTGGGAGCCCTATTGCAAAGGACCTTAAATGCCAGGCAAAGGAGTTTGTGCCCAACTCTGTAGGCAGTGAGAGTCACTGAAGGGTTTTGAGTGTGTAAGCGATATGATGGGGCTGGTCCTTTGGGAAGAGGAGGCAAGGAGATGGACTGGAGCAGCAGAGGCAAGGCCTGAAGAGATTAGTTTAGGGGACAATCACAGTAATACACATGGAAGGTAATGAAGGACCACGCTGAGGGAGATGGCAGTGGGAAAGGAGAGGCGGCATGGAACTTAGAGTCAGAATCTGTGGGACTTGACAACTGAGTGGCTGGGTATAAAGACAGGGAGAAGTTGCAGCTGATGGGAGGATGGTGAGGAACTGGGAGTTAGGGGGCAGGGGAGGTAGCCGGTAAATGGCTCCATTTTGGAGACTCTTGAGTTTGAGATGCTCAGAAATACATCCCTGGACAGCTGAGTCTGAAATTCAAAACAAGTTAGGGCAAGAGACACAGATAGGAGAATAATTGCCATACCAATGGTAGTAAAGCCAGAGGAAAGGATGAGATGCAGGGCAGTCACACAGGGCCCCATGCTTAGTTTAATGCTCTGCTGTCGCTTGAACAAGGCTCCTTGAAGAAGGAACCCTGCATTTTCATTTTGCACCAGGGACCCACTAAGGGAGAGGCTAAGAGGATGCAGTACAGGCTGGAATCCTTAGCCTCAAACCACACATGGGCTTTAGGGGTCTGTGATTCTTGTGAAATGGTACAATCCGATGCGTTTGTGCAGTCACGCATTTGTCTGAGAATAGGTTCACGAATTTCATCAGATTTCCAAAGGGGTCTATGACCCAACAAATCACGAGCCGGGATGGTACTGACTGCTGCTGAGAAGGGGAACTGGGTGGGTGGACAACAGGTGTAGGAGGTTTACTTTTCATTGTATGCCTTTCTTCTACCTTTTGGGTTTTTAACTATGGCTAAATAAATAATTTTTTTAAAATAAATTATTTATTTTTGGCTGCATTGGGTCTTTGTTGCTGCACGCGGGCTTTCTCTAGTTGCAGAGAGCGAGGACTACTCTTTGTTGCGGTGGGCGGGCTTCTCATTGTGGTGGCTTCTCATGGGCTCTAGGCATGCGGGCTTCAGTAGTTGTGGCATGAGGGCTCAGTAGTTGTGGCTCACAGCCTCAGTAGTTGTGGTGCACGGGCTTAGTTGCTCCGCAGCATGTGGGATTTTCCCGGACCAGGGATCGAACCCATGTCCCCTGCATTGGCAGGCGGATTGTTAACCGCTGCGCCACCAGGGAAGTCCCTAAACTAAATAATTTAAAACAAAACAAAGCTTTGGTGTTCCAGAGAAAGAAGAGGGACCAAAGAGAGAGTCCTGGGGACAGGCAGATGAAGAAGGTGGGATGCAGCTGCCAAAGAAGTGGTGGAGGAACTAGGGTTGAGCAGGTAGTGGCTACTGCCCAGGGAGAAGGGTTTTCTAGAGGAAGAGTACCACCACTGGTCAAATGTGGCAGGAGCAGAGGATGAGGAACCAGAAGGCCCAGTGCCTTTCATGTGGCAGAAGTCTAAAGATGATGACGGCAGGACCTCCCCCATGAGGGGAGCCACACACACCACAAGCTTCCCTCCCCCCAACTCAGCCAGTTCCATCAGCCCGACCCATCTGTGTGTTCCCTCCAGACGCCTACAGGAAAGAGCTCAGAACAGACAGAAGCTGAAGCCCGCTCCTGCTAGACTTGGGAGAGGTGGGGTCTTCTCTGAGAGCCTGGCCACTCTTCTCCCTCCCTCTGATCAAGGCAAAGTAAGCCCAGGCTGCTGATCTGGACTGGCATGAGACCAGCAAAGGGGCCCGACGCTGAGCTGCCTGTGCCAGGTAAGATCCTCTCTGCCCTCATGCGCCCTTTTTTTAAAAAAATTAATTTATTTATTTATTATTTATTTTTGGCTGCGTTGGGTCTTTGTTGCTGCGCGCGGCTTTCTCTAGTTGCAAAGAGCAGGGGCTACTCTTTGTTGCGGTGCGCGGGCTTCTCATTGCGGTGGCCTCTCCTGTTGCGGAGCACGGGCTCTAGGCGCACGGGCTCCAGTAGTTGTGGCACGTGGGCTTAGTTGCTCCGGGCATGTGGGATCTTCCCGGACCAGGGATCGAACCCGGGTCCCCTGCATTGGCAGGCGGATTCTTAACCACTGCGCCACCAGGTAAGCCCCGTACTCCTCTTAACCACTCCTATTTTGACTTGGGGTCTGTGCTCCCCTATCAGCTCAGTCCCTGCCCAACCTCTACTAACCCCATGCCGCCTGGCCCACAAGGCCGCCTCATTGGCCAAGAGCATAGACTGGGTGTTCTCTCCCTTGAGAGGCCAGAGGTGAGGCCAGTCCTGTCTTAGAAGTTATCCCTCTGCTCTGGGCCTCTGCTTACAATTGGGCCTTTGTGCCCTGCTGCATCTAACCCTCTTTAGAGACTGGAACAGGGGCTCTCCTCTTCTGAAGGACTGCCGGAGTCATGGAAGGACACTCTGCAAGTCTTCTGGGTTAAATCCTCACTCCCAGAAAGTCCACCCATACATACATCTTTTTATTAATCTAATCTAATTGTTCCAATCCACATCAGTCTAAGTAAAATCTTCCTGGACGTTTTAATCTTTCATCTACAAATGCTTGTTGCTCTGCTCAAGTATTGCCATATGCCAGTCACTGTGCTGGGCCCTAAAGAGAAAACAAATACAGATAAGGCACTATCCCTGCCCTCAAGTAGCTTACAATTGAGCTGGAGAGACAGGGCAAGTTGGAGGTAGCACTACCATGGCCAAAACAGCAGCAAACTATACCACATTCTGACTAACTGCAAGCTATATCACGTGCTCTAAGAAGTCTGAATGGAAGAGACAGAACATTTGGAAGACATATTTTAGGAACTGGGCCTTGAAGGTTATACATAGGCTGTAGATAGATGGGGGAAAGAAGGAAAAGAAATGTCTTGCGGCAAAACCACATGAGCAAATAAATGTACAGGAGAAATGGTGGGCAGCCTGCCACATGATGAGGTAAAGACCCTCCCTGTACAGAAGGAAGCAAAATTTGGGAGGATGTCAAAGGGTCCCAAAACCAGACAAGAGCATTCTGCTTCTTAGTCCTTTATCACCTGGTGGCTCTCTGATGGAAATACTCAAGGAATTTGAATCTTGATGTCATGACTCTACAGCTCGGTGGCCTTGTAAAGTCAAGGCGTGAATATAAATTCAATGGGGCTGTGCAAGCCTTTTACCTGGCACTCAGGCTATTTTCTGGATGGAAGTCTATGGAGAAAGTCACTCTTAACCTCTCTTGTCTTTCTGAACCTCAGCTCTTCCCAATCATAAAATGAGGATAAAGGCTTCCCTGGTGGTCCAGTGGTTAGGACTCTGCGCTTCCTGTGGGAACTAAGATCCTGCCTGCCACAAGGCGTGGCCAATAAATAAATAAATAAATAAAACGAGGATAATAATACCTATCTTGTAGGATAATCATGAGGACTAGATAAAAATGCAAATATCTTCATGATTATACAAATCAGCAGTGAAGTAATGCTTTTTACAGAAATTCTTTATTATTCTTCTTTTTTTAAAAATTTTTATTGGAGTATAGTTGATTTAGAAGCAATGTTTTTTTGCAACCTGTGTCTGGTCCCTTATTCAGGCAACCATGCAACATGCTAATCTCTCAAAGCATGGCACCACTCTGGAGATACAAATTTAAGTTGTGGTCCACAAAGTCCAACAGCCTCCCGCAAGACTCACAGGTAACCCATTATCGGATTTCTTGTTTGGGGAGTTTTGGGGGGAAGACTGGCAACTGAAGCCTAAGGATGGTATTATACTACACAGTTTCCCATTTTTCTGTTCAAATTACAACTTTAGGCAGAGGACCTGTGCTGATTTAAAATACTTATTCTGAAAGGAAACTGCCAGAGTAGGTAGGGCTAGGCTCTGGAGACCACAAAGACAGGTGCTATAGGAATGCTTGGGGGAGATTAGGAGGGATGCTTGCAAAGAACTATAACAGAGACTGCTCTGGGATTCTCCCCAGCCATACCAAGCAAAGGGCACTAGGTATCCTGAAGGTACTTGAGGGGCCCACCTTGATTTTCCAAAGCCATCTGGTTGTAACCTGATTAGAGTTTCAAGTATAAAGAGATTCGACCAGTGGGATTTGTTTTCCTGAAATGTAGCCTGTGTGTGACCTAGGACCTTGTAAGCCTGGGACTTTAGCCCAGGAACAATGAAGGTTTATTTTCACCATTGCCCCACCATCAGTTCCGCCCCTGTAAATCTCGAGCATTCTCAAAGTTGGGGAGGAGAATTAGGTCAGGTAGAAAGTCAAGTATGTAGGCATCCAGAGGAATGGGAAGCTATCAAGTTCTAAGGCCTCTACAGGTTATCATTTCATTGCATCCTCACAACATCCCCGAGACAGGTACTACTGTTATCATTTCCTGTCTAAAAGAGAGGAGTCTGAGTTAGAGAAGTAACACCTAAACTTACTCAGCTGGTTTGTGGCAGAAGAGAGATCTGAACCACATGGTGGTGTTCCAGAGTATGATCTTTCTGCTACAGGGTGGAGGTTCCCTGGCTTGGTTGGGCCCAGGAAGTGGGAGAAGGAGGCTAATTCTCAGCACCATTCATTTTAAACAAGTAGGCTTCAGGATGCTTGAAAGCTGACTGAAGTTCCCATCCTTTCTGGAATATTGGCAAGAGTCTGACAAGTCTCTGATTTCCAAGGTCATTGTTTCCCTCTTCTTGCAATCCAGCACTGACTGGCTCTTTTCCAATCTTCAGGCACCTCATCCACCCACTGCCCTCAAAAATAACTGCTTAATGGGTCTCCAGTAACTCCACCCAACTCCTTAAGGGCTCTTGAGAGCAGATCATCTGGGAGAGCCAAGAGAACTCATCCAACTTTTAAAAATATTTTATTTATTTACGGCTGCATTGGGTCTTCATCGTTGGGTCTTTGTTGCTGCATGCGGGCTTTCTCTAGTTGTGGCGAGCAGGGGCTACTCTTCGATGCGGTGCACGGGCTTCTCATTGCAGTGGCTTCTCTTGTTGCGGAGCACTGCCTCTAGGCACAAGGGCTTCAGTAATTGTGGCATGCGGGCTCAGAAGTTGTGGTGCAAGGGCTTAGTTGCTCCACAGCATGTGGGATCTCCCAGGACCAGGGATCGAACCTGTGTCCCCTGCATTGGCAGGCAGATTCTTAACCTCTGGGCCACCAGGGAAGTCCCTCATCCAACTTTTAAAAGTGATCTTTGATCATCTCTTTCCTTGCCTCCATCTTCCCACATGATCTAAGTTGACTGGTCTGCTTCACCTCACACAGAGCTCTCTCAACCAAGAACACACTTTGAGGGACTTCCCTGGTGGTGCAGTGGTTAAGAATCCGCCTGCCAATGCAGGGGACACGGGTTCGAGCCCTGGTCTGGGAAGATCCCACATGCCATGGAGCAACTAAGCCCATGCACCACAACTACTAAGCCTGCACTCTAGAGCCCGCGAGCCACAACTACTGAGCCCGCGTGCCGCAACTGCAAAGGTCTGTGCGCCTAGAACCTGTGCTCCGCAATGAGAAGCCCTCGCACCGCAACGATGACCCAATGCAGCCAAAAAAAAAAAAAAAAAAAAAAGAATACACTTTGCGAGCAATCAGTTCTGGATATAGAGTGCAAAAGTTGGAAGGGAAGGGGGTGATATCTGAAGCCAAAAGATTCAGACACACAGCTTCAGACCAGAACTCCTTTCCTGCATTCAGCTCATGACTACTGACTTCACCTGGTTGCCATGGGAACATCAGTCTCTGGGGTGGCAAGCATCACTTTAGACAGAAAGCTTCACAGGCTACCATGGTAACACCAAAAAGAGTAAAGCTGCCTCCTCTCTTGGAGCAGTGAGGAAGAAATGGACGAGACTGCTAGGAAAAGCAGGCTAGAAGGGACAGCCTCTGGAAAGCCTGGCTCTGACTTGAACTGAGAGGGAATTAATTCAACTCAACAGATACAAAATGGTGCAAACAAAACAGTAATGAAAAAGACACATCTATGACTGGCTTCATCAATCTATAACCATCTAGTAACAGAGTTTACAAAGAACTGTAAATAAAGTCAGAATAAGACCTACATAGGACCAAGAATACTGAAAAGGAAAATCAACTTCAACTAGGAAATCATCAGTCTTAAAGGACAGGATTTTGACCAGCAGAGAGGGGCAGAAAGAGAGAACAAGACAGTAGACATGGAAGTGGAAGAATTCAGCATATACTGAGAACTATGAGTATAGAGACAGAAAAAGTGACACTTCCCCATGACTCCAAGGCTTTGGCTTCCACAGTGATGCTGAGGCAGGTTAAGATTAAGATCAAGGGATCTGAAGCTAGACTGGACTGAAATCCCAAACTTGCTAACTGCATAATCGGGGGACAAGTTAGTTAACCTTTTGGGTATCAGTTTCCTCATTAACAAAGTAAAGATAATAAAAGAATCTACTTCAGAGGGTCGTTGTGAGGATTAAACAATTCAATACATATAAAATGATTCGGGGCTTCCCTGGTGGCGCAGTGGTTGAGAATCCGCCTGCCAATGCAGGGGACACGGGTTCGAGCCCTGGTCTGGGAGGATCCCACATGCCCCCGAGCGACTAGGCCCGTGAGCCACAATTGCTGAGCCTGCGCGTCTGGAGCCTGTGCTCCGCAACAAGAGAGGCCGCGATAGTGAGAGGCCCGTGCACCGCGATGAAGAGTGGCCCCCACTTGCCGCAACTAGAGAGAGCCCTCGCACAGAAACGAAGACCCAACACAGCCATAAATAAATAAATAAATAAATTAAATTAAAAAAAAAAATAAAGCAAATAATTTAAAAAAATAAATAAAAAATAAATAAAATGATTCGAACAATGCCTAACCCACACCAAATCCTGCATAAATGTAAATTCTCATTAACTGTTAACCACCCCACTTTTTGGTGCCAGGAGAGCCTCTTCTGACTGTCCAAGTAATACTCCCCCCCACTCCTTTTTTTTCCAGTTGCAGCACGCGAACTTCTTGGTTGCGGCATGCATGTGGGATCTAGTTCCCCGACCAGGGATCGAACCTGGGCCCCCCTGCATTGGGAGCGTGGAGTCTTACCCACCGGACCACCAGGGAAGTCCCTGTCCAGGTAATACTTCCTGATTCGCACCAGACTCTTTAAGAGAAAGGAGGGGCTGTGACAGAATATCTCCAAGTTTTTAGCTCATTTCCCTTCCTTACAAGCACCAAGACTAAAGGTTCATAGGTCACAGCCCTGCTTCCACTGGTAGCCCACAGAGCCTAAGAAAGAAGTAAGGTGAATCCCAATCCAGCAGCATTTAAAGAACAGGGAGGAATGCCACTGCCTTAGAGAAGAGAGAAGTGGAGGCTGTAAGCCGAAAGCCAGGTGAAAAATCCCATTCAGAATTGAGGACTGGTGGGAAAATTCTAACTGCGCTGGGAACAGACCTGGGCAAGTCTCATCTCTACTCCCACCTTAGCCACCGTGCTCAGGCAGGAGGTTGAGGGAGGCTCCTTTACATCAGGTTGGGCCCAGAGGCTGTTCACTGCCCCTTCTCTCCACTCCAACCACCCCCTATAGAGGGATGAGTAACAAGAAGGCACTGAGTCACACACAGTGACACCGGCTGTTACCCACTAGACATTGTCACCTTATGTGGGTTAAGACTAGAACAGAAGTTGTCTTAGACATTCCCTTACTTCCACCCTTGTCTCTCTCCCAGCAAAAAGCTATGCAAGGCTCTAAGAACAAGGAGCAAGGAAGAACTGAGGTGGAAGGACCCAAAGTGCAGGAAGGCCAAAGCAGCTAGGAATGGGAGTATAAGGAAACTGAGCAGTGGTGGGGGCCCACCTGAGGGCAGGAAGCAAGGCCTGGGGGTACCTACAGTTTGAAGATGTTCAAGACTGCCATGAGGAGGCCTGGCCCATAGCCTCAGGAGGATGCATAAAAATGGTCTGCACTGAGGTCAGGATGCCTTAGCAGCCGCATCAATAACTGCAAGGGACTGGGCCTTAGCCAGCTGCTCCTACCTAAAAATAACGCGGCCTCCTTCCCTTCTCCCAGGTCCAGAGAGCAAATTAGTACAGGGAAGGGGTAGGGGTGACAGTGGGTGAGACTGCAGCAGCCTGGAAGTCCCTCCAGAGTCCCAGTGGCCTTTTATGCCACAAGTAGGTTTCAGGTACTTAACACTGCAGTGTAAAGAGCAACGTCATAAGCTAACCACTAAAAAACCATCACTCTGCTTAGAAGCCTTAACTGACAAGTTAAAACCTAGCAGCAATTATCCAAATTTTTAGCGTGACAATAAACTCTCAACATTCTGTTGCATAGAGACCAGTAAAGAATGGAGGAAGCCCACAGAGCCCTGTCCCTGAACCTCAGACCTTCTCCTTTTGGTTGGTCCCTAGTTGGCGAGCCAGGCTCTGCGCTGGCCCCTTGTT
Organism: Eubalaena glacialis; assembly: GCF_028564815.1. Taxonomy (NCBI): domain Eukaryota; kingdom Metazoa; phylum Chordata; class Mammalia; order Artiodactyla; family Balaenidae; genus Eubalaena; species Eubalaena glacialis. The sequence continues at coordinate 120,458,420 of NC_083717.1, forward strand.
CTAAGCCTTACAAAGCAAGCAAAGGAAGGTGTGCCCTCACCTTTGGAAGGGCCATGCCTGGAATACTCAGCTCCCTGGAATTCATCGATCGGTCTCAGGCCTGTATTATCAGAGCCATATGGGAATAGTTGGGGGGACTGAAAGGACGAACAACTGCAGACTTAAGGCCTGGGGAGCCCTGATGTATAATGCCCAAACCCCTTTGGATACTGGACTGGATGTCCACTACAGAAAGGTCCAAAGGCGGGTACAGAGTTCAACAAGGTAAGAATGGTGAGCTTAGGAGGCTTCTCTGGTACTTAAGCTCCTCAGGATCACGAAACACCCTTCGAGCAAGGTGCAGAACGTGCTACCGTCACACTGCCATCTGGTGGAAAGACAAGATCTGTCCCCAGGCAGAGAGAGGGAGCCCAGAGGTCTGTCCACTAGGCAGGGAGGTTTGGAGATCATCAAGATAAAGACAGAAGGAGACCACGGGGCATAAAGACCACGGGAGTATAAAGCAGATACAGATGGCGTGTGTGCCTTTTGTCTGTTTTTCTTTCTAAAAATTAGATTTTTAAAAAATTAAAATAAAGGAAAGAAAACTCAATGGCATTACAAATGTTTTATATCCCTAGAACCATTCGTGGTTTTGGCTCAGGATAAGTTAACGTCAGACAGACACACCACTGGACCGAGACCACACACATGGGCAGCTGCCGCCACAACCGTGGGACCTGCCTTTTGTACAAAGTTTATATATATATATTTATATTTATGTACACAGATACAAGGGTATAAAATAGAGTGAGAAGGACTCACGTGTGCCCAGATGGGCTTGAGCCCACAGTCTCCAGAGGCACATGGAAGTGGTGGAGAGAAGCAGCCTCCCCTCCATCCTCCCACTCTGGGCCAAAGGAAGGACAACTACACAAAGGAAGATGGAAGATAACAGAAAGGTACTCCACCTTTCACTGAACTCCCGAATGCCCCTAAGACATCCAAAATGGCTGGCAGGAGAGATCATTCCCACACCTCCCAGCAAGATGTTGAGCCCACAGTAGCAGTTCTGGCCCCCAAGCTAAGGTTTAAGGCAGGCTTCCCAACGCACATGTCCGTGCTATCTTCCAGGGCCCTTGTAGCAGCAAGCCAGCACTTTCAAGGTTCACTCCCTCAAACCCCAAAGTCCTCACAGACCAGAGGTCTTAAAAGTTTTCTGTGACAGATTGTAGGGTAAAGGTACAGGCAGGCAGAGAGCAGTTAGGTCCTTCAGTTAATGCCCTATGGCCTTCCCAATGGGGGAGGAATCAAGGAATCAGTAAGAGGTGGTTGGAAAGGGCAAGGAAGGTCATCCCAGGAGACGATAAACACAGAGAAACAGATGTTCAATGCAAGTGCAGATTCTGTTCTCTTCAACTGGCAGCTTTGCTCACCAGGGTCCATTCCCACTGCGGCTGCGGTGGGCAGGAGCTCTCCTTGGTGTCCGAGGGGGTCCCAGTTCCCCCACCGTCAATGTTCACACCCTCAGGATGGTTTGGTCCACAGAATGGAGAGAAGGGGCCATGGAAGGGTAGACGTGGAGAAGGGAGTGGCAGGACCCAGAGGCACAGGGAGGCAGTGGACTGCGCCACTCATTACCTATGGCATGGAGAAGATGTAAACGGGAAGCCGGAGGAAAGAAAGTAACTGTGAACACTGAAATGAGCTGGGCCTTGAGACTCACATGGTTTGGGGGGTAAAGAGGCTGGAAAGCTGGAAGCACTGGGAGGCGATTGCCTGGGAGGCGAGGTTCAGGGCCGGACTCAGAGCTGGAACAAAGAGAGACAAGGGAGTTAGCACAGAGCATTCATGCTTTCCAGGCCCGACCCTTCTCTCCCTTTCCCAAGTCCAAGTCTACCAGTCAAAGCCGCTGGGTTCAGGGCCCCCAAAGGAACTGCTCCATTCAGTTGCAAGGCAGCAGCTTGGGCAGCAGCAGCGGTGGTCGGCAGCTGGATTCCAGAGCCTCAGAGGGAAAGACGAGGTGGGGTTAAGTCCTAACCCTTGATGTAAAATTCAACGCCATGTTCTTCACTCTGCAGAGAAGCCCTACCTTCTGCCAATTTGGCCATGAGCTGCAAACGTCCACCCGCTGATCCCAGATCCAGCTCCTGGTCTCCGTCAGGAAAAGTGATGTCTGTGCCACCATCCAGTCGCTCGGTCACATGGCCAACCCTCATAGGCCGACCAGCAAGCTCAAAGCCATTCAACTGTTCCAGGGCCCGGCGGGCACACTCAGAGTCAGAGAACTACAAGGAACCCAGGCCATATCAGGTACCTCCTGGCCACAGACATGCTCTCAAAGCCCCACTAATACTCTCTCGTCCTACTGTCCCATGAAAATTGCATGCTCACTGTGGCTCAAACTTTTCTTTCCCAGGGAATGTGACCTAAGATCCCCATGCCCCCAAATGGTTCTCTAAAAAAGACCTTTTCCAGCTGACTCAAGGGCAATCGCTTTTCAATCTTCCAGCTCCACTGAGAACCTAACAGCGCATCATCTGTAGGGAGCCCAGTCTGACAGGCTGTTTCACAAATGGGCATATCAAATGGAAGTAAGACAGGCTGAGAGCCAAGGCTCCTGAGCTTTAATTTCAGCCCTCAGAACTAGTAAGTTTCAGTCCTTAGTCAAGAACCAGGAACGTGGAACTCCAGAGCCCAGCCTCAGGAAGGCGCACACCCTGGTACTGAGAGCGAGACTGCACCCCCACTCCCACCCCGCCCCAGTGCTGCTGACTCTGGCCCACTGGCCAGAAGGTCTCTACTCTCTCGTCCCTTTCAGCAGCAGCACTAGCAGCAGCCTGGCATGAAAAGGATTCCCAGTCTGCTGTTTATGTGTCAAGGGTGTTGACCTAAAAGGCAGCAACACAAGGGCAAAAAGGCCCCACAGAAGCCTTTCTGCATCTGAGTCACACAGGGAGCTAGAAAAGGTACTTGCCACCATGAACATCACAGCTAGCTTTATTTACTCTGGTATTACCTGTCCTAGGGCCTGGCACGTGGTACTGACAGTTCCTAGGCAGGTGGTGTAGGTGGCGTGCTTTTACCAGATACTTCTGAGATAAGCAATTCCCATGGTAGAACACAACCTACCTCCCCTCTGCCCTGCAGGCAACTGGGGGGGTGTATGCTGCCTGGATTGAGCCCAGAAAATATCAGCTTCTATCAGACTTTGTGGCTGGCAGCCAGTCCTAGCCTGGAGTCACATGGGGCTGGAAGAACCAGTTATGGGAATTGGAAACAATTTTGTTGGAGTGTCAGGAAAAGGTGAGACTTGCCCACTATTAGGTGGCCTCACTGTTTTCCCTATAGTGGTATTTAAATATAAAGATATTTCTCAATGGGGAAACTGTTTCAAACTGGGTAGGACAAGAGAGAAGTATATACCTTCTTATTCCCACCGCATCATGAAAATATACCAATTCTATAAAGCACATCTATAAAGGCCCGTACCTAACCTCTCTCATGCCCCCAACCTCTTAGCTGCAGCCTGGAATCGTTACTATTACCCAGAGAACAAGCTGTAGCACCAGGGAAGCTGGTTGACCTCCTGGACACCCCATACCAGTGCCACTGACAGAGTGTAGGAGCAAAGCCATGATCTCAAGCAATGCACTCATCTCAAGGGGCAGAAGGCTAGTCCAAGCTTCAGGCACCAGGGTTTATGGGTCATTTAGACAGTTCCTATGGGAGGAGGATGAAGCTAAGCTGCAAAATCAGACAAGTGGACAAACCTAAACTAAAATTAAAAAGTTGAAGACTAGAGACTCACCGTAATAAAACCATAACCTTTAGAGCGGCCTGTATCTGAGTCCTTCATCAGGACAATATTATCAATCTGCAGAATAGAGAAAAATAATCAATAATCTTTTGGCTAAGCCATACCTTTGATCTTTCCTACCCAGACTGTTCTTTTTTTTTTTTTTGGCCATGCGCAGCATGTGGCATGTGGGATCTTAGTTTCCCAACCAGGGATCGAACCTGCGCCCCCTGCAGTGGAAGCACGGAGTCTTAACCACTGGACCGCCAAGGAAGTCCCTTACCCCGATTGTTCTAAATACCTCTAACTTTCTAACCAACCCATTACATCTCTCCAAATCATTTTAAAAAAGAGACAAAGCCCATCTCTTTCCCAAACACTTTTTCTGACTCATCTTACTTCATCTGGACCCCATTATTTGATTTCATGGTGCCAAATTTGTCTCCTGAGCAGTATGAATACAGATGGAGCCCAACTTTCCCAGCATGGACCCACATGGCCATCGTGAAACACGCAGTGGGTTAATCATGGTCAGACAGAACGAGGAGGTACACTTGCCCTCCCCACTTTTTCCGATTCCCTTCAGAGGTTTCCCTTTCTACTCACTTTGCCAAAGGGCTCAAAGATGCCCCGGAGCATGTCCTCGGTGATATTGAAGTGCAGGGAGCCCACGAAGAGGCGCATTGGTCCACCACTGCCCTTCTGCAGGTTGTTAGCCATGGCTGCCAGTCGGTTTTTCTCAGCCTGCGGAAGGACGAAATGATGGGTCATGCCCCACACCTACCACCATCAACTCCATCTTCTCGTGTCCATTTCTCAGGCTGCTCACCTGTGAGGCCTGTACAATGATAGGCACTCCCAGCAGCTGCTGCCCGGTCAGCCCAATGGCCAGCGGCACAGACTGGATCTCACAGAATTCCACATAGGCAATGCCCTTAGAACGACGTGAGTTCCGATCTGAGATGATACGTACATCTCGAACCTATCCAGGGCAAAAAGGAAATCCTGAGTTGGGCATAAAGGGGGATGGATAGAAGACAGGCTTCTCAGAGACAACTAAGAGGGGGAAGAGGGTTACCTTGCCAACAGCCGAGAAAAAGTCCTCCAGGTCTCGAGGCCGAATGCGGGCAGCTAACTGCATACAGAACACTGTGCGGGCATCCCGCTCCTCAGGACTCAGATTATCAACTGGCTCCCTAAAGAGTGAGCAAAATCGTCGAGACCCTCCCTCCCAGTACTTGGTCATCATTCTTCAGGTACCCTCAAGTACTAAACATTCCTGTGGTTTGGCTCAAACCGCTTTTTATTCATAACTCACAATCCCTAAAAGAGTGCTCATTGTCAACTCACCTGACTGGGCTCTTCTCTCGGAAATGAGGACTCTTACTGTGTCCATACCTACGCCTACGGAACAGAGAACAACCAAACTGAAAACCGGGTCACCCACCTTTATCCACACTGGCCCAGTGCTGGGTCTTCCACCATGAGAAAACCAGATTACAGCACCTCATCGCACATGCGAATTCTGAGTATCACCCCTCCAGTAACTGGGTCTCCTGCCTATCCCAAAATACGATACAAAGATGATCTTATAAGCAAAAGGTGATACCCAGTGGCAAGCGGTGGACTCCTGTAGCGCACACGATCCTCACGACGTCGGTCTCGACTTCGTGACTCACTATGTCGACGATCCCAGCTACGGCTGCGGTGACGACGCTGCCGATCTCGACTCCGGCTCCGACTGCTTCTCCGCCTATGACGGTCTCGACTACGACTGTGGACGGCAATGACTATTAAGCTCCTTAAAAAACAAACCAACCTTTCTGGCCTTTAAATGTACAGCTTTCCCTGGTATCTTTCCATTTATAATTCTCAAAACCCAAGCGGCCCCAGAATGACTGACCTGCGTTTTCTATCCCTGCTTTTACTATGGCTCCGACTCCTCTTCTTCCTGTGAAAGAGAGCATAAACTCTTATTACTGAGGTTTCACTATCTCTCCCAAGGATAAGAAATGACACTAAAGCAAGGGTGAAACAGAAAGCAGTGAAAGACCAAAGTCTAGAAGACAATATGGCAGAAGTTCACAACAATGGCATGACATCAGTTTACACAGAGCCCTGAATGCTGTCAAGCATCTGAAATGGCCATTTTCCCCCACAAAACCAAGCAAAAGCTCATGTTTCCAAATCAGAGATCCTCTTGCTATTTTATTCAAGTGAAATACTACATCAACGCCTGGACTGATCCACAAGTCTATCCACAAATCTACACTGGCAAGCAAAGACTAGAAGATCATTAACCCAGGTCACCATCATTCCCATGACCCAGTGGAGCCATTACTAAAAGTCAGAAGTCTTACCAGCAACCACCTCCCTGTTCTGGCTGTCTCTATAACGGACACAGTTGCTTCCCTTCCTCAAGTTGCCAACCCATTTTCCTCAGGCCACACTCACTTGCTTGCCTCCCCACTGGCGCTGCTCCCACTGGTGCCACTGCCACTGCTGCCGGTACGGCTGGTGCTGTTGGTGGTGTTACTAGGGCTCTCCTTTTCAACCTCGTTAGTTTGCTGCTCATCCTGAGGGGTTCGCCAGGAAAATGACACAAGGTACCAGGTGGCAGACACACAGATTCCATTGGGCAAAGAAAGAAGTGGACAAGGAAGAAAGCTCATGAAATCGAAGCTCTCAATCATCTAAACAGTTTCTAAGCACCTGGACCTCCTAACAAAAAGAATAAGAGAAGAAGGAAGGAAACTACCCAAAAAGAAGAAATCAGATTTTGAAGTCAAACCTTTAGCTACCCCAACATCTGTTCCACTAACACCCATTTCCCTGGAGAGTGAGAAATGAGAGTTATGCCTGAGATACACTGACCTTCTACTGTGTCAATGAGAGCTGTGAGCAAAGCACTGGTTCCCACTGCAACTTCATGTCCCCCCGACCCCCAGTTTCTGGGGCCCTTTCTGTAAGCATGGCCCTTGAGTATCGGCCTCCAGCAGAGCTTACTAAAAGATTATGCCTTTTATGAAAACCACTGCACATAATAAACGAACAGGGAAAGAAGATTCACAAAACGTTGAAACTGATGATCCACAAGTGCTTTTTCTTACCAGCCCAATTCCAAGAGTGAGATGGGGAATCTTACCTCCTCTTTTTTATAGGGAGCCTCCAGCATGGCCTCAATCACTATATCAAAGTCATCGGACGCCATTGTAGCAGATCTGAGGAGAGGACATCAATACATAAGAACCTCATTTATATTTTTCCTCCCCTTCCAGCACCCCACATTCCCTCCCCCCTGCAAGAAACAGATTTCAGGATATACAGTTCTGTTTCTTGAACTCCAAAGGTACCTTACCCGCTGTTGCTTACCCTAAGTTTATTTTTGCACCTTACTGATCTGAACTAGTTCTGCTTTATGGCTTAGAAAAGGTCAGGGGTCTAGAAAAATATTGAATATCTAGGTAGAAACAAAATACAATATAGACCCCGTCCTGTGAAGAGAAAATGTTGGTACTCAAAATTACTATTTACTTTACAACAGACATTCAGCCTCCATTCTACTGTTCAAAATTCTGAATAATTAGTTTAAACTTAAATCGGCACATATTTCCAATAAAAAGGTAAGAACGCATGACTAAAAATTAGGAGCAAGACAAAGCAATACCAGAATAATGCAGATTTGTCCTGAGCTTTTCCCCACACCACCGCCCAACATAAATAATGAGGGGATTCATCATTAAGCATTTTCTGTACAATACCAACCAGAGTTTGGGTAACTCAGAAAGACCATGATTAAGACAGGCTTAACCAGTCCCACTTTGAAGCCTTTCTGTCTAGGAAGGTACAGTAGGACTTCTCGCCTACCCCAAGCTTTCACATCTAGCAATGGTCTTTCCCAAGTCTGTCCACGACAGGTCTATCAAATAAAAAAAAACAGAAGACACCAAACAAAATCAATAGGATAAATTATTCAGAAATTACTGGTCTGAAATTATCAATATACATAACATGGATGACTCTCAAAATAATTATGCTGAGTGGAAGGAAACAGGTAAAAAAAAGAATACATACTGTATGATTTCATTTACATAAAATTCTAGAAAATGCAAACTAACCTGTAGTGACAGAAAGCAGACCAGTGGTTACCTAAGGATAAGAATAGGTGGGAAGGAGCTAGGATGAAAGGATTATAAAAGGGCGTTTTGGAATTTGGGGGGTGATGGTTTCATGGGTGTTAACACATATCAAAACACATCAAAACCCATCAAACTGTACACTTTAATGTGTACAGTTTTATTTTATGTCAATTATATCTTAATAAAGCTGAAAAAAAACCTAATCTAAATACTTTCTATGCAAGGAGGTTAATCATAATTAGACTTTCCATATCCTCAAGAGCTTTGTCCTCTTTAAAGCAGCTAATGCATCATCCAATCATGCTGTCTTGGTTACCCTCAGAGTCCATAGCCTATTTTGATGACTTAATAAGAGTAATCATTATATCAATATCTATCATTTATAGTACCTAATATTGCTAGGCACTATGCTAAACATGTTACAGAGATAAAATTCTTGGAAAGAGCCAACCAATAAAACTTACTTGGAGCCAAATTTAAGGCTTAAAATGGAAACCAAACCAAAATCAAATAGCTGTGTCTAAAAACCAGTGAACTCAATCTCTTATACTAACACCTTACATTTATTTAACAATCAATGGTAACATATGCTACAGGCAACTATTGGATCTAATGCACAGATGACGGACTTCCCTGGTGGTCCAGTGGGTAAGACTCCGTGCTCCCAATGCAGGGGGCCCGGGCTCGATCCCTGGTCAAGGAACTAGATCCCACATGCATGCTGCAAGTAAAAAGCCCATATGCCGCAACTAAAGATCCCACGTGCCTGAACTAAGACGCGGCACAGCAGAAAGGAAGGGAGGGAGGGAGGGAGGAAGGGAGGAAGGAAAGAAGGAAGAAAGAAAGATTTTAAAAATGCACAGATGAAAAAACTGAGGTTCTGTGAACTGCCCAAAGTCACAAAGCTCAAATGGAGGAGCTGACCCTTGATCATAAGTCTTCCGACTCTTAAGTCTAATATTCTAACAGGTTACTGCTCTCTCATGTGGTTTATAACTTAAACCCTAAAGGAAATTTAAAAAAGAAAAGTACACAGCTTACCAAGATGTCTATTTTTAAATATATACTGACCTGAAGAATATTCTGATACGTATATCAAAAGAATCAGTCCCATTAGTCACACCTATTGTGCGGCTTACAGATATTCAGCGTGTAACAGTATATGCTACAAAATATTAGAAACCAGGCTGATTTTAATATATGCTATCTGATTTTAATATATGCCAGCATATATCTTAATACATGCTACTGTGGGAAAACATGGTTCTAAAAGTAAGTTTTTGATCTACAAGTTCTGTTCCTTTCATTCATTTTGGCTGCCAAATCCATACAATTTTTCTAAGTGTCATAACGCTTCTCTTTTTTACAGTCTGCCTTTAACTCTCCAAATGAAATGCTTCAAGAACTGCTCTTTGTGAGTGCTAGTACAGCATAGGGATAACTTAACACCAAAAAAAAAACTTTCATGTAAGTTGACAAATGAACCCCTTCCTATGGAATAAAGTTTTCAGACTTCAGAAACAAATGAATGAATCTATTTAAGCACAGACATATATAACACCAGCACACTTTGAAACTTGCAATCTTGCTGGGTTTAGTCTATCTTTCTAGATGTCCTAAAAACAGAATGTCCCAAACACTGTGTGCTTTCACGTTGGGAGTTTTCAAACTCTTTGAGTCCTAATTTATGGGTCAAAGTCCACTCAGTCCCATACATTAAAATATTATAGTGCTTTCTTCCAACCCTGCTCCAAAAACTATGTTAGAGGCCCATAATCACGGCACTACGTGGACCTTGTCATAGCACAGACAAGAAACAAGCCAGCACTTAGGCCCCACTGCCGCGGGGGCAAAGGAGAGTGAAGAACCACTGTCAGCCCTGATCAGGCAGAATTCACCAAACGCTGGAGTCCCAGGGGTGATGGTAGCGCCATCTCCTGGGTCCGGTAACTGAGCTGGGCACAAACATCTCCAAACTGAAGACAGCTTAATTAAGAACAGAAACAATGAGAAAGATAAAATCATTCCCCATGTTGTGTAACAAGCCAAGGCCACGCTTCAAAAAATGGTCCTACAAGTTACCGACTGGCAGCATCTCTGCGAGGACCAGTGTCCCGATTCTAAAGCCTCGTATGTGGCCCCACTATGCTCCTCTACCGCCACAGGATGTGTGGGCAGAGTGGCCAACATACTGAACATGAGTCTTTGAGAGACTGAAGATTGAGGAAGAAGCCTCAATTCCCTCATCTCTCTCTGACTGGTGGCACTAGGGGCTGAAAACGGATCCCACATGTCCTCTCAGACCGTGGTGGGTCGATGCTCCCTCCACAGTGTGGGACGCCCTAAATGTCAGGCCTGCGGGGACCTGGAAAGAGATCAGTCACTGGGACCCTTGAAACAGCATCTTCATCGCTAAAGGATGTAGCCACGAGGGTGCCGATGGATTACAGTTAGGTAGCGAACACTTCCAGATCAAAGTAAACAAAAAATTTTTTTTAATTTTAAAAGTTTGCCCCCTCAAAAAATAAATAAATAAAAAGTTTGCCCAATTCTGCTCTTGACGCCATTTTCTGCCTGTGACGTCAGGGGGAGGCGCCGTGCGACAACGTCACGCATAGGTGACGTTTCGGGGGGGACCCGGTTTCGGGGTTTCTTACCAGTTCCGGGTCCCCGCAGGGGGGGGTCCCGGTTCCCTCCGTTCCTTTGGGTGTGTCGGGGGACGCGAAGCACGGCTCCCTTCCAGAGACTCAGCAGTAAGAGCCCCACTACAATCGGAGCCGCTCCTCTTCCCGCAAAATGGCGGCAGCTCCGCTGTCTTCCAGAACGTTCCCCAATCTGCGCAGGCGCCGAAACATTCAGGCGGCGGAATTAATCTCACTGGTATCGCGGCAACACTCCAAAGTACAGATTTTCATTGGCTAAAATCCTGAGCATGGGTGGAGCCAAGCTCAAAGGTCTCTCAGCAACCATCAAGTTCCCACTGATTGGCTAATCCTTCCGAGACTGAGGGAAAGCAGAAGCGTCCTTAGGTAGTCGCCTACCGCTCTCTCATTGGTTAAATGACTTGCGGAAGGCGGGGCAACCGGGCAGAGCACCGGAGAGAAGGATTCTCCGGCTCGTTCCCGGCTCTCCTGTAGACTAGGCGAACACCGCGGAGGAGCCTATTGACGTCCTTGGCCGTCCCCACTCAGATTTGCCGAGGAGCTCACGTCAGGCTTCTCTGGGACAGCTTTCTGCAGAGCAACTGTATTTGCTTCCCGTGGGGAGGGATGCTGGGCTGCACATCCCCATTCTGTCATACAACCCTCCCAACCGCTGCCTCGTTTCCTCAGCGCTTGGATCTCACGAGACTGTCACAGATTTGTCTTCTTCCGCATTCTGCCTGGTCCTACAGCTCACATACCTTCAGTTCAAATCAGTGCCCCACACACCTCCCACCGCAAGGGTAAACTTGAGGCAGTTTCTCAGGTGACTCGGTGCAGCAGTACTCAGCCCTCTAACCAGAAAGAGAAGGAACTGATGTCCACCCTCACGTTGCAACGTCTTCCAGAACCCCCAGAGCCTTCAGCTGCCTAATACAGCTGCCAGAAAGATAGCTGGTTATGACATGGAGAGGGCCATGGAGTCACAGGAACCGTGTTGAGTCCTGATTTGAATACTAACTTTATATCATTGTACCAATTCAAATTCCTTTTCTGTAAAATGTAGAATTAGACTAGATTATCTCTTAGGACTTCAAACTCTAATCCTATGATTTTATTCAAACAAAATAAGTGGCTTCTTGCTGGCGAAGCCTGGATGACTTCCAGTTTCTCTCCCAAGAGGTAACAGAGGAGCTGGCAGTACAGCAGCTCAGGAAGGTGGAAGGGAAGCTGGCTTCACTCACTACCCTATCTTTCTCCATGGCAACAAACACTATGCCTCCTCCCCCAGACAAGAGCCTACTCACAGGTCCTAACGGACAAGACCTCTCTGTAGCTGGTCAGAAAGGCCTATAATTGGGAGTCCAAGAGTCACCACTAAGCTTCTTAAATAGGAAATAAAGCTAGGCCCCTTCAAGTCTTGGATAAGAGCATAGATCTGAATATGTGTAAGTAATGGGTGGAGAAGCAGAGGCAGGGGGCAGCAGAGTTGGAGCAGGAAGGGCCATAACCTCACTTTATTTGTATTTCCTCCTTACACAAAATCATCAAAATAGGAACAGAGATGGGCAGAGAAAAGGGCTGAAAAGTTGTTCAATCCACATGTTCTCAGGGCCATCCCAGGGAGCACTTGAGGCTGAGTGCCTGTTGGAGTAGCCGCAGATCCAACATGAATTCCTCATGCCCTGGCCTGAAGTCTTCACAGATTGGTGGCGTGAGCCCTGCAATTCTCATCCTTTGCCCATCTTGACGTAAGGCAGGAAAGTGGACTGAAATGCTCCTCTCTGATGGGCAAGGCAAATCAGAGCCCATGGTGTACTGCACCTTCTGTGCTACAGGAGCAGAACCTGAAGCTGCTTCCAAGGCTCTAGACACCTGCAGGCAGGGCTAGAGGCCAATGGTGTAAGAGCGGCCTGTGGGGTTGTGAATAGCAGAACAGACTGGTGCTGTCACAGCCCACTCATACCACACCTTCTTGGAATTGCTGCATCGCCAGAAACGCACACAGATGGTCTGGCCTTCACGCACGGTAATGGGCTGCTGTAAGAAGAAAGACATGGAGGTTCAGGGTGGAGCTAATGAATTTTATGTGGCAATGTACTAAGCTAGGTGTGGAGATAAAATGATCAAACGATGTTCCAACCCTCATGAGGTTTATTTGAAGTCTATCAGAACAAATAATCAGAAATGAACAATCAGACACTGAACAAATAATCAAAAGTGGGATGAACACTGTGAACAGGGATAGGGTGCTATGAAAACACCTATGAAAGGTAACACTAACCTAGTCTACAAGGTCAGGGAAAATTATCTGACAATAAGAATGTTTAATGAGACTTGGAAGATAAGTCAGCTGAGTCAAGAAATGAGCCAAGAACTTTACAGGCAGAGGACAAAGGTGTGAAACCCCGAGGCAGGAAAGAACATGGGGCATTAGAGAAACCAAAAGAAGGTCCATAGGACTGAAGCAATGTAATCCAAGGACAGTGGCTGAAAAGACAGGCGAAAACTAGATCACACCAAGTCTAACAAAGATTTAAGACCTTATCGTAGGGCAGTGGAAAGACATTGAAGGGTTTTAAAAGCAGGAGAGAGATAGGATCAGATTCAGGTTTTTAAAAGATGACTCTTGCTCCAGGTAGAGAATGGACAGAAGAATAGCCAGAGTAGATGTGGGAAGCCAGGTGGAAGGCCCCTGCACATATCCCAACATCTACAACAGGATCCAAGAGCACGTGAGAGCGGTAGAACATGGGTCACAGACAAGCATCATCCTGGAAGAAGGGAAGGGGCAGAACACCAATGACAAAAGTTACTCTTTAACCCAAGGAGCCTTAAAGGTGATTCCTACCTTAATGGGGAAGAGGATGGGAAACCATGAAAACATCCCAGGAGAGTGAGTCTCTGGACGGATACCTAAGTGGACAAAGTAATTTAAAAAACTGAGTATAACTGGTTCACTTTGCTGTACACCTGAAACTAACACAACATTGGAAAACAACTATACTCCAATAAAAATTTTAAAAATTAAAAATTAAAAAAAAATTGAGGTCTCCATGACTCTGCTTTTTGCCTAGATTGAGGAGCATCTCTTCTGTGAACACAGAAGCAAGTAATCAAAGATCCCCATTCACTGATTCCTGGGTTCCCTGTGACTCTAAATGAAACATGTACATAGGATGCCCGAAACATGTACGTATGCTGCCCAGGTAGCATGCTCTTATACTCCCCATCTACTGCCCCAAACACTCACTCAGAGTGATGTCCTGATAAAGCACAGTCTCAAAGTAGCCTGCAAAGCCATGCAGCACTGTGTTCACCTCCACGGGAAACTCCAAGGTGCAGTAGCGGTTGTTGTCAATCATAGGATCTGTCAGGGAAGAGCGGTGTGGGTGATGAGCGGCCAGAAACCCTAGACAACTTGGTAAGGCATGAGCAGGAACCAGGAGAGGAAGGCTTGATAGAGACCAGATAGAGCAGACTCAGGACAGCAAGGGAGGAAACCAGGAGGGTGAGCTCTCTCCCAACCAGTCAGAGCACAGCCATGCAGGAACCCACCTCTGTTGGGATGGCTGAAGGTAAAACAGGGCTGGGGCGCAGACAGCTGGTGGAAATTGTGCAGCCGTACCACATAAGGCATTTCAAACTGGGCCTGTCCCGAGAGAGAACAAGATCTGGAGAAGACAGGTGAGAGCGACCTAATTCCCCAGGGAATGCAGCTCAAGCTTTAGGGACACAGATAAAGATAAAAACACAGGGACTTCCCTGATGGTCCAGTGCCTAAGACTGCGCTCCCAATGCAGGGGGCCCGGGTTCCATCCCTGGTCAGGGAACTAGATCCCACATGCCTCAACTGAAGATCCCAGCACGCGGCAACGAAGATACCATGTGCCGCAACTAAGACCCGACGCAGCCAAATAAATAAATATTAAAAAAAAAAAAAAAAAAGAAAAAGAAAAAGATAAAAACATAGTTTCACTTCAATCGCTTTCCCACATCCCCAACTCCTTCACCTCTTCATCTTCTCCAGTGGAAGAAAACACTTATGCTGACAGAGAAAAAGAAAAGGACTAAAGAGAAAAGAGTCCTCCAGAAGAGAGTAGCTCTTTACCTCAGGGTCGCGGTCCTTTTCCCGACAGGCTCGGACCTCATTGTACAGCTTGGAGGAGGAGATGGGAGCTAGAAAGGAGGTGTACTCCCCAGGGATGCTCACGCCATCATCTGCAGAGCGGGAGAGTCACATTACTTCCCAAGGGATGGAAATGGTGCATCTGTACTGAAAGCCCAGACCTCCCGTATCAAAATAGACCCAGGCAGCTCCATGCTATCACATTCCCAGGCCAACCTGCTCCTAACTCCTGCCCTGGGGGATTCTACTTCTAGGTTAATTTAGAGTCACACAAGAGTGAAACTGGAAGGAACCCAAGGTATTTTAATCTAGTGGTTCTTAACTTTCTTTCCTGTAAGATCCTGATGAAAGCTAAGCCCAAAGTACATATGTCAGCTCAGGAAGTCCACAGATCTCAGATTAAGAGTCTCTGCTCTGGTCCACTCCCCTCATTTTACAGATATGAATACCGAGGTTCAGAGAAATTGCTTCATTTGCTAAGGGCACTGACCCAAGTCTGCCCTGCCTTCCCTAAACTCTGTAACCTCCTCTAGGCTGCTGCCACACCCATCCCTCCCCAGTCCCGTCCAGCCTTCCCAGTTGATAATCCAATCCCCTTACTCAGTACACCCCAGCCTGGAGGCACCTTTTAGGAAGTGCTGGGCTCCATCCAGGCACTCCGGTGACAGCTCATTATCAGCGAAGGACCCCAGAAGCTCACTGACAATGATATCCGCTTTCTCTGGAGCCACCCATTCCCGCATGTCCGATGAGACTACTGTCACCTGGCTTCCCCATTCTTCAAACTGCCAGTTCTCCAGCCTAAAACAGAGATGATACAAGTCAGGATAAGATAAGAAAAACTGACACTGGGGACAAACTTCCCAGCAAAAAAGGTTGCTACTCACGTCACCACAGCATTTGGGTTCTTCTCCACAGCGTACAGCTTTATCCGCCGGTCAGCCTGCTTGGCTGCCCGCAGGGAAGCGTTCACCAGGGGCCCCCGGCCTGCTCCCAGCACCATCAGCACTCTAAGAAAGAGAGGGAGGAGTCAAGCTGACTCTGCATGTAGAGAAGCAGGCATGCAAATCTCTGGAATCATGGGGAGAGCACTCACTGGACATTGGTGTCCTTCTCTTCCTCTGGCACTCGGTCTAACAGACATTTATAGATGGCCTGGGGGAACGAGGGAAGACCTCATGGCTATAATGCCATCCTCACCCAGGTCATCCCAGCCCTGTGCTTGACCCCATCTGGGACCCACACTGTACCTGCTGGTATTGAGAGTATTTGATAGGGTCCTTTTCAAACACTTCGTATGTCTGAGATTCCAGATTATCCATCAGTGGCTGATGAATGAGAGGAAAAAGGCAAAGTAAGTTAGCCAGTTTCTGGCAAGGACAATGCACCAGAATACCAAAACCTTCCCACTGCCTCCTGAGCTTTGGTAGGATTTTAGGGCACCTGTTCTCAAGAGACATTTCCTCCCCCAACCTCCCTCCTCTCAGTGTACTCCAGACCCACCTGGAGTGGGGACTGCAGGTAGTCTTCATAGCCCTTGGCAAAGAGTTCGTAGGCATTGGGTGGAGGTCGATTCTGGCTCAAGTATTCCAAGTACTGGAGGTAGGAGCAGAACTCTTTCTCTGAGTGGTGGTTGGTGCCTGTGATGATGAATTGCACCTCCAACTGTGAGAATAAGTCAGACCATCAGACACAGTCCTTATACCAAGAGGATATTATTATGGTTTATGGCCAAAGAACTCTAGCATAAAATAAGGCCCAGATCACCAAATACCAACAAAAGCGTCAAGAGCCCTCCTATGCCACATAAACATCATCCTGGCTCAAGAGGCCCATGGATTGTTGCTATAACTTTTTTTTTTTTAATTTATTTATTTTTGGCTGCATTGGGTCTTCGTTGCTGCATGCGGGCTTTCTCTAGCTGCAGGGAGCAGGGGCTGCTCCTCGTTGCAGTGCGCGGGCTTTTCCTTGCAGTGGCTTCTCTTGTTGCGGAGCACAGGCTCTAGGGGCGCAGGCTTCAGTAGTTGTGGCGCATGGGCTCAGTAGTTGTGGCTCTCGGGCTCTAGATCGCAGGCTCAGTAGTTGTTGTGCACGGGCTTAGTTGCTCTGCAGCATGTGGGATCTTCCCAGACCACGGATCAAACCCATGTCCCCTGCATTGGCAGGCGGATTCTTAACCACTGCACCACCAGGGAAGCCCTGTTGCTATAACTTCTTGAGTGAAACTTTCTGCAAAGTTCTCATGAGATCTGGTTCCTTTTGAAATGTTTCTGGGGCCTCTACTGCTATTTGCCTTTTTGCTCTCAAGACCCCCAACTTTGCCAAAATTGCTCTCCAGAAACTAGAGGGGAAAAGAGCCCCACAGAGGGGAAAAAAAAAGAACAACAAAGAACACCCCATCATACATATGTGAATAAGGCAAGAGGATTAGCTGCAGCACCTTTAGAACCCTTCTACTACACACCTTGAGGAGTCGGAAGATCAGCCTCTGGTGCATCTTAGAAAGAACAGGAAATCCCTTCTTATTGGTCAGGAAAATGCTGGTGGGGAGAATGGCTGCTTTGATGGGCTCCCCAAGCCAACGATCAATGACATGATTAGATGGGAGGTCAGCACCAATTTCGAGAGCTACACAAGGGAAAAGAAAGACCTGTCAATCACTGACAGGCCAGAAGCCTTTCCTTGCTCTTTTGTGCAAGATCTGTCTACTCCTTAAGAGCAAGGCAGACCTGAGGCACAGAGAAAGTAGCAAAACTTCCCAGCAGCCAAGTGTACATGAGACCCCTGATTTTTGGTCACAGGAGGTCAGAGAATGATAACCTATCCCAGGATATTTGTGGACTTACCCACCGCAATCCTCTTGCTATAATCACACAAGGTCCGGAAGTTGTGCCACCTGTCCAGAGTCAAATACAGAAAAATACAGTCAAATACATATGGCCCACCAATCACCATACCTCAAGGAGACCTTCCTACAGGTTCCACTCTGTACTTCCCTCCACCCTAGGCTTTGCCCTGGTACAGCAGCAAAAGGAGACATACCACATCCATGTCTTCTCCTCTCCACTGTACTCCTCTGTGTGTGAAGTTGGCGCATTCTCAATTATATCATCTCTCAGGTCCTCCGGTGCCACCAATGGCACCCGCATCCAGAACTGCACATGAACAATAAATAGGTTCTGTACCCTATTTAGAACTGTTTTGAACTCATTGGGTCCAGAAAGCTTCCTTCAACTAAAAAGATCTTGATCCAGATTTCAAATTACTCTCTTTATATGCTTTTCCCAATTTGTGATTATATGTATGTGTACACGTATCTTGTGCATATCCTTAAGTATCTGCCTTGTCTTTTATTTCACTACAAGTTGCTGGAAGTAATTGAATATTCTAGGTATTTTATAACTCTCTGCTTACCACTTTTAGTTGTGGGTAGGCAGTACTGACATTTCAATTCTGCCAAATGCACCTTTTACTGAATGGCTAGGAACAAGAAGATACTTAGCACAGCCTGACTACCATAATAAGCAGCAGGAAAGGAGGCCCTCAGCCATACCATGGAGGAGTGGTGGCCAGTGTGGATGTGGTTGGTCAAAACTCTCGCCAAGTTTGTGTTATCTTCCTGATTTAGGGGCAGCAGGAAAGCTGGAAGACCCAAATATGCCCCAAAATTCAGCTCCTGTAACATAGCCTGGAATGGAGATCAAGAGGAAAAAGTTAAGAGCTAGCAATTCAAATAGCTTTAACTGCCTTATATTAGATTTACTAAATTATGAAGGGGGAAAAAACTACTCTCCCCATCCAGCTTGTTTACAGACCTGATCTTTAAAAAGATTCATTGAAGAGGTCAGTCTTACCGCCTCGGAGTTCCTGCGGATCTTTTCCACTTTTGAGTCTGGGCGAATCCATGGAGAAAGCTTTCCCACAATTAGTGTATTCCAGTCTGCACTCCCCCACCCAAGAAAGACAAAGACTGAATGAGGTTCAGAACTTTACTCATTCAATTTCTAGTTCTTAACAGGGACTAGAGAGTTAGAGATGAGACAGACTTTTTCTATCACAGATACAGGACAGGAGACCCTGACGCAGAATAGGGAACTAAGGCTTTTAGCAGGTAAGCAAGGAGAGAACAAGAGTTATCTATATCCCGGGGGGAACCAATATATCCAAGTCAAGAAAGGAAGAGAAGGAAGGCACTGATAAAGCATAAGTTGTTATTGCCTCTAATAATTAAGGGGCATGTGGGATGGTCCCTACCCCTTCCTGACAGCAGTAGGTCTGATCGTGTCTGGGGGCCCGGCCGATTCTTAGCAGGTTCCTGAGTGAACTCCCTCTTGAAACGCGGGTGGAACACAGGCATGCAGAGGAAATCAAACCTACAACCGCGACAGACCCAGAATCGTCATGTAAAGACAGCAGCAGTGCCCAGACATCCAAGCAATTGGACTAGGCTATCTTGATTCTGCACAACCCTTTCAGCTGCCGTCAGTCATCCGACTGGACTGCTGAATTCAGCCCATCTTGGGGCATATCACTTCCGCTGCACTGTGCCTCAATTTCTCCCCGGAACACAGCCATGGAAAAGATGAGTAAAGAGAAACGATGAAAATCCACACCACGTGGACTTTCTATTCTGCTGTCACTGGTTTTCCAAGACTGTCACATCCAGATCTGCACCAGTACTGCCCAAGTTTCCCCCCTCAAGGTTTTTCTCTTCTCTCCCTAGCCCCCTAACTCTTACACTCTCAGACGATAATCTCGCTCTCCATGGCCCTGAAGGTCTGTACGCCCCCTGTGAGTTCACCTGATAACTCCCCTGACTTTGGGGTTCAGTGACCCCACGCCCCCAACAAGTTTTTTTTTCTCTCTCTCACGCTCCAGGGCCCGAGGCTTCTCCGCTCCAAGGACTAATAGTTTCCCCCGCCCTCGTCGTATCCACTCCGACCCCCTCACCCCTGCCTCTCGGGAATGACTGGTCTGCGCCTCTCTGTCCCCGAGTTCGGACCCCGCATTCCGCTCGCAGAGGTCCAGGCCCTCACCCCTGCTTGGCCACAGCCCCCAGTGTGTCAGCTATTTCGGGGACGCAATTCAGGTCCCTCCCGCTGGACACGCGACTTCCACTGGCACCTCCGACCGCCATCGCCGCCATCTTTTCCCTCGCGCTGTCCACGCCGAGATTCCCTGACACTAGCAGCCAATCACAAAGCCGAAGAAAAGCCCCCAAAAGGCGGGACGAGTCTCCCTAACAACCAAAGCGTCTTCCACGGCTCCGGAGCTGGAGGAGGAGGGGTGGGGAGTGGCTCTTCCCACCAATCCGCGGGCTGCACAGTGACGTACGGCGTGTCTCCGGAAGAGTCACCAATCTCAGGGTCTGGTTCTTGACGAACTTCAATCTCCCATAATGCTCCGTGTACTCGTAGAATTCCGTTAAGAGACTACATGTCCCATGAAACACTGCAGCATAAAACCCTGCAGTATAAGCTTGAAGTATCATCATTGAAAGCTACAAAATCGTCTCAGGGCCAGTGGCGCAATGGATAACGCGTCTGACTACGGATCAGAAGATTCCAGGTTCGACTCCTGGCTGGCTCGATGGGGCAGGTGTTTACTTTATTGCATACCATGCAATATGGCCATAAGCAGTATTTTGAAAGTCTCCCCTTCTTTCTTCTTTAAAATTTCCTCATTATCTCTCGCCCTTATTTTGAGGTCTTAATTTTATTGCGTTTTGCAGCCATTTTATGTCAGCTTTTCCCCTTACCGAATTCAAAGGTGGTTCTTGTGTCTCTACTTAGGTCCATCCGAATCCTGAGAAAACCGGGTTGATGGCTGGGGTCTTTGTATGGGCCTTAGTATATTTTTAAATAGATTGTGGCAATTCAGCCACTAAGTCTTTGTGATTCTATGTCTCAAACACAAAAAAAGTAAACAAACACCTAAACACACACACACACACTGAGGATAGAGAAAAGGAACTCATGGTGAGGAAATATAGTGAGGAGAGAGGAGTAATGAACTGCCTGGCGGAGGCCTGAGAGAACTTCCACATTTTCCTTTGTGAATGCCTGCTCCAGGGGTGGAAAAGAAGGAAAGGAAAGCAAAGAAAGACATAGAAAGGGAATACCTGAAGGCAGGGAGGCCAGAAGTGCTGAGGGCCTGGCAGCAGGGTTGGAAACAGAACACAATACAAAAGGCCCGAGGTGGGAGGCGTTGACAGAATTTAGGGACCGACTGACAGGGAGCGTGATAAAGGGATGTCTGTGGGTGATAACCCAGGGTTCTGGCCTCTGTAGAAGCTGGTTTAACGAGAATCAGGGTTTGGGTTTGAAAAAGCTGAATTGGACGTATAGGGGGCGCTGTGTAATAGAGAGTTGGATGAACAGTGATCTGAACCAGACAAGATTTGGAAATCGCCGGAAGAGAGGTAGTGACTGAAGCCATGAGACTGAATGAGATCACCGTAGCCCGTGGGGGATCAGAGTTCTGAGAAATACGGAACGGGTGGATAGGATAAGCTATAAGGAGCCCGGGTGCAATGTAAGTGCCCCAAAAGGATGAAGATTAGAAAGCTAAAGAAGAAAATGCCTATGAAGCCTAAGAGAGTTGGAGGTGATTTTGTCCCATCTTCTTCTTATTATTACTAGACTTTATTTTTTTTAAATAAATTTATTTATTTATTTATTTTTTGGCTGCGTTGGATCTTCGTTGCTGCACGCAGGCTTTCTCTAGTTGCGGCGAGCGGGGGCTACTCTTCGTTGCGGTGTGTGGGCTTCTCATTGCAGTGGCTTCTCGTTGCGGAGCACGGGCTCTAGGTGCATGGGCTTCAGTAGTTGTGGCTCGCGGGCTCCAGGAGTTGTGGCTTGCGGGCTCTAGAGCACAGGCTCAGCAGTTGTGGCGCACGGGCTTAGTTGCACCACGGCATGTGGGATCTTCCCGGACCAGGGCAGGCGGATTCTTAACCACTGCACCACCAGGGAAGCCCCTAGACTTTATTTCTTAAAACAGTTTTAGATTTACAGAAAACTTCAGCAGGTGGTACAACACAGCCAGTTCTCTCATGCCTCCCTACAGCTTTCTCTATTATTAACATCTTAACATTAGTATGGTACATTTATTACTATTCATGGACCAGAATTGATACATTATTATTATTAACTAAAGTACATAGTTTATTCAGATTTTCTTAGTTTTTACCTAATGTCTTCTTTCTGTTCCAGCATCCCATCGAGGATACCATATTACATATAGTTGTCATGTCTGCTTAGGCTCCTCTTGGCTGTGACAGTTTGTCAGATGTTCCTTGTTTTTGATGACCTTGATAATTTTGAGGAGTACTGGTCAGGTATACTGAAGGACACCTCTCTATTGGAATTTTTCTGATGGTTTTCTCATAATTAGACTGGGATTATGGGTTTGGGGGAGGAAGATCACAGAGGTAAAGTGCCATTTTCATCACATCATATCAAGAGTACATACCATCAATATAATTTATGACTGTTGATGTTGACCTTTATCATCTGGTAGAACTAGTGTTTATCAGGTTTCTCCACTGTAAAATTACACTCCTTCCCCCCCCCTTCTATCCTGTACTCTTTGGAAGGAAGTCACTTGTGCATTCCACGCTTAAGGAGTAGGGAGTTATACTTCCCCTCCTTTAGGCTGGAGTGTCTACAATATTTATTTGAATTCTTCCCTGCAGTTCTTATGAGTAGGGAGTTGACAGGAAGTGGGTGAGTGCTCTGCCGACATTTTAAGAAGAAAAAGAGTTGTTGGGGAGGCCTGCTTGTTCTCTGCCCCAGCTGTGCCCAACCAAACTCTACATTCACAGAAGACTTATTAGATGTTGTTTTGTCTTCAGAAGCTAATTATCTGGGCTGCGGACCATCTGTGCTCCTGGAATCTTCCTCCTGATGTCAAGCTGGAGGCTGCTCTGTTAACTAACCCCTCCATGGGTGAAAGGGAGAGAGGAAATCTGTGAAACAGAAATGTCAATTTTGCCATCAGTTAAAATAATTTTCAAAGGGTTTGCATAAAAAGAGCCTAGAATTTCTGACTGACCTTAAAGTAAACTTAGATGGGCTGAATTTCATTAGTCTGGGATGTCTTTGTTTTTTCATTCAAAATGGCCTCCGCTATGTGGCAAGCATAATGCTGAAAAGTTCCCGGGAATTCCACACCAAATTGCTCCCTGCCTGTCCTACAGCACTTTGCTTTGCCTTAAAGAACAGCGTGGTCTGTAGGTCTGTCTATATGAGCTACAGAGGAGCAGAAGGAACAGACTGAAAAAGAAATAGAGAACCTTTTAAAGGACGTGGCCCTAGGCATAAAGTCAGAGTTGGTGAGGTCCATCTTACGCTCTCCTTCCCTCTGCTCTGCTCTCCTTGCTGAACTTTTGTGCTCAGAAGCATGTCAGTCACTGTTATACTACAGCATGTAGGCCTTTGCTGGGATGAAGACAGGGAGGTGGTAGGTGAGAAATAATGTTACTTTCTCCAACAGGAGCCAGTGACAAACAGTCTAGAGCACTGGAAACTTTTTTGCAAGGGAAGAAGTACCCACTCCCAGATAACCCTCCTGTTGCCCTCTAGCATTCCTCACCTTCAGGCCCAGTTCTTCTACCTGCTTCTGTTTTTATGTCCTTGTTTAAACACTGCCAGTGCATTGTAAACCCTCCTTTCACCTTCTCTTGGGCACCCCTCCTTCTTCAGCCCTCGCCTCCCTCCCCAGGCCCACCTTCACGCACCTCTGTGCCTGCCCAGCCAGCTGCACTCTTCAACACCAAAATAATGGCCCATTTGACCCTCCTACTGCTCCAAATTGCTTCTTCACAATCAAGGCTGTCCTCCAGCTACAAAAGTGGCAGAGTTACTGAAGCAAAATAATCTGTGCCAATTTGCATTCTCTTCCTTGTCATCTCTATTATACAGTATTTATCTGTCAAAATGAATAGAAAGTAGAAACTGTTCTGGAACATAGAAAAAGATGGAAAACTACCCAATTTGTTTATGAAGCCAGAATATACCTAATATCAAAATCTGTCAGAAATAGGACCCGCCCCCTCCACAAAAAAAAATAAAGCAAACCTATAGACCTGTCTCACTTAGGAATATAAATGTAAAAATCCTAAAATATTTAAGATTAACAATAAAAGTCAATAGTATATTAACATAATAATATACCAGAACCAATTAGGGTTTATCTCAGGAATTAACACAAGGTTAGGTATTAGAAAATTTATTTATATAATAGGTCAAAAATAAAGCAAGCAAGAAAAACATTTGATCATTTTTAGTAGACATCAAAGAGAACATGGTAAGTCAATTCCATTTTCTAAAACATTCTTAATAGTCTTAATATTCTTTATATATAAACACATATATGTGTATATGAAGTCAACAATTTATGTAAAGATAAAATAATACAAGAATGTCTTGTCTCATCACTGTGTTATTTAATATTATTCTGAAAAATCCAATACAATAAGACTGGAAATTTTTTAAAAGCAGTTATAACTTTTGGAAAGAGGCACATTTATCATTGTTTGCAGATGATATGATCGTATACATAGAAAATCCATGAGAATCAATTCTAAAATGATGAGAATTAATAACAGCATTCAGTGACATCACTTAATACAAGACAAATACAAAACATATCTGTAGCCTTCTTATAAACTAAGAATAACCAGTTAGAAGACATAATTAATAAAAATATCCCGGAACTTCCCTGGCGGTCCAATGGTTAAGACCCCGTGCCTCCAATGCAGGGGGCATGGGTTTGATCCCTGGTCTGGGAACTAGGAAATATCCCAATAACATAGTAGTTAAGATCATGGGCGGTGGAGCCAGATGGCAAGAGGTTAAAGCCCTATTTATCCATTTACTAACCATGTGAAGCTAACCCCTCTGGCCTCAGTTTCCTCATCCACAAAATAGGAATGTAAATAATAGTTCTTATCTCATAAAGCTGTTATGAGCATTAAATTAGTTAATATAGTAAAGCATTTGGGTGGGGGGTGGGATGAACTGGGAGACTGGAAAAAAAATGTAAAATAAAAAAAAAATATATATAGTAAAGCATTTAGAACCTATCTGCACATAGGAGGCCTTCAATATACATTAGCTATTGTGATTAGTTTTTTACCCATTCACAGAGGTAACAATAATATCACCATAAAATACTTAGCTGTAACCTTACTGGAAAATGCTAGGAACTTATATATAGAAAATCATAAAATTTTGCTGAGAGATATAAAGACTGAAAAAAAATGGAGAAACGAGTCATGTTCTTAGGAAAATGAATCTTATAAAGATGCCAATTCTTACCAAATTAATTTCTCACTTTTCCAACATTCAGTCACAATTCTTTTTTTTTTTTTTTAAATTAATTTAATTTTTTTTTTTGGCTGCGTTGGGTCTTTGTTGCTGCACGCGGGCTTTCTCTAGTTGCAGTGAGCGGGGGCTACTCTCCATGGTGGTGTGCAGGCTTCTCATTGCGGTGGCTTCTCTTGTTGCAGAGCACGGCCTGTAGGTGCACGGGCTTCAGTAGTTGTGGCACGTGGGCTCGGTAGTTGTGGCACACGGGCTTAGTTGCTCCACGGCATGTGGGATCTTCACGGACTAGGGCTCGAACCCGTGTTCCCTGCACTGGCAGGTGGATTCTTAACCACTGCGCCACCAGGGAAGTCCCTCAGTCACAATTTGAATGGAATCCTTTGTTACTTGATAAAATGAGTCTACCATTCATTTGTAATAAAAAGCAAACAAGAAAAACAAAGAAGGGATTTTCCTGATGGTGCAGTGGCTAAGACTCCGCACTCGCAATGCAGGGGGCCCAGGTTCGATCACTGGTCAGGGAACTAGATCCCACATGCATGCCGCACGCAACTAAGAGTTCATGTGCCGCAACTAAATATCATGCATGCCGCAAAAGATCACGCATGCCACAACGAAGATCCTGCATGCGGCAACAAAGATTCCGCGTGCCGCAACTAAGACCTGGAATGAAAGAAACAAGGAAAGAAAGGAAGTAAGATAGATTTTTTAAAAAGGAAAAGCAAAGAAAAATTTTTAAAAAGAGGAGAAAGGAGACGGAATTTGCTCTACATTTTTAGCCCGTTACCTCAAACCCTTTATGAAACAAGCAATGTATAAATAAATAAAAGGCTACAATGTGCAGTTGGTACAAGAATAGACAGAGAAAAAAAGACAGGGGCTTCCCTGGTGGCACAGTGGTTGAGAATACGCCTGCCAATGCAGGGGACACGGTTCGACCCCTGGTCCGGGAAGATCCCACATGCCCCGGAGCAACTAAGCCCGTGCGCCACAACTACTGAAGTCCGCGCGCCTAAAGCTGGCACTCCGCAACAAGAGAAGCCACTGCAATGAGAAGCCTGCGCACCTCAACAGGGAGTAGCCCCCGCTTGACGCAACGTAGAGAAAGCCCGCATGCAGCAGCGAAGACCCAACGCAAAATAAATAAATAAATAAAAATAAAATAAAATAAATTAAAAAAAGAAAGACAAAACCAATAGCCCAGAAACAGACCAGTTGTATGTGTATACATGCATGATTAAATATATGAATGCAATTTTTTTTAAAGATTTTTTTAATGTGGACCATTTTTAAAGTCTTTATCGAATTTGTTACAATATTTCTGTTTTATGTTTTGGTTTTTTGGCCACGAAGCATGTGGGATCTTAGCTCCCCGACCAGGGATTGGACCCGCACCCCCAGAATTAGAAGGTGAAGTCTTAACCACTGGACCGCCAGGGAAGTCCCCTGAATGCATTTATGATAATAATAAGAGCTAACATTTATTGAGCCCTTATTTTGTGTCAGGTTCTATGAAAAGCACTTTACATTCACAAGAACTCTGAATCTTCACATGAACCCAGTGAGGAAGGAAATGTTATCCATCTATGGGTGAAGGAACTAAGTCTTAGAGAGGTTAAGTGACTTGCCCCCCTAAGAAGGGGTTTAGATGGGGTACAAACCTAGGTCAACTGACTCCAGAGCCTTTGATCTTAACCTTAAGACACATCATCTATAACTTTACTTCTAGAAAGCTAGACAATGTTCACAAACTAGGGCAAAGATTCATTAAGAGAAATGTCTAGTGTAGCATTTTTTTATGATTACAAAAAATGTATGACAAGTTGGATATCCTATAGGGGTATAGTCAAATAAATCATCCATGCAAGGAAATCTTAAGCAGTCATCATTAAAATCAATGTTGTCAGAGAAAATTTAATAAACATGGAGAAATGTTCATGATATGCCATTAAATGACACAGATTACAAATTGTACATGCAGAATGACTTCAATATGTGCAGGGGAAAATGTATTTTCCAAGTTTTCTATAATAAGCATGTTTATACTATGTGGGAAACATCTTTTCAATGTATCTAAAACCTGTGATCTCTCCTTGATCTTTCTGCTTGTTTCCATTCTTCTTTCTTTTGAAGACCTAGCCAAGGCCCCCCTCCTCTCTAGGCCCCTGTAGCTGTCCGAACTTCAGCAGTCACTCTCACTCATAGCAATAACGTTAACAGTCCTCCTAGGCAGACTAATATTTTTGGGTTTGTTGTTTGTTTTTGTTTTTTTCTAGTTTTATTGAGAAATAATTGACATACATCACTGTATAAGTTTAAGGTGTACAGCATGATGGTTTGATTTACATATATTGTGAAATGTTTACAACAGGTTTGGCTAACATCTATCTTCTTATATAGTTACAATAAAAAGGAAAAGAAAGAAAAAAATGTTTCTCCTTGGGATGAGAACTCCTAGGATTTGCTCTCTTAACAACTTTCCTATACATCATACAGCAGTGTTAACTATAGTCACCATGTACATCCCTAGGACTTATCTTATAACTGGAAGTTCGTACCTCTTGATCACCTTCCTCCAATTCCCCCTTCCCCCACTTTCCAGCTATGGTAACCACAAGTCTGATCTCTTTTCCTATGAGTTTGTTTTTTAGATTTCACATATAAGTGAGATCATACAGTATTTGTCTTTCTCTGGACAGAGTAATATTTATTAAGCTCTACCACAGGCCAGGTACTTTAAATATATTATCTCACCTCAGGACATAATCTTGTCCTAATGCTCAGGACATAATCTTGTGAGGTAAGACTTATTAATATATCTATTTTGTATATGAGAAAACTGAGGTTCAGTGTCTTGAACAAAGTTGTGCTTCAACTAAATAGTAGAGCCAGAATAAGAATCCAGTTCTTCTGATTCCCAACCCATTGCTTTTTCTTTTACAATAGCGTTTCCCCAAACGTGGTCCAAGGACCTTGGGGGCTCCCTGAGTCCTTTTTAGGAGATGCATGAGGATCTCCTACGTGTCTGTGTGAGGCCAGATTTTCTTTATTCAGCCAAAGCCACATATCATAACAGAAAGCAGATATGAGAATCCAGCTGCCTTCTATTAAACCAGATACCAAGGAGATTTGCAAAAATATAAAACAATATCACTCTTCTCATAAGTTTGTTTTTTTTGTTTTTTTTTAAAATTTATTTTTGGCTGCATTGGATCTTCATTGCTGCACATGGGCTTTCTCTAGTTGCGGTGAGCGGGGGCTACTCTTCGTTGTGGTGCGCAGGCTTCTCATTGTGGTGGCTTCTCTTGTTGTGGAGCATGGGCTCTAGGCGTGTGGGCTTCAGTAGTTGTGGCACGCGGGCTCAGTAGTTGTGGCTTGTGGGCTCTAGAGTGCAGGCTCAGTAGTTGTGGCACACGGGCTTAGTTACTCTGCAGCATGTGGGATCTTCCCGGACCAGGGCTCAAACCCATGTCCCCTGCATTGGCCGGCGGATTCTTAACCACTGCACCACCAGGGAAGCCCCATAAGTTTTTTTTGTTTTGGAAAACACAGTTTTTTAATTAAAATGTATTATTTATGTTAACATGCAATGGGCTTATTATGTTTAATGAATTAATAAATATTTTTAAATTTTCTCAGTTTTTAAAACCTTTTTGATTGGGAAAATATTTAGTTTATTAAATATTGTGAATGTCTGGAATATCAGACACATCATCTCAATATGTAAATATCAAATCACATTTCAAAGTCAAATTTAAATTACTTGGATTTTTTTTCTTTGCTTTTCTCTAACAATGACAACTAAGACCATTCTATATTGTATTAGTTTCTTCAGTCTTTAAAATAATTTTTAAAATGATGTTCAAGTAAACTTCCAGCAATTATCTTCAACTTTTTCTGAATAGAAAGTTTCCATTCTTAAGACATAGGCTTGTAATTCATATACTTGATATCACTCAGTGGCGTTTTATCTGTAGCAGGAAGAGGACAATCAAATATCAAGGAATATTAGAAAATCATTTAAGCCTTATTCATTTGCTGCCTCCTTCCCTGTGACATGTACATAAAACTCTTTTGGAAAGACAAATATCATATAATATTGCTTATATGTGGAATCTAAAAAAAAAAGAAAGATACAAATGAACTTATTTACAAAACAGAAATAGACCCACAGACATAGTAAACAAATTTATGGTTACCAAAGGGGAAAGGGAGAGGGGATAAATTAGGAGTTTGGGATTAACATATACACACAACTATAAATAAAATAGATAACCAACAAGGACCTACTGTATAGCACAGGGAAGTATACTCAATATTTTGTAATAACCTATAGGGGAAAATAATCTGAAAAAGAATATATATATGTGTGTGTGTGTATATATATGTATATATGTATAACTGAATCACTGTGCTGTACACCTGAAACTAACACGACATTGTAAATCAACTATACTTCAATAAAAAAATTATTTTTTAAAAAAAGCTCTTTTGGTTCTACGTTTGCCACTAGGGATTAAGTTCTGCGTTTATAAAATTGAGATCTAATCAAGATCATATTTAAATATCAAAGCAGTTGTGACTAACTAGAGCTCGGATACTACCTGAGTCCATCTCGGCAAAGGATTATATTCAAGAAACATCCATGCTCAATAAAACCAAGTAATTTTTTTTTCTGATATCCTTCAGGAAAAGACCGATGATAGTCTCTCAGTTTTACTTTTTAATATGAGAAATATCTATAGATAAAACTTACATAAACAAAATCTCTTTGGCGTCCTTAAAAATAGTGGCAAGTAAAAGAGTCCTGAGACAAGAAAGACTGAGAACACCTGTTTTACAACCAGCTGCCGTCCAGGAGCCTCTGATGTTGTAGATAGGGTTAAGCACACTGCCCAGTGGGGTAATGAAATTCAAGGCCTGCATGACAGGCACCTTAAAGAAGTTGTACCAAAGGGCTGTGCGTAGGCTTCCCTGGTGGCGCAGTGGTTGGGAGTCTGCCTGCTGGTGCGGGGGGACACGGGTTCGAACCCTGGTCTGGGAGGATCCCGCATGCCGCGGAGCGGCTGGGCCTGTGAGCCACGATTGCTGAGCCTGCGCTCCGCGGCAAGAGAGGCCTCGATGGTGAGGGGCCCGTGTCACCGCGATGAAGAGTGGCCCCCACTTGCCACAACTGGAGAAGGCCCTCGCACAGAATCGAGGACCCAACACAAACAAAAATAAATAAATAATAAATAAATAAATAAAACAAACAAAAACCCCCAAATTCTTTATTAAAAAAAAAAAAAAGTGCTGTGGGTATTAAATGACAGTGAGACCTTTTCTAGCTGGAATGATCACGGGGAAGCAGAACTTGAGGTGGGCCTCCAAGATGATAGGATTTATGAGCAGAAGAGTTCTTGCCAGGTGGATAGAACCATAACAAGCACAGGAAAGCATGAAAGGGTGAGTAAGCCCACTGGGGGGCGGCTTAGGGTGAGTAGAAGGTGTGCGTGGTGGGAAAAGGTTGGAAAGTCGAGCTGCACTGTGAGGGCTTGAATTCCCAGCTAAGCCATGTGGACTGTGTTTGGTATGCAGTGGGGACACCTGACATGTTTTGAACAGAGAAATGACATGAAGTGAAAATTACAAACTACCTGGGAAAAACAAATCAGAATCATCATAAAAATTGGCCTGGCAGTGGTGTATAAGATGAGAGGAGGGGCAGTTAGGGCAATTTGCAGGGACCCAAAATGAGGACCTGAGTAAGGTGGGGCAGTGGCAGGGGAAGGATAAGACTCTGTGCTCCCAATGCAGGGGGCCCAGGTCCTGATCAGGGAACTAGATCCCACATGCATGCCACAACTAAGAGTTTGTATGCCACAACTAAGGATCTCGCTTTCCGCAACTAAGACCTGGTGCAACCAAATAAATAAATAAACTTTAAAAAAAACAAACCTAGTCCAGATCCTTTAGGATGGGTATTGTGGAGAGACTCTTTATGGGGTGAGGGGCCCTCCAGGGGGCGCCGGGTTCCCCTTTTTGTGGTGGCTGAGGGAGAATGAAGGCAAGGTCACTCCCTTGAGACCTGGATATTCACCCCTCCTTGAAAGCCTGGAGGGGACAGATTTTGCTTGTCTGAGAGCGCCCTAGTTTCCTTCCAGAGAGCGATCCTATTCCAAGTTCTGGAGGTGATATACTTTGCCTCTCATTATGGAGGAAGAATCAACAAGGCTTGGTTCTTTTTTTTTTTTCGGCCAGGCTGCGGGGCTTGCAGGGATCTTAGTTCCCTGACCAGGGATCGGGAACCCTGGCCTGGCAGTGAAAGTGCCAATTCCTAACCATTGGACTGCCAGGGAATTCCCAGCAAGACTTGGTTCTTGATCAGATGTGGTAAAAGGTAAGTGAAGAGAGAGAGGAGTGTGAAAGAATGAATGAGAGACAGTAAAGGCAAATCTTTTCTGAAAAATGTGAGGAGGAGAGGGCAGCTGAGGTCCAAGATGCTAACCCTCAGCTCTCGCTCAACCCCTCTGCTTGCCCTCCAAGGCCCCTTCTCATCTCCACAATAGAGAAATTTACTACTGCGAACCTTCCATCTCCAGTCATTGTGAAGAAGGAAAGGACCAAGACACACGACCGTAGTGCTCTCTTCAGGTGCACTGAACACTCTTTGTAAAGAAAAGCGAACCCTCCTACACTGTTGGTGGGAATGTAAATTGGTGCAGCCACTGGAGGACAGTATGGAGATTCCTTAAAAAACTAAAAATAGAGTTACCATATGATCCAGCAATCCCATTCCTGGGCATATACCCGGAAAAGACGAAAACTTTAATTAGAAAAGACACATGCACCCCAATGTTCATTGCAACACTATTTATAATAGCCAAGACGTGGAAGCAACCTAAATGTCTTTTATCCATTGACAGATGAATGGATAAAGAAGGTGTGGTATATATATACAATGGAATACTACTCAGCCATAAAAAAGAATGAAATAATGCCATTTGCAGCAACATGGATGGACCTAGAGATTATCGTACTAAGTGAAGTAAGTCGGAAAGAGAAAGACAAATATCATATGATATCACTTATATGTGGAATCTAAAAAAATTATACAAATGAACTTATTCATAAAACAGAGACAGACTCACAGACATAGAAAACAATCTTATGGTTACCAAAGGGAAAAGGGGAGGGAGGGAGGGATAAATTAGGGGTTCGGAATTAACAGATACACACCACTATATATGTAAAATAGATAAACAACAAGGACCTACTGTATAGTGCAGGGAACTATATTCGATATCTTGTAATAACCTAATGGAAAAGAATCTGAAAAAGAATATATATATATATATATATATATATATATATATACACACACACACATACATAAATAACTGAATCACTTTGCTATACACCTGAAACTAACACGACATTGTAAATCAACTGTAATTTTAAAATTGAAGGAAAAAAAAAAAAAGTATCCTGGTGCTTGTCATACCATTCTTTCAACTTTTCTGTAGGTTTGAAAACATTCCCCCAAAAATGTTAGGTTAAAAATTATAGTATAACTAAGCAATATTGACTGTTTCTGAGTTTTTATATTGATCTACGTTGGGCTGACCCCTCAGGCCTGCAAGCCTTGTGGCTGCCCAGCCTCGAGACCGAAGAAATAGCCCAGAGTCAGTGACAGAGACATCAGTGTCTTATTGGACAGGGAATCTTACACGTCCGCAGCAAAAGGGTCCTGGAGCAACACCCCCCAACCCCTGCTGATGGCAGAGGGCAGGCAGGACATGGCAGCAATCTTCACCACTTGGGGGAGGAGGAGGCTACCATTTATAGGGGGAATTTAAGTCAGGCTGGCTCATCAGCTACCAGGAAAACCAGCACCTAGGCACATCCCTCACAGCCCCTCAGGTTAGCAACCATCAGGAGGGCAGATGTTTCCCTTAAATAAACTAGCAGGTGGACCTGTTCTGGCCTAAGGATTAGGACGATTACTAGCTGGAGCTGGGGACAAGCATGTTCACATGAGTAGGGTGCAGGTGAAGCAGGGACTGGTCAAGCAGGGGATGTACAAAGAGCAAGAGAACAGCCATCTTGAGTGGCCTGACCATACAATCTAATTGCTCTTGTTCATTTTGTGTGGGCCAGCACTTGCTTATAGATAAATGGAAGTAAGCACCATTTACAGAAAAATTTAAAGTTGAGTCAAAGACCTTAATTTTTCCTATGAATCAATCCAAAACCATCATTATTTGATCTTAGCAAAAGAGCACCTTGAGACAGTCTCCCTGGAAAGTGGTTTGAGAAGCTGGGTAGGCCCTTCTAAATAAGGGTGGCAGTCTTGTGCTTGTTTGCAGTCCCTGACTTTGACACCAGCCAGGGGCCTGCCTTTTTCTAAGCTAAATAGACCGTGGAACTTGGTTCCTCAGGGTGATCTCCTCCCACCCTCTGCTCTCAGAGAAAGAAGTAACCCTCAAACCACACCAGAGGGAAGCAGGAACACAAATGCCTTGTGTCCTTTCCTGTAACCGAGCTGGATGCCCTGCTACTTTATCATACCCGCCCCACTGAGAGCCACAGTGACAGAATAGTTCCCTATCCATCTGAGCATCTAGCACTCCTCTGGAGACTATAGTTCTTCAAGAGCAAGACCAGTTTTAATCCACTTCTGCTAAGAATGAAGCCTCTAAGACTCCACATGGGACTTCCCTGGTGGCGCAGTGGTTAAGAATCCACCTGCTAATGCAGGGGGCACGGGTTCAAGCCCTGGTCTGGGAAGATCCTGCATACTGCAGAGCAACTAAGCCCATGTGCCACAACTACTGAACCTGCGATCTAGAGCCCGCGAGCCACAACTACTGAAGCCCGCGTGCCTAGAGCCCGTGCTCCACAACAAGAGACGCCACCGCAATGAGAAGCCCACTCACCGCAACTAGAGAAAGACCGAGCATAGCAACGAAGACCCAACACAGCCAAAAATAAATTAATTAATTAATTTAAAAAAAAAAGACTCCACGTGGGTGGGCTGGCCCTTCAACCTCCCCCCTTTGAGTAAGCATTACGGCTCCATCTCTATTTGGATCCACTCAGTTTCCCTCCTTATCCATATAGCCTTTTTTTTTTTTTTTTTTCCATATAGCCTTTGATATTCTTTTTTTATCTTTGCCCAAAGGAAAATGACTAAAATCCTCAGATACAACATTATCACTTTATTCAGGAGATAATCAAGTATGATACAGGGCTGACACTGACAAACAGCTGTACAGAAAATTATACAAATCTGTTACATTTGCTAGAAGAGACTCTCATTGTAAACAAGGAAGAAAAACCAGGAGGGTGCCTAAAGGACTGCAGTGTTTTGAGCAAGTGTCCCCACGCTCCCTTGAGTGAAGGTGGGCTCAGGTGGTGGTGGCCCTTTCAGCAGGAAGAGGAGGAGGCAGCCCCTATGCAGAAGCTGAGCCTCCTGGCCCCGCCCACACTCAGCGGCAGGCCTTGCTGAACTCCTGGAGGGCCCAGCGCTTGTTCTCAGTTGCCTGCTTGAGTTGGGTGTACTCTTTCACCAGCCTGTCAAACTCCTCCCCGAGGACCTCGTAGGTGTTCAGGACCTGTCGGGACTTCTCCATGTCCTGCTCTTGTAGGTGAATGGCCCCCTCCAAACGGTCCCTAAAAGCCCAGGCACAGAAGATACAATATAAGGATCTGGTTCCTCAGAAAGTACACGAGAATGAGAAGGCACTAAAATGAATGAGTCTGGAGGGTGGAGGGTATGGGGACAAGCTCTGAATAGCTGCGTCAGGCTCTTGGGAGTTCTCACCTAATGAGACGATGAACTTCCACTTTCTCATCAGTGTAAGTGTCAGACAAAATCTTTAGCTCTTCCATCCTGACCGAGGGAAGAAAGAAATGTCAAGCTGAGGATCCCTGACAGCAGCAGACTTAGGAATGGGACACAGGACCTGCCAATGGTCAAGGTCCTGTGTTGAGCAGTGACAGGATAAACAAGGTCATTCCAAATTCCTGAGCAATTTAGCTCACAATAAACCACCTATTTCAGAGGGCTTTAAAATAAAAGACCCAAGAATGTTGACAGCTTTAGAGTAATCCAAAGGCTAATACTGCTATGTGACATTTACTGAACACCCACAGGGTGCCAGGCATGATGGAGACGAAAGAGATGAGAGCGAGGGTTGGAGGGGGTGGTGTATGAGATGGAGTTCCTCAGATGCGCGGCGGTCACAGCTCACCGCAGCTTAAGGATCATGGCGCTGCACTTGATCTCCAGGTACTGGGCATTGATACGGTCCAGCTCAGACTGAGTCTTCAGCCGGTGCTCCTGAAGAAGCCTCTGCAGCAAGGCCAGGCAGCGGAGAAGCACCTGAGCACCCGGGAGGCAGGAGCAAGAGGGCGGCCACGAAAGAGAGTAGAAAAGAAAGCAGATCAGAAATCCCTGGCTTCCCCAGAGGGGCCCCTGGGGTCAGGGTAAAAATGAAAGGAGGCCATCCCACCGCCCTGCCAAACCTGGGAGTAGGTGGCACTCTTCTTCTCCAGGAGCACCATCTGCTCCTTCTGCTGGCTCCTGGCATCCTGGCACTGCTGCTTCTCACCCACCAGGACCTCTGCGAGGTTCCATACCTTTGCCGCCTTCAGGGTTTCACTGTCTGAATCTGGGCAGAGACAGAGCGCTGGATAGGAAAACCCTAATTGCTCCTGCCCTTTGAAGGCCATGTTTCAGTGCCCCTATCCGATATCTAACCCTACAAATTCTGTCTTCCTCCAGGTTTTCTTCTGATGGCCTGGTAAAAACAGCCCAGTTCTCATAAAGTTCTCTCCATTCTTACTTTGAATTCCAGATTTGGCCCTTAATTCTTTTTTATTAATCTTTTTTTAAAAATTATTTATTTATTTATTTATTTTTGGCTGTGTTGGGTCTTTTCTTTTAATTTTATTTATTTTATTTATTTATTATTTTTGGCCGCATTGGGTCTTCGTTGCTGTGCGTGGGCTTTCTCTAGTTGCGGGGAGCGGGGGCTACTCTTCATTGCGGTGGCCTCTCCTGTTGCGTAGCACGGGCTCTAGGCGCGCGGGCTTCAGTAGTCGTGGCGCACGGGTTCTAGAGCACAGGCTCAGTAGTTGTGGGGCGCGGGCTTAGTTGCTCCACGGCATGTGGGACCTTCCCGGACCAGGGCTCAAACCCGTGTCCCCTGCATTGGCACGTGGATTCTTAACCACTGCGCCACCAGGGAAGCCCTGGCCCTTAACTCTTAAATCATAGAAATAAAGAAAAGGTCAACTCCTATTAACCTGAACTTTACTCCCTATTTCATTCTGATTCTCTTAAGAACAAACTATCCTTCCCTGCAGCAAGAGGATGCTGCCACCTTGCTGAATAAAAGAAGCCCGTACAAAATTTCTTGCTTTTATTCTACCAGCAAGGAAACAAACAAGTAAACATTTCCAACGCTTCTCAGCTTCTGTCCCAAATCTAAAATTCAAACACATTATTCTCAAAAGAGAAGACCAGGAGCCCTGAAGGCCAGCCATGAACAGAACACAGCCAGCACGCACCTGAACTGGGATTGTGGTAGCAGAGCAGAGTGAAACATTTCTTCTTGAGCTGCTCCTCCACTTCAAGCAGGAGCCGGGCTCTCATCCACACAAAATCCTACAGCCACAGAAGTGAAAAGAGAGATGTAGACGGACTGTTGGAACTAGGAAGATCCAGTCAATGAATATGTGATGATTAACAATCTCAATGATAACCAAAGAAAATGCATCAAGAGACATCAGGGAGATTAATTTTTAACCTATCAAATTAGCAAAGAATAGAGTGACTGTCAAGATCCCATGTTGATGAAAATGTGGGGACCTAGGTGCACTGGGAGCTCCTCTCTGGACAGCAGTTTGGCAATATGTACCAGTGTGTTCTATGTGTGTAGCCTGTGACCTGGTGATCCCACTTCAAGCACTAACACTCGGAAAATAATCATACAAAGACACGTATGAACTAGCATGTTCCTATCAGTGTGGTTTCTACCAGCAAAAATGTGGAAATAACCTTAAATTAATAT
Organism: Eubalaena glacialis; assembly: GCF_028564815.1. Lineage (NCBI taxonomy): Eukaryota > Metazoa > Chordata > Mammalia > Artiodactyla > Balaenidae > Eubalaena > Eubalaena glacialis. The sequence goes on from NC_083717.1 coordinate 120,495,498, forward strand.
CTATCAATAACGTTAAGCAAATTATGCTACATCCATACAATGGAATCCTAACTGGAATTTAAACTGATGATATAATAAGGACTCTGAGCACTAACTATGTGCCTGGACACTGCTGAGAGTGCCTTAGGAAGGAGGGAGGGATAAATTAGGAGGTTGGGATTAACAATATACACACTACTATATATAAAATAGATAACCAACAAGGACCTACTGTATAGCACAGGGAACTCTACTCAATATTTTATAATAACCTATAAGGGAAAAGAATCTGAAAAAGAATAGATATAAATATACATATAACTGAATCACTTTGCTGTACACCTGAAACTAACACAATATTGTAAATCAACTACACTTCAATTAAAAAAAAAAAAAGAATGCTTTAGGAGGTATCATCTTATTTACAGTTATTTGAAAAGTAATATATATACCTGAAAATAATCATATACTTGAAAAAAGTCCAAAATATATTGTGAAAACAGATTATATTCTCTATACAGGTATGGAAGGTATAATACTATTTATGTCAAGCTGTATATAATAATACTGCATTTATTTCTAGGTTTAGTATTTCAGCTTTTACTTTCTTCCTTGTAGTGTCTTTCTTATTTACTAGAGTTTGACCACCACGAACATGTTTCATTTTTATAGAAACAATAAAGCTTAACCAAAAAATGTTTAAATATATGGGAGAAATTAAGCCATTTCCCTTCTTTGGTCCCAATATCTGCTCCCCGCCAACCTCTGAGGGTGGCATGAGCTCCAGAAGGTCCACCTTCTCCAGCCCAAGCAATGGGGGCACCTCCCTCTCCTGGCTGGGACCTAAGAGCTGTGTCAGCTCAGTCACGAGCAGCCGCTGTTCCAGGGTCTCATGAAACTGAGAGAGAGAATAAAAAACAAAAAGAAGTTACTATAAAACTTCTCCCACTCCACCTCCTCCATCCTCACAAACCAGTTTTTCACACATCTTCAAAGTCCTCAAACGTGTCATCCCCTTCGGATAACTTCCCAGCTGCCAGTACTTTCTCCTGTCAATCTTTCTTTTCAAAACCCTGACAACACACCCACCTCTCCCCCATAACTACAGTCCCTTTCTTTCTTGATAACCATTACTCAAAGCTCCTATTTCCCCCAGATCATAGAATCAGTTGAAGCCATAGCTGGCCTGGTCATTCCTACAGCTGGCACCAATGCCTACTTCATCTCTCCTGCCTCACCTTTTTGTCCTCAGAAGTTAAATTTCTGTCTTGAGTCTTCACATAGTAGTCCACAAGCAGCTCTTGAATGACTCTCTGTAAAATTTCAGACCTTAACCACGTTGTCTTATGCAATCGAACTTCCTTCCACGCCTAAAAAAACAAAAAAATTCCAGGTAGGAACCCCTCTTTCTCAGAAGATATTTCCTTCCTCCCTATTAGCCCTTCTCCCAGGGCCCTTACCTGAGCCTGCTCCTTTGCCAGTGTGAGGCTTAAGCCACTCTCGTCCACGTGTTGTGAGAGACTCAGCAGCAGTTTGCTGAAGTGTGGGTTCTGTAATAGGTCCTCTTCACTCAGGTTACAAGGAGGGAGCTGTTTGCTGCACACTTAAAGGGATGTCCCCCATAGGGACCAAAAAGCAAAGACAGTATGGACTCAATTTATATAACTGAGCATAACTCTTAGCTTAATACTCAATTCCAAAAAACCCCTAGGCTTTTGGTAGGGAAGTTTTCTAAATCGAATGAAAATTTTAAGAAAATCAAAAAATAGGGAATTCCCTGGTGGTCCAGTGGTAAGGACTCTGTGCTTTCACTGCCGAGGGCCCGGGGTTCAATCCCTGGTCAAGGAACTAAGATCCCACAAGCCCTGTGGCGTGGCCAAAAAAGAAAGAAAGAAAGAAAGAAAGAAAGAAAAAAATCCACAAATAAACTAGAGGCAATACTCAAAGTAACAAGTATTTATATTATATACAAGGACATTAATCAAGAATTAGGGAATGAGTCTTAAAAAAACTAAGATCTTAGAAAATGGCAATGCAGTTGGAAAATATTAGACAAAGAGAATCAAGAATAAGGGACTCGTTGGTATACCACAGTACCTAAAATGCCTCATTCACACAGAATACCTAGAGCTCTTGAGGAAGGGAAAAAAAAAAAACACATGTAAAGTTCCCTCTTTGTATGTGATCTCTAGTCGCATAAGCAAGACTGAGAGAAGGTATATTCTTAACAGTAAATTAAAAATTTAACTAACCAAATTCTCCTTATTGTAAATAGACTGAGTAACCCATGTGGATGCAGAACAGCATATGCATGAGAAAAAGTGCAAGAAGTCAGGATCCACTGCTTATTCCATATGCTCAAAGGGCTTTTTTTCCATCTCTTTTCCCAGCTTTCTGCTGAGGTCTTCTGTTTTACTCCCACTTACCAAACACTTACATTTTCATTCTTTGGACCATCATACCAGAGTCCTTTTAGAGAATAAGAAATCTCTCTTTTTTTTCCGCCAAGGCATTGAAAGATCACTATGGAAATGGTCAAAATACAGAAGATTCAAGTTTTTGAAGGATTCAAGAAAGGATTTGAGATATGCAAAGAATTCAAGATATGGAAGGATCTGAGATTTTGGAGGACAGGATATGAGAAAACTCAAGACACAGGTAGGAAGGTAGCTTTCAAAAGTTCACTGGCCACCCTCATCTTCAGGATATGCTTGCTAACTCAGCATGCGAGCATCTTGAAATTTTAGTCTACTGCACTAGCAGGTACCGAACAGGAGTCAGTATAATCTGTCTGCCAATAAGAGAGTGTTTAAGAATCTTCAAGTATTCTAGCTTCCCTAGAAAGTTAGGCTTCTGTGTGAGAAACCATACCGGTGAACATTATAAATCCTTTTTTTATTTTTTTGGCAACATCGCATGGCATCTCAGTTCCCCAACCAGGGGATGAACCCAGGCCATGGCAGTGAAAGTGCCGAATCCTAACCACTGGACCATCAGGGAATTCCCCCTTTTTATTACAGAAGACAAGACCCTAGATAAGACCTCTGTGGATAAGTCCTCAAACCTCTTGCAAATGGCTACCCTTACCTTGTTGGAGTATTTCCATCCCTTCTCCAGATGAGCAGAAATCCCCTGATGCCATCTGTTTTTCTTGTGATTCTTATCTGTCCAACTGAGTAAAAGAAACAAAAAGATAAATAAACTGGCTTGGCTGCTCGAGGGAGACAACTACCTTGGGTTCAAATTTCTGTCATCTACAAGCAGGGGAGGAGAAACACCTCTTACAGGGCGGGGACTATGTCACACATCCTGGGTCCTGTCTGAAAAGGAGCCTCCTTGGGAAAGAAAACTTTCCAATTCACTAGTCTAAACGGGAGGATGGCCCCCTCCCCCCACCATTATGTCTAAGGTTAAAACTGAGCTGCTGCTTTCTAGTTATGAGTGAACTGGGAAAAGGGGGGAAAAAATCCAGGTCTGCTTTTTTCTCCAGTCAAATAACTCAGCTATCAAATTCCACAATAGTTTCTTGTGCTTCTTTAACTTGTCCTTTCATCTGAGATCTGTTGGTAGTTTTTGATCATTAACTCTAGAAACATCCTTCAGGAGTGACGAATCATTCCACACTTGAACAAAAACAACTGGTTTTCACATAACAGCGTTAGTAAAGAGCACCTGGAGGAAAGAGCATGACAAGAAGACTGACAGGGAGGTCAGGGCCAGAAGAGGAACTCAAAGGTGTATTAATGCATCTGAGGCCGGGAGGACGACGTGAGCCGTCGGTGTTTTGCCAGAACACGGAGTACACTGAAAAGAATGACATCAACACAAAAGGGCAGTAAAGATGGGCACAGTTTGGACTCTGTGGAGACAAAATTTTTCCCTTGACATGACTTCCCATTTTTTTCTTTCTTTGCTCCACCCCCTCCTCTCTGCAAAGTATCAAACTCCAAAGGGAAGCTGAGCCTCCCAAAGCAGAACAGACATAGGTTACTATGATTTAACACTTCATGTTCACAGAACATTTGGTTTACTCCCTGGTTTTATGAGTAACATCAAAGTAACTACTCATTTGTGTTGTAACATGGTCTAGAGGGGGACGTAGCTGAAGTATCAGAATGCTAAGACTTAATTTGCGGCTCAGCCGTTGCTTCTGTGCAAATTTAAAGGAATTGCTTTTTTGTGCCAAACTTTTTCCCACCTGCAAAACTGAGATAACGATTCCTGCCTTGGATGAGACATTAAGAATTAATAACACAATCGACTTGTCAACAAAAGCCACTACTTAGTTAAGCTCAGTGTTTTAGCATTCTGTTTATCACAGATCTAAGCCTGCAAATAAATTTTGCAGGGAAACTTCGCCCACGGAAATGAGGACCAATCCAAATTTCAAAAAAGTCAGCTGTTCTTCCCTCCCTAGGGGAAGTGCCCACTTGGGGTTTTTTAGGGTTCTTTCTTTTACCCTTTTAAAGTGCTACAGGGCGTGAACGGTGGCGGCAATCAGGCTCGATTCTCCACCCTTTGCACTCAGACGTGTTAAAACGGTGATACAAGGACCGAAGCATTTAAATGTTCTGACTCAGGCGTCTTTTAAATTCTTAGAGCTGTCTTTACACGCTGCACTGAACGTTAAATTGATTTTACAGGTATTTTCACAAGATGTGACCCTTACAGGGCCCGAGATGAATCAAAATGCGGAGCGGGCTCTCCAGCGCCTACTTTCCTTCCGTCTGGGCAGTCAAGGATTCCCAAGGCCGAGGGCGGTCTCGGCGACCGGATACCGGGGACTGGCCAGCTTGACCCTCCCAGCGCTCCTCCTCCCCGCAGCGCCGCCCGCCGACCCTCCGGAGCAAACCTGCACAGCGTGGGCAGCTGAAGCTCCCGAGGCAGTGCCGAGGGGGCTGGGGAGGGCAGGCCGGCGGCGGCAACACCCTGCCCCCGGCCGCGCCCGGGCTCCGGAAGCTCTCTCTCGGGCCGGGCGCAGGGGCTGCGGGAAGCCAGGCCCCGGAGGACCGCGCGGGGAGGTCGGGGGAGGGGGAAAGGCCGAAAGCGCACCGGAGGCAGTGGTAGGGGGCGGGGCCCCGCTCGAGGCGGGAACGCAGGCTCCGCCCCCCGCCTCGCTCGCGCCCTTAGACCCCAACGGCCGGAAGACTGGGTGTTCGGAATCCGGGCTGGGAAAGGGAGACGTCGTAGGCAGACTTCTTTGCCCTTTCTCCTGGGTACCTTCCCCCATGTTGAGGGCAAACGTTGAGAAGATGGTAGTAATTGCCAGCTTCTACTGAGGGCCCACGATGAGTCAGACTACGCCAAGCGTTTTACTTGCCTTGCCCCGCCCCGTTTAGTTCTTACAGTGTCCTGCGAGGAAGTCACTATCATACCCATTTTACAGAGGGGAAGACTAAAGCGCAAAGAGGTTATGTGGCTTGCTCGAGGTCGCGGCTTGCAGAGTGTAAACCTGACCCAAGGGCCCTCTGAACCGTCCCAGACCTACCGCCCACCCCGACCCTGTCTGCAAGTCTCCTTGGTCAGGCGCTTCCAGCCCTGCCCCTTGGGTGGGCTTCCCATCCAATTTCCTCCCCCAGGCTCCTCCTCTGCCCTCTCCTTTACCTCTCATCCTTCACTAAAACCCCTGTCTTCTTTTTTTAGACTATGTGGACATTTATTGTTTGCTTAACCAGAAGTCTGGAGCTGGGGGTCCTAAGGCTTCTTAGCAGCTCCCTGGTATCAAGGTTGTTTGCAATTCTCTTCTCAATCCCCTCATGGTCAAAAGGTGGCTTCAGAAGTTCAAGGAGTACATCCTCTCAACAGCATCCCAAGCAAGAAGGAAGGGGAAGAGCCTTCTTCCTGTAACAGTCAGGGAAGAAAATCTTTCCCAGAAGCACCCAGCAGACTTTCCCATATGTCTTATTGCCAGGTTGGGTCACCTGCCCACCCCTAGACCAGTGAGCTGGATGTCTTACATTTGCCCCCCAGATCCACCTTCTGTTCTTCAACCTATGTAGAAGGTAAGGACTACCTCAGGACTTCAGGGTTCCCATATTCCCTGACTGGTATCATCAGCCAATGGGGGATCCCAGCAGGAGGTGGGAGGGAGAGAAGACAGTGATGGGAGGAGGAGGACAATTCCCCTAACTTCCTCTCTGGCCTTGACCTCAGGCTGGCTATGGACTTTGACCAAAGGTCATTGCTCCTCTCAGGGGGGTCTCCCCACCTCTCTCTGTCTTAACCCTCACCCACCCTTTTTTCAAAGTCGACTGGAATTAGGTGAATTATTTTTAAAATATTTGATGTTAAGTAAATTGCACCAAGGTTATGAAATCTCTTGCATCAGAGAAGCAGATAGTCTGGGGTAGAGGGAAAAGAATCTCAGGGCTAGATGTGCTGGGTGGCAGAGAGTTTAACCTTTTCTTTTGGTACCAACTAGAGAATTCTGCTAGCAATACATAGGGAAATAGGGTGATCCAGTGCAGAAATTTTTTACCCCTGGTCATCTTGTCAACTTCCACCTTTCATGCTTAATGTTAAAGTGCTGTCATTTTCTAAGGCTTTTAAAGATCATTTATGCTTCCTCAGTTCTGTAGTGCAGCGTCATTAAATATCAGGCATAATGTCCCTAGCAAACAGCACTTGGAACAAAATAGCAAGCGTGCTTTGGTGACTCAGAGCTGATCAGAAATCTACTGAAATTTCATGTCTCATAGTTGCCAAATTTTCTAAAATGGTACTACAAAGCTTTGGCTAAGTAGCTCTAAAGTACTGGGGAAATGAGGAGGTGAAGGGTACAGAGGCCTGTCTTCAGGTAGGAGGGCAGAGGGGAGAGCCTTGGGAAGCCTTGAATTGGATCAAACCTTCACATGCAATTATCTGTTCCATCTCTGTCTCTAACAAACTGTGTGACCTTGGGTTTCTGGTTCCTTATCTGTCAAAAGGAAGAACTAACATATTTCTAGCTCCTCCAATCTCACAGTGTTGATGTAATGATCAAATGAGATAATGGCTGAGATAATGCTTTGGAAAGACTATCAAAGTGAGGTGTTTTACAACTGACACTTATTAAGCACTTATTAATTGCCTTGGGAGAGACACAAAGATAAATAGGACTCAGTCCTTGCCCTGAAGACGTTCATAATCTAGTTTAGAAGATAAAACATACATATGAAAAGCAAACAGTACATGGCAGCAAAAAGGTGTCAAAAGAGCAGTTTAGATTATAAATACCAGAGAAACTTGAAGAAGGTACAGAACTCTTTCTGCAGGAATGGATAGGGAAGACTCTGAAATAAATCTTCTCTTAGCTGGGCCTGAAAGGAGAGGAAATTTGGATCATTTCGAATGGAGGAAGCATCCCAGCAAGTGGAGGCAGAGACAAGGAGTCCAAGCTGCATTCTGGGTCCAAGAGGAGACCAGACCAGGTGAAGTGAAAGACTTCACAGGCCAGTTCTACTTAAGACGAGAAAGTTGAGCCTATAGACCATCCTGGCAGCTAAGACTGCAGCAGAATACCGAAAAAGGATCTTACAATCGACACCATCTGGTGTCCTTGAGCAAGAAAGAATTGCAAGAGAGGCCCTAGAATCCATTCTCTTTCTCTCTCCCCATCCCTCCCTCCCTCTCTATCTCTTTGCTCTGGATTTTTTAAAAAACAGCTTTATTGAGGTATTTTGGCATCCAATATTTAAAGTGTACTGCTCATTAAGTTTTGACATAACTATACATCTGTGAAACCATCACCACAATCAACATTGTGAACATAGGCATCATTCCCTAAGTGATTACTTGTGCCCCTTTGTAATTCCTCTCTCGGGCCCCTCGCAACCACTGATCTGCTTTCTGTCACTGTGGATTAGTTTGCACTTTGTAGAATTTTATATAAATGGAATCAAATAAAGATGTACTCTTTTTTGTCTGGCTTATTTTACTCAGCATAGTTAATTTTGAGTTTTATCCATGTTGTTGCTACTCTCAATAATTCATTTTTTTTCAGTTCATGTTTTTATTGTTGAGAAGTGCTACAGAATCCTCTTTAAAACCTTAATTTTGGGGGGTTTGTATTTAAGGAGGTGCTTCCTCCATGTCCCCAAGGTACCTATCTCAGTGCTTGGCATACAGAGGCACTTATTTGTTGAAAGGATGAATTTTTGACCACCCCACAGTGCTAATACCTTATATAGTTTTGTTTGTTCCGTGGGATGCTTGGCCTTTATAGGCCTGTCTCTTCATCACTGTTGTTCATCTCACCTTCTGCTATACCATATGCACAATACAATCGCTCACTTCTTAAATGTTCTTTAATGATAAAGCCATGAACATGCTCAAGTATTCCTGAGCTAGACTCTGGTGGAGGAGGGGGTGTTAGGGGGGAGGTGGAGAAAGATAAATTAGGCATAACTCCTGTTCACAATCTAGCTCTACCTTCTTGAAGACATTGCTCTTGACTGAGTATTCAAAAAAATATTCAAAAACATATTCACATATGTTTTAACGATAATAAATGTAAATGGGAGTCTGAGAAAAAGTCTACTTAGCCTTTCAGACTTGGGCCATTCCTTTGCTGCATTGTTTAGAATTGCAGAGAAGAATGGAGATTTGCTGAGAATATTGCAGGGACTCTGCCTCCCATACCCTAGCCAGGAAACAAAACGCTGCTCCAAAGATAGAGATTTCGGGTGAGCATTTAGGATTCTACTTATCAAACTAATGGAAAGTTTTGAGTAGAATATTTTCTCCCACTGAAAATTTGGGCTTATATAACCCGTTTCAAAGCTAGGACATTAAAATAGCCATTGAATTATGGAACCATGCTTAACTGAGCAATTGTCTAGAAAAAAAAATTTTAAAAACCATACCACTTTGGGGAATTCCCTGGTGGCCTAGTGGTTAGGATTCAGTGGTTTCACTGTGGAGGCCCGGGTTCGATCCCTGGTTGGGGAACCGTCCCACATGCCATGCAGCGTGACCAAAATACAAAAATAAATAAATAAAAATTAACAAACAAACAAAGCCATACCACTTTGAAAGTACCTGAAGACAAGTAGCAGGAATATATTATGGTATTACGGACTCAGAAGCTAGTTTCAGGAATAAAAATTTTACAGGCAGTCAAGAGATTTCAGAATTATTTTCAAGGGTGTTCACTGGAAAATGAAGTTATTCAGAGCCACAACTATTGATGATTAAGCCAGAAAATTTCATGCCCATTGTAAGTACATGATTTAAGGAGAAAACAGGTGGATAAAGAAAATATGTAATCAACCTATGACATCAAATGAAAATTTTAGAACAAATGTTCATAATGTGCCACTTTTGCAAACGCTTAACCCTTCCAAGGGGCTTTCAAACCCAGCGCTGTGGCTTCAAGGATGGCCTGACTGTTCATGGAAACTTGTTATACAAACTGGAATGAGCCTGGTTTTACTGAGAAGCTGTTGTGAGCTAGGATATAAACAAGGCCTGATAGGAAATTTTGGATCTCAAAGAAAAGCTGAGAAGTTTGGCTCAAAAAATGGGACAGATTGAAACCATTTTTACCACAGGGATATGAAACAGTTAAAGGAAACTGACTCAGAAGAAGATTCATATCATTTTGAAAAGCTAGACATGAAGCACAACGTGTTCAGTTCTTGTTATAACCGACCGAGTTTGCTGCGCAAACACGTACCAGGCTGATAAAGTATTTCCCTGGGCTTTAAACTGACGATGACACTGTCTCATACTGAGCTGCATATGGAAGAGATTTTCTCCTTTAAAAATTGTGTCAGAGCCAGTGGGAGAAATAGACCTACCAAAGGGCATTTGGAGTTTCATGCTTGGGAAGAACATACACTGTAAATATTGAAACGCTTCCTATGATTAAGGTGTTATGCAAAAAAAAAAAAAAAAAGCAAAACCTTGAGGAAGATAGCAATATAGTATACTTTCTATATTCCATTTACCAAAGAGAAATTTTGCCAAACTAATTTATAGTTTTCAACCATGGTAGCTAAGTAGATTAAGTGTTACATCTGGGTTTCCCATGGCTGGGTTGCTGTATAAAAACCCAGGCACAGATATTTCTGGAATGCATGCTTTTCTTGGGCAGCATTTCAAAACTAATTTATTGGTATTTTCAAATGATTAATAATGGGAGACCCTACGGATGGGGAGCCCTTGATCATCCAAATCAAGGGTTACTGACTCACAAGTCTATAGGAGGGCTTCCCTGGTGGCGCAGTGGTTGAGAATCCGCCTGCCAATGCAGAGGTCACGGGTTCAAGCCCTGGTCCGGGAAGATCCCACGTGCTGCGGAGCAACTAAGACTGTGCACCACAACTACTGAGCCTGCGCTCTAGAGCCCGCGAGCCACAACTACTGAGCCCACGTGCTACAACTACTGAAGCCCGTGCACCTAGAGCCCGTGCTCCACAACAAGAGAAGCCACCGCAATGAGAAGCCTGCACACTGCAACAAAGAGTAGCCCCGGCTGGCCGCAACTAGAGAAAGCCCGCGCACAGCAACGAAGACCCAACGCAGCCAAAAATAAATAAATAAATAAATTTATAAAAAAAAATAAAGTTGGGGCTTCCCTGGTGGCACAGTGGTTAAGAATCCGCCTGCCAATGCAGGGGACACGGGTTCGAGCCCTGGTCCGGGAAGATCCCACATGCCGTGGAGCAACTAAGCCCGTGCGCCACAACTACTGAGCCTGCGCTCTAGAGCCCGCGAGCCACAGCTACTGAAGCCCGTGTGCCACAACTACTGAAGCCCGCGCGCCTAGAGCCTGTGCTCTGCAACAAGAGAAGCCACCACAATGAGTAGCCTGCGCCCCGCAACAAAGAGTAGCCCCCGCTCACTGCAACTAGAGAAAGCCCGGGTGCAGCAGCGAAGACCCAATGCAGCCAAAAATTAAATAAATGAATAAATAAATAAATTTATAAAAAAAAATAATAATAAAGTCTATGGGAGCCAGGCAGGTAATTAATGTATGAAGGGCACAGACCAAAGAGTGGTGGAGACTGTGACAAACTAAGGAGAGAATACGTCAAGCAAAGGAGCAGCCATCACTCAGTTCCGACCAGTTGCTGCCATGTGGCAATGGAAGCCCGGGGTGACAGATCTTCTGATTATTCAAAAAACCTTAGAAACCCAGCTCTTTGTATATAATATCCAGATTTTTATATGAAATCTCCTGAATTGTAAATGTTGGCAACCAGTTATTCATAATAGCTTATTATTATTACAGAGGAAGTACACATGCATCATATAAAAACGGAAAATGTAGGCCAACAACAACAGAACATATTCCCACCACTCAGAGAACACCACTGTTAACACCTTAGTGCATATCCTTTCAGATCTTTTTTATTCATAAATATATAGACATTTTAAAAGCAAAATGATTATGGTTTTGGAACTGGTATTTTATTAATGATTTTGACCTTTCCATTTCAGTAAATTTTCACCCCATCTAATCCCCTGTCCATATTAAAACATTTCCAGTTGACCACAAACATCTTTTGTAGCAATTTGTTTAAACTAACAGGGAATCCAGGACCATGCATTGTATTATTATTGTATACCTTAAGTCTCTTTCATAGCAGTTTTGGCTTAAAAAAAAAAATCATACTGACTTGCTGAAGAGAGCTGGCCAGTTGCCCTGCAGAATGCTTCACCTCCTAGATTTGTCCAGTTGCTTCCTCTTAGTGTCCATTAGTTCGTTTCTCTATCCCCAATATTTCCTGTAAACTGTAAGTTATATCTAATACTTCTTTTGGGGTAGGGAGCAGCTAGAATATATGCTAGGTTGGGTTATGTATTTGCCTCATACCAGAACTGGCCTACTGGTAAGTGATACCAAGACTGTTTCCAGGAAATGAGTGATGACAGTCTGATCCCTCCAATATACAGTTACATTTTTGTCCTCAAGTTTGTAAACTGACAGTGTTACTTGGCGCTGTATGAATGTGCAGTTGTCTACCAATGATTTCACCTATGGTTTTTAACACCAATTAATAATCTTTGCTAGGCTCAATAGTTTTATCAAAGTTCACAAAATGCCATTTTTCCAATTCTGTCATTCTTTCTACATTTATTAGCTGGCATTTTTTCCTTCTTCAACTAGGGTTCAAGTTAATACTATAAAAAATAACTCCCGGTGGGCCAAACTCAATGCATTTGGGGACAGGATTTAGCCAGTGGGCTGCCGCCTTCTGATCTACACTCTAAGCCAGACCGTTTCATCACTGTCACCTGTACCCTGCGCATTAGGTCTCGTTTGTAACACTCAATTTCTTTGCATTTGTTGACACGTTGCTTGTAATCTTCTCACCGCATTTTATGTGTGTATTTATCTCCCTGGCTGGACTGTGGCCTCCTCAAGGACAGGGACTCCCCTGCAGTGTATTTCCTTTGTTTCCCCTAATGTGCTCTTAAAGGTACTTTGGTGATTGCTAATCCTAATTAACAAAAAAGCACTAATAAGAACCAAAAGTTTTCATTATTATCTCTCGTGTTCCCTGGCTTTCCCACTAAAACTTGCCCTAATTATCTGTCATAGTGAAGCACTTGTCTCATTTACAGTTTACTTATGCCCTGGGAGTCCCTGGGTGGGGGTAGTGGGAGGGAAGAGGGGAAATAAGCTCTTTATTAGTCTTCAGAAGTTGGAAAGTCATTTTCCAGCTGTGTGACCTTGGGTAAGTCCCATCATCACTCAGAGTTTCTATTTCTTCATTCACTAAAATGAGGTGACGGGGATATCTCTAAACGCACACCTCGCTTGGCTCTAACTCTCTAGGATACACGCCTAACCAGTACCTTTTAGTAGATGTTCCTCCTAACCCATCTCTCCCTGCTCCCTTCACATGGGTCAACACTATCCTTTCTAAGAGGATAGTAGCTGAAATAATACCCACAGTGGACAGAATTTGCCTCTGATGACTTCCCGACCATCACAGTTAGACCAGTCTAATCTATATGTGCCAGTAATAGTCTGCTCAGATTTCCAAGGTCAAACCTTAGGACCTCCTTCCCAACGAGGGCCAAGCGTGGACAACAGGGCCCTCCACAAGCAATTGACACAGCAGAGGCCCAGCCTTAGGTCTTCCTTGCTGCAAGGGAGGAGAGGATGGAGAGGGTTGAGATTGGTTAGACCCTTGCCCTTCTTGTGGAGTCTTGCCTTTAGGGTTCTGAATGCCCCTAGGCCAGCTCTGGGGTATGGGTCCTTCTAAAAAAGAAAAACAAAGAAATAAAAATGCTTCAACTCACTGCTTCTTCCCAATCCTTTTCTCGCAGTCCTGTTAGTCTCTTTTTATTCCCCCCTTTTTATTCCCTTCCATCTAGGTACAGTCTCAGGGACCTCATCCAAATGGCTTTCTGTGCCCTGAAACAGCTTTCTCTTATGTCCTTCTTGACTGAGGATGGTCTCCAGCCTGATTATAAATGGAGTCTTACCACTTCCGTGGCCTTGAGAGCTCCAGGTGGAAGGGGAAGCAGTCAAGTCTCTAAGAAGTAAGGCAGAGAACCCGCACCAGCCGGCTTATTCACAAACCCCATTCGGGCCTGTAGCAAACAGGGCTGGCCAGAGCAAATAGCTCAAGTCTGCTGTGAAAGCCTGACCCCTGTCCGTGACTCTCATCTAAAGAGAAACAAAACGGATCCATAATTCTTCCATTTCCCCTTTCGCCGTCTCAGGCCTATTGGCTGTTGATGAAAATCAGGTGGCAAATTGGCCAAACAAGGTCCACCTGTTGCTGTATCCTTGGCAGCATCCCATGAATCTTTCAATACCAACGGGAAATAGTAAATAGAACTGCTAAGGATGAGCAATCTCCCCGTGAACAGGAAGAAGGGAAACTCTTGAGATGTGGGGTACACTTGGAACTTGCCAGTAATGCCGTGCAGCAGCTGGGGCTTCTCCTATGCCATGGCCTGCCTTCCCTGGGCCCGTCTTCATCAGATATTAGCACTTGTTTTTCCTCAGGAAGGAGGGAGAAAGTAGCCCCAGTGGCAAGGACAGAGTCTTGGGGACCCCTCAGGGTTAGGACAGATGAGCACAGACCTAGAAAGGAATCAGCCAGTCAGTGGCAGAGGGAGGCCAAAACCACAGTAAGAAACAAAGGGTCAGAGTGACAGAGTGGACAAGACCCCCAAGAGTAAAAGAACTGAAGGGATGGATGTAAGGCTACACGTGCTTGTCTGCATTTCCCAGACCTGCAGCAGCCTGGTGAGAAATTTTCCCAGTCACAGAGCCTTTGTATTCACTTATTTAATAACAATAGTTCAGAAGAAGCAATCCCAGCTGTAGAACACGTAATTTTGTTTCAGAACATTACCCTGCCAAAAAAAAAAAAGTGCATTTCCCCCACTCTGGCACTCAATGGTGTGAATCTGATCTCTTACTTTCAGAGGCCTCTTTTTTTTTTTTTTTTTAAGTAATTAATTAATTAATTTTTGGCTGTGTTGGGTCTTCGTTTCTGTGCGAGGGCTTTCTCTAGTTGCGGCAAGCGGGGGCCACTCTTCATCGCGGTGCACGGGCCTCTCACTATCGCGGCCTCTCTTGTTGCGGAGCACAAGCTCCAGACGCGCAGGCTCAGTAGTTGTGGCTCACAGGCCTAGTTGCTCCGCGGCATGTGGGATCTTCCCAGACCAGGGCTCGAACCCGTGTCCCCTGCATTAGCAGGCAGATTCTCAACCACTGCGCCACCAGGGAAGCCCATCAGAGGCCTCTTTTATGCAATTCCCAGGTTGGCTGGCAAAGTCATCTTAGAATCATCCCTAAATGTGGAATTTCTGTTCTCAAGAGTCATTTCCAATATGAAACTCTAAGTGGTGGAGAATAAAGACTAAGGATCAAAGGTTATCAGATTAATTTGCCTAAAACCAATTCACCTAGAGACAGTTTCAAATAAGTATTTATCAAATCTGCAGCATTTCAAAAAGATTTAGCAGATTCACCCTTTCACTTTTCATTGCTGTTGTCTGTACACCTTTGTTAGTCAACTGAGTATGCCACATGCCTGTTTATTTGTTGAGACTCTATTGGCCTTTTAACAGCAGGAATGTAGTAGACAGACCAAGGCATTAAAATCATATTGAGCTCTGTTACAGTTTTCAAAGCATCTAATTTAGAAAAGAATATTGGATTAAGAAACACAAAAAATGATACACAAAATGTCTGTACCAATTCTATTTATTGCTGGAAACTTTTTAAAAAAAGTTTGAAAAGTAAGTAACAGAAAAAGATATCCATAAAGGTAGGAAGCAATCTCATCATTTACAAAGTGCTGCAAATTTGATAAATTTATGCTGCTGATAACTCAGGGGTACTCTTAGATGAAAAGATATAAATCCTTGAAATACCCAAGTGTGACAAAAAAGAACAGAACAACTAAATGGCTATAAAAATACCCAAAAGGGAACTCAGCTTTTGGTAAACTGGTCATCAAGTGAACTTTAAGTAAACAAGTTTTTAGTGGATTGGTTTTAAGAGATCTAGCCAAACTGATCAGAACCAAGTGAAAGTGTTTTGCCTCTCTGGCTCCTGGAACCTCAGAGTTTGGGAGCTGTGGTGGATATAACTCTGGTTTCCTCTGTGAGGCAGCAGGTCTGGAGAGCTGAACTACTACTAATGAACCAAGTGTAAGAGTCCCCTGACGAGAGAGAGAGAGAGAGAGAGAGAGAGAGAGTGTGTGTGTGTGCCCGTGTGTGCACACAAATGTATACTAGAGATACAGACTAGAATCAGACCTTTAGAAAATACTGGAACCCGCCTGTGTGTGCCTGTTATGTGCTACAGCACAGGCTGCACACCTGGAAAGGCCAGTCACCCACATCATGGCAACTGGAGGGCTCCTCCTCCACAATCCATTTGGAATGTCTTGATCTTTGGGTCTCTGGCCCTTGGGGCCCTCCCTAGAGGACTCTTCTGCCAGGGCTACAGAGTGCCTTCCTTTTCTTGGCTGGCCTCAGAGGGGCCCACTGGCCAGAGGAATTTGTCAATGGTGGTGACGGCAGCGGCAGTGACTGCATCTCAGATATACTGGGTTGGCCAAAAAGTTCGTTTGATGTTTTCCGTAAGATGGCTCTAGTAGCGCTTAGTTGTCTTTAACTTCATTTGAAACAATTTTGTTAGATTGTATTGTGACAGCTATCATATCAGTGTGCATTTTTAAAAAAACTTATAAAAATTCGTGTATTTTTGTGTAGCCATTTTAATATTGAAGATGGAAGAAAAAAGGAGCATTTTCAGCATATTATGCTTTATTATTTCAAGGAAGGTAAAAACACAACTGAAACGCAAAAAAAGATTTGTGCAGTGTATGGAGAAGGTACTGTGACTGATCGAACGTGTCAAAAGTGGTTTGCGAAGTTTCGTGCTGGAGATTTCTCGCTGGACGATGCTCCACGGTTGGGTAGACCAGTTGAAGTTGATAGCAATCAAATCAAGACATTAACTGAGAACAATCAACGAGGGAGACAGCTGACATATTCAAAATATCCAGATCAAGCGTTGAAAATCATTTGCACCAGCTTGGTTATGTTAATTGCTTTGATGTTTGGGTTCCACCTAAGTTAAGCGGAAAAAAAACGTTCTTGACCATATTTCCGCATGCGATTCTCTACTGAAATGTAACGAAAACGTTCCGTTTTTAAAACAAATTGTGACGGGTGATGAAAAGTGGATACTGTACAATAACGTGGAATGGAAGAGATCGTGGGGCGAGCGAAATGAACTACCACCAACCACACCAAAGCCCAGACTTTATCCAAAGAAGGTGATGTTGTGTATATGGTGGGATTGGAAGGGAGTCCTTTACTACGAGCTCCTTCCAGAAAACCAAATGATTAATTCCAACAAGTACTGCTCCCAATTAGACCAACTGAAAGCAGCACTCGATGAAAAGCATCCGGAATCAGTCAACAGAAAATGCATAATCGTCCATCAGGATAACGCAAGACCGCGTGTTTCTTTGATGACCAGGCAAGAACTGTTACAGCTTGGCTGGGAAGTTCTGATTCATCCACTGTATTCACCAGACATTGCACCTTTGGATTTCCATTTATTTCGGTCTTTACAAAATTCTCTTAATGGAAAAAATTTCAATTCCCTGGAAGACTGTAAAAGGCACCTGGAACAGTTCTTTGCTCAAAAAGATAGTTTTGGGAAGATGGAATTATGAAGTTGCCTGGAAAATGGTAGAAGGTAGTGGAACAAAACAGTGACTACACTGTCCAACAAAGTTCTTGGTGAAAATGAAAAATGTGTCTTTTATTTTTACTTAAAAACCGAAGGAACTTTTTGGCCAACCCAATAATTGGCAGGGGGCTGTCGGGCATTGAGCCGCTGCATGTGACAGCCGTGGCAGAGCAAGTGCCCATCCAGAGGGAAGCAGCAGCAGCCTTCCTCGTCACTCAGCTGCATCCGGCAGTCCTAGGGAAGAAGGACACCTAGTTTACCTCAGCCCAGGCACCGGGGACATCGTGGAAGTTGGCCCTGCTGGGCACTAGACTCCCAGTGACTGGGAAAAAGGGGGCTGGGCTGGAGGCGGATGAACTCCCAGAAGAGAAACCTGAGAAAATACCTCAGCTGGACGCCAGGTGTCGCTGCTACAGCAGAAATAATGAGACAGGCTCCCATTTCCAGCTGTTACCACGAGTCCCTAGTTTTAGGAGTCTTGACTCTGGGGAAGCCAGATTTAGAAAGGACTAAACGACCACACCCAGAGAGAGTGGCTGAAGGACGCGAAAGAGGCTGGTGATGGGTCAGAGCACCTTCCTGGTTTCCCGTATCCTAGACCTCTCCTACAGACTCTGGCAGTTCTAGGACTTCACTCCCCCAGCCCCTTTCTAGCTCTCGTCTGGGAGCCCGGGCACCCAACACTCACCTCGCAGTGGTAGCACTCAAAGTGATAATCTCGGTCCATGGATATCACCCTCACAATGTCCTCACAGCCCTGAAATAATGCACACCCCCATGGGCATGAGAGCAGCACGATAACCCCAACTCTCCCCTCCCCCACCAGCCCCCCTTCCAACGGGAAGATCACACAGAGGCCTCCAGAGCCTCTCTGCCACCGTCTGCAGCTTTGAGGTGGCCTCTGCAAACCCTGTGGGAACTTTCCCCCTCTCCTTCCTTGGCACTGCCTCCAGGAAGGCATGTCCCCTCGTGGAGCCTCCCCTCTGTCCAGGGGCTCAGGCCTTACAGAGGGAAAGGAAAGCGGCAGGCTGTATCAATAACGTAAGCTAAGCCGGGGACGAGGAGACCCAATAGGGCCTGGTTCCTCATGGGCTTTTGGCTTCTCTCCCTTGGCACACACAGCGTAAATCATTTCTGACCCCTTCCTACCCGCCCTGAGGATTCTTCCCACCTTTTTCCAGCCCCTACATCTGGGGGCTGGTGACCTTGACTTCAAAGAAAGTCTCCTTCTCTGGACTGGGAGAAAAGAGATGGAGCCTGGGTCCAGCAAGGCTGTCAGACAAGTCCAGGCCCGGATGTTGGGGTCAGGGTGATGACCCAGAGAGCAGAGTCACACGGGAATCTTCGCGGAGTACATTCCTCAGCACCACTGCCTCCCAGGGGAGGCCAGGCGGCATGTCCCCAGTCCCTCCCCAGAGGCAGCAGCACTGGCTGCCCTGCAGGAGAACACAGACATACTGACCTCTGAGGGGAGGATGGGTTGGCCACAGGCCGCACACTTAGGAGCGTAATTCCTGAAAGAGAGAGGACAGAGGGGAGCTGAGGTGGGGGGAATCCCTGAGCCCAGGTCCACACCACACCCCGGGCGGGGCACTCACTTGTGGTAGTCGGTGACACAGTACACCTGGTTGGAGAAGTCCACAGTGAAGGGGATGCCGTCCAGGCACTTGTTGCAAACGATGCATCGGAAGCAGCCGGGGTGATAGGACTTTCCCATTGCCTGGAGGATCTGGCTCGGGGGGCGGGAGGAGAATCAGTCTCTGCTCTCCAGCTACCGATGACGTTCCCTGCTGCTCCCACTAACCTCATCTGAGCCCCTGCTCTCGTCCTAGAACAATGCTGTGTAATCTGGGAGGACCAAAGAGTCTTAAAATGGAGGCAGAAACCCTGAAAAAGGTCTTAGGGAGCCTCCAGGCCAGTGTTTCTCAGCCTTGGCTGCATATCAGGGTCACCCAGGGAGGTTTTTAAGCCCATCAATGCCTGGGTCCCACCCAGAAGTATTCACCACAGTCTCTGGTGATGACCCAGCATTGGTATTTTCTTTACTTCTTCCCAGGTGATCTGCTAGGCTGCCAGGGCTGTGAACCACTGATCCAACCCAACTCCTCCTTACAGAAAAGAAAACTGAGCTTCAACTGATCCCAACCAGTAGCAGAAAGGGGATTAAGCCTCAGGACCCCACGCTGCTGGCTCAGGTGGAGGGCCGGGCTGTGCCTGCAGAGTTAGGGAGTTAGAGATCACAGGAGCCTGGGGTGGCAGGCCGAGGAGTCCAGACTTGATCCCATAGGCAAAGAGAAGCCACTGTAAACAGTGGTTCTGGGGAAGAATGGGATGCAAGTAGTTGCTGATAGGTTTCCTCCCCCCACCTTTTCTCAGTATCCATTTAGTTCCTGATTCCACCCCTCGGCCCCTCAGCCTCACAGTCTCAGCTGAAGACACTGTGCTTACCTTCTCCAAAATCAAGTGACCACAGACACAGCATTTCTCAGCTGCCTCCTGAAACCCTGAAAACTAGGAGGAGAAGACCAAGGGAGGATGTTATGCGCTGAGAATGACCTGATGGGTGGAACCCCAGTGGGCCACAGAGAAAGGGGTGGGAGCCAATTCCAGGCCCAGGGGACCCCTCACTCACCAGATAATCTTCCTCACAGTACACAGAGCCGTTGACGCTGTAGAAAGCCTTGCAGCGCAAAGTTCGCCCTAGAAGCAGTAGACAAGGGGCTGGAGCCTCTCCCAGGGTCCAGGCACAGGGCATCCCCGCCATGGGGTAACTGCTCTCCGGTGTTTCATGATGCGTTTAAATCTGGATTTCAGTGCTTGTCCGCCTAACTGCTGTCTGTCCCGTCTCCCCACACAAATACCCCATCTGATGCAATTCCAATTTGTTTGGTCTCACTCCTGCCAATTCCCCACTCCTTTGCTTGCTGCTCCTCCAGCTCCTGACCCCTCAACAGCTTTCTGTGACCCTGCTTTAAAGGGGTGCCTTCTTCTCCAGTGCCTGTGCTTGCTCGGGGAGCCACCTGGGAAAGCAAAGCCAACCACAGGCTGGGGGACAAGGTCAAGGGGCTCTGAACACGGGGCCCTACAATGCGCTCAGAGACAATCACACTGTCATGGACTTTGCCCTCTGGGACCTTTCAACCCAGGAGCTTCTGCACAGCTCTCCTGTTCTCCTAGCCCTGTCTGTCTCCCAGGGATAGGCTCCATGGAGGTCAGGACATACTGGAACTACTGTTGGGGACAAAGTGCTTTGTTTGGGAGCAAAGTCGGTCCCCTTTCCTGCTGCACTAGGCTGCTTCCCCAAGCTTAGAGGGACCCAGAGTCTCCGGGGTCAGAAGCAGCCCAGGATCTTCTGCAAGCAGACAAGGCAGGACCGCTCCCGTGAAACCAACACCCAGGAACTGCTCCAGGGTGTCTAAATTATTAGGGATGAGGAGGAATGAGAATGGGCAAGTTTCCTACCTCTGCCCTCTTCTCATCAAAATCTCCACTTCCAGCTCTGCCCAGTGGTTTAGAAAAGTTGACTTAGAAACTTATGAGACACAAGGGAGTAGAGAGAGGGAAAGAGACATTCCCAGCAGAGGCTCTATAAACAGAAGGACAAACAGATAGATGAACCTAAAGGGAGCCAGGCAGGGGCTGGGAGTGGCTGGAGTCAGGCAGAGATAGGAAATTAAAGGTCCAGCAAAGGAATCAGAGTGGGTAAGCAGGGGGGCCGGGTAATGAGGGAGGTGAGGGAAAGGCTGGGGAGTTGAGGCCGCTGGGAGCACCCCCTGCTCCAGGCGGGCCTCCTGAGCTAACAGCAGCGGGCATTCCTGGAGCGTGATGTCATCAGCTTGGCATGGCCCGGTGGCCTGCACTCCAGCGAGGTGGCTGAACTCTGACCAGCCGAGAGAAAACCCCCCTCTCCACTCCCCCACAGCTCCCCGCTCCCTCAGCCCACCCCACCCTTCCCACATTCCAGTCTTTCACTGTCGCCCCAGGCAACTCGGCTGCCCTAGACCAAGCCCCTCCAAGGAGAGGCTGGAGGGCTGGGAGGGAGTCCAGGCTGGGCAAGCAGGAAGGCAGAAAAAAGAGGGAGGAATAGAGCGGAGGAAAGAGTCTCAGCAGAGGGAGGGCTGACCTCAGCAAGCTGACCCAACATGGGGGCGGGCGGGAGAGAACCAGGTAGAGCACAGAGAAGGGAAGCAAGAGAGAAGGTGGGGGCCAGACCAGCAAATGGAGAGGCACAAGCCCTGCTTTCCTTAGGCACTTGTGAGTGTGTATGTGCGGGGAGTGCTTGAGGCCTCAGGGCCTGGTCCAGAAGGTCTGGGGGCTGCACTCACCACAGGAGCAGCAAACAAAGCACTGGGTATGGTAGAGGCTGTCCAGGGCCTGGCAGGCGTTGCTCTGCCCATAGATGCCTTTGTTGCACTTGATACAGGTGCCTGAGAGGAGAGAAGAGGTTGTCAGCATCATAGCGCACTCCCCCAGCTCAAAACCAGGGATTCCTCATCTTTCCTGATGGCAGAGGACCACCAGTCACAGCCTCCTTTTGACGGGCTCCCTTTTGGGAAGAGAGAGTTAATGGGATGCAGCAAGGTCTTGGCTGGGCAGACTTATGCTTGTTTACTGATTAATCAACAGACATTTTCTGAACATCTATTTAGTGCCTCGCAACAATATTATGCCCAATACTGTGGAAAATTGGAGAAACTCAAAGATATGGTCCCTGGACTTCAGATGCTTGGTTTCTGTTGGGGAGAAAAGACTAATCAGGCAACATATGATCCCCGTTGCACTGCGTGGGACAGTCAGAGATGTGAGTCCATAAGGGCCCAGCAGCAGGCTGGAAAAAACTTCCTAGTGAAAGCACGCCAGGTCCAGAAAGCCTCTCCAGGACCTCGGCTTCCCCATCTGTCAAATGAACTGCCATTCAGCTACAGAATGACTTCTGCTCTGTACCTCTAGGCTTCCAAAGATGGAAAGAAGGATCTGGCTCAGCAGAGGGCCCTGTGCAGAGGGGACCATATGAGTGTGACTCCTCTGGGGAGGTGGCTGCTGAGAATGCAGGGTGTGTTCCAAGGATTGAGGGTTGCAGAGGAAGGGGGGGAAGGGTGGCAGAACCCCTAATGTCTCCCTGTCATCTTCTATCATAGGAGGAACAGAGCCAAACTGCTCTTCCCTGACATCTCCCCTAAAATACATTAACACCTGGCTCTGGCACCCGCCTTTCCTGGGTGTGTTCTTCCCTCCTTCCACTCCCCAATTCCAGGCCCATGAGTGAGGGCTAGGGCCTGTCTTTGGGGAACAGATCCCAACGGGCCCGCCTCACCCCGCCCCACCTCTCCCCCTCGGCACACTGCCACACTCCTTGCCTGTTGGGGCCCATCCAGTCTTTGCCCAGGGGCTTGGGAGCCCGTGCAGCAGCTGCAGCGACTGATGGGCCCAGGCCTGTCCTGCTCCCACCCTCTGGCAGCTGGGCAAGGCTGTAGCCAAGGAAGAGGGCCCCTACTAGGGGCAGGAGTAGGAGGGTACAGTCAGGCTGGGGGTTCTGTCAGAGGAGGCAACCTAACCCCTAGGGAAAGAAGCACACCTCCCCCCCACCGGGGTCAAAATGCGGCTTCCGCAGGGGAGGGGAACTCTGCCCCAAGATTGCCATGCCAGGGGGCCCTGTCAAAGCCATTGCTTTGGGAAGCCTTGGACATTACGGGAAGACAAGCGCCAACTGCTCAGGCATGTCCGCCTCACCTCCTCTAACCCAGCATATCCACTCCTAGGTTCTTCCTGCCATTTTACTGCACTCTCTCCCAGCTCCTTTCTTCCTTCTGGTTCTGATGGCTTAGCCGAGGAGACTTCTCTCCACCCATCAGCCACTTCTCCCCAGCCTCAAAAGGAAACTGCTAAAAGGATCCTGTCACTTAGTCTCTCTTGACCAAAGCATCATCTGCTCTGGGTTTTCCTCTCTCAGGTGGGGGTGGGGTGGGGGGGAAATGGGGGGAGGTTGGAGTTGAACCAGCCTGCAGCCCTGCTACCTCTGAACCTCCTCCCCAACCTTCCTTCCCTGGCTGGGTTCCTCTCTCTATTTACATTTCTAGCCACAGAGTTCTAGAGCATGGGGTCCGGGGCAGGAACATGGATGGTGAGAAAGGTGAGAAGATGCTGGGAACACTGAAGAGGCCCACAGACCTAGGGGCGGGTCCTCCACTTCTTTCTGTACTTCCTATCACAATCAGATTAGCATTTTTTTATATAGTGAAGTGGTGCCTGCGGGTCTCGGCTAAAAGATCGTTCAAGACACCAATATCCCCCCCCCCCCATAGCCGAGACATATAATCAATTAACACTTCCTGAAGGTAACTGCGTCCGGGAGAGAGGCGGCGACCAGGTTTCTTTAGCAGGAGGAAATAAGGGGCTACTTCGTGCCTGAATCTGAGCAGGTTATGGCCAGAACTGAAGCCCGGGTTATTTCTGGCAGCTATACACGGTCGCCGTCCATCCAGGGGTGATGTTGTACCGGTGGTCAAGGCTTCTGCCCTGACTTCCGGAGGATGGGGAAAACAGAAGCTGACACCACCGGGTCTCGGCTTAAATGCCCACCCACGCACGGAGCCAGCAGGACTGGGGCCAGACAGCAGTAGGGTCCCTGCTTTCCGTCCCAGGGCTTTCTTCCTCCCCCCGGGCTCCATTTCGCCGACCGCGGCCACAGCTCCGCGCGTGTTAGGAAACAGCTCCCCCACCCCCTGCACCCCACCTCCGCCCAGTGCCGCGCGGCCGGCCCCGCCCGCGGGCACCTGGAGCGCCCGGGCAGGAACCGGCACGCACGCGGCCCACCCGCCCCGCCCCCCCACCCGCGCATTCCCCGAATTCCTGCGGGCGGAGCCTGGGCCCGGCTGGGGGCGCGGCGCGCAGGAGCCTGCAGGGGCAACGCCGCCGAGGGGGGAGCAAGATGGGGGGATGCTCTCCCAGCCCCACTTGGTTCGCCTCAACAAGGCCTCCTACCGCGAAAAACCCAGGCTCTAAAGCTGAGGAACTGGGATTCACGAGATCATCAGGGGGGTTGAATTTAGCAGGAATAAGGTGCCCGTGGTCCATTTGAAACCCAGTGGGATGGGGAAATTCCTCTTGCCTCTTTCCTAGCCCCGCGTCTCTGCCTCCGACTTCCCAGCGCCCGCCGCCGGGGCAGTGGCGAACCGAATGCGGCGACGGGTCTCTTCCCGTCCCTAACCACTTCTCTCACTCACCAAAGTAGTCCTCTCTGGACTCCGGCTCCCGCATCCGGGCCCGGGCGGCCTCTGGAACGAACGCACCTGGCGGCTCCTCGAGACCTGACGGCTCAATCCCCGAGGGTTCCCCGCGGGCGCCGGCTTCTCGCCCACCCGTGCCCACCGTCAGGCGCAGCAACGCTGTTAGTTCATCTTGGTATCGGGCGCCCGCGGCGCAGTCCCCGTAGCCAGTCACCGAGTGTCGTCCGGGTTGCGCCCCTCGTCTCTCCAAGGGCCCCGCCGCTCCCACTCCGGCCCCGGCCAGAGCTCCCGGGCTGCCCAGGGCTGGGGGATACGAGTGGCGGCTTTCCTGGCAGCCGAACCCCGCGGGCCGATGAGCGCACAGTCGGTCCAGGGCAGCGTGGAGCTCGGGGTAGGCGGACGGCACCCCTCCAGAGGAATAGCCCGCCGGAACCCCGGCCAGAGGTGGGCCAAACAGGCATGGCCCGGCGGGCAGGGGGCTGCCGTGGCGCTGGTCGTAGCCCATGCTGATGCCGCTGGTACGGTTGCTGCAGGGTCGGCTACCTCCGGCTCCACCAGCCCCCGCCCCGTCCAGCAGCAGACTGCCCCGGGGGCTGGACGGCTTGCTCGCGTCGCTGGCTGAGCTACTGGCGAAACTGGAGCGGGGGCTTAGGGCTGGGGCCGTCTCCAGCCGAAAGTCGGGGGGCAATGACTGAGGTAGAGGCAAGGCCCGGGTGGAAGGCGGCCCCCCGGGAAAGGAGCCTTCGTAGCGCGGCGCCTCAAAGGAGCCGCGAGGGTTCCGCTCAGCGTCCAGGGGGCCTTGCTCCCGGGCTGGCTCCAACGGCTCATCCCCAGGTCCCCCAGTAGCTCCACGGGGCCCTGATTTCCTAGGTCCCCCCAACCCACTCAGGCGCCCCTTGCCCGGCCCGGGGGTCCCATCAGACCCAGACCTGCTAGATTCACCCTTTCTGCGGCCGAACTTGGCGCTGCCGGAGTCCGAGAGTCTTAACTTCTCCAGCAGGCGACTGGCTTTCTCCCCTAACCGCTCCATGCCCTCGGGCCTGGGGCCTCCAGCCCCCTCCCCGCCCGGCACCCTGCAGCGTCTCGGCGGCCGCCTCTCTTTCCCTGCGGCCGGACTTCGCTTCCCCAGGGGCACAGGATAGGCACAGGGGTTTAGCGGGCGCCCCGGATGCCCGGCGCCAAGAATCCCGCAGCATCCCCCAGCGAGAGGGGTTGCGTCCCCTCGCGCATCAGGGGTTAAGCGGGGCTAGAAGTGCCTACGGCCGCGGCTGTCCGGTCCGCAGGTCTATCTGTTCACGCGTCGACTCGCCCGGCAGCCCCACTCTCCCAGGCCCCCGCCCCCCTCGCTCACACACTCAGCACCGACCCAACTTCTCTCCCAAACTTTTGTCTGCCTGGCCGGATCTACTTTCCTGGAGGGGCGGAGCGCCGTGTGCGAGACGAACGGGGGTGTCGGCGCAGGAATCTGGTGCGCCGAGAAGGGGGGGCGGCTGTTGGTGCTAAGTGTACTGGAGCTGGAGATCCGCCGACTGGAGGCGAAAGGATGGCGAGGGGCAGTTTGGACAGTTGCTACTACATCAGTCAAGAATTGGGACATGAAAAAGTGGGGGAGGGGGAGGGGAACTCTTTGTTTGCAGTTGGAATGCGCGGAGGGGCACGGTGGAATGTCGCGGTCGAGAACGGGGAGACGCGAGGCATGTTGTGCGCAAACACCGTGACTTTGTTCCTAGTGTGGGGACTGTGGGAGAGATGAGAAGGGACTGATACAGAAGTAGTGAGACAGGGATAGAGAAGAAAGGTAGATACATAAAGAGGTTCAGAGACGCATAAGAGCCCAGAAAGGCGAGGAAGCCCTTATCGAGAGGTGGTGGAAGACAGGTACGGAAAGAAAGGAGAGCCGGACCAAAGGGGATCGTGGGTGGTGCGGAGACGGAAGGCTGAACCGACCAAGAGAAAGACAAATTTGTTCAGGTCCAGAGAGAATGAGAGACAAACAGATAAGCTGCAATAAAAAGACAACTTTATGAACCCAAAACTCTGTAACGGGAGGGAGGGAGCTTTAGTGTGTATGTAAAAGGAGAGAGGAAAAGGCTTGGGACTAATCTTTACCTTCAGGGTAGGACAGATAGAGGGATAGGTAGACACCCCCTGGTGTTGGGAAATGAGATTTTTGGCAAATATTTCAGGTGACTGGGGATAGAAGGCCCGGTTTTAGAGCTAGCGAACGCCTCGCCCTTGGTTGGCCCACAGTAGTTGGTGATAAAGAATAAATACTAACTTAAAAGGGAGAAAAAGAAAATGTCATTTAGAGGAGATAGCAAGTGAAAATGATCAAGGTGGAAAAGGAAAAGAGGCTGATCGTGGCCATACTAGGAGGATCAAGAATAAGGAAAAGAGGAAGCCATGGCTGAAGCTGAACATGCCTAATTAAATATCAGCCAACTGACTTTGCCCAGACTAGCACATGGCGGGGGAGAGGGGAATGGAGAAAGAAATGACTCCTTCGTATTTAGATAGTAAATTCGTATGAAAATTATATGCAAACAAATCATGCATATTATTTTCATCTCAACATTTTGAACACCTTTTATAATTTTAGTGTAGCCTTAGGGAATGGGGGAGGAAAGGAGGTTAATATCTTTGGGGAAATTAATTTGGCACAAACTATTTGGCTTCTCTGTCCTAGCTGCATTGTCTCCCTGACCTCATCTCTCCTGAGAATCAGCCTCTCTGTTTCCCAGGTCAGGCCTACAGCTTTTCCCTGATCCAGAGGAGAGTTTACTCTCAGATTGGAAGCAGGGAGGACTGAAAGCATTAGTAACCAAGGGGAGCTATCAGGTTGCATCCAGAACCTGCTGTGAGCTATGTCTTCAGAATCAACCATTATGTTCTCCCTCCTTTCCTGTTTCCACATTGGAGAAGGAGAACTTGGATTCTTCCTTCCAATTACTTACATCCTCTAATATTTGGGAACTTTGCTCCTTTGGGGTTAAAATGGGAGAGTAAATCTTCTGAAAAGTTGAGATGCTGTTAAAGGAGGCGCATCCAGGAGTTGGTAGTGGCAGCAATGGGCACAGTTGGGATCAACAACCTGTGTTTTCAGGGGATTAACAGGAAGGAGACGCAAGTGAAGGGGGTGTGGTGCACTGACAGCGCATGCTCCAGTAGTGCTCACGCCCTCTGGGTAGCCACTCCATAGTCTGAACTGGAGCTGGGAGCTCCACAGGCCCTATTCTCCATTCCCAGGACCTTAATTAGCCTCTGTATACACAGGTGACTCCCAAATCCATATTTCTAGCCCAGACATTCTTGGACTTAAAAACTCAGCTGACGAATAGCATCTCCACTTGGTTGTCTCAAAGGCACACAACAACCTGAACTCACCTTCCCTGCCTCCCAAAACTGGCTCCTCCAGCATTTCCTGAGTAAATGGCATCATTAACCACTTAGCTACTTAAGCCAGAAACCTGAACATCAACCCTATGTCCTCCTCCCTTAACCTCAAATCCAAGCAAGTCCTATCAATTCTGCTTCCAAAATATCTTTCAAATCTGTCCTTCCTGTACCAAAATATTCATTGCAGCTCTGTTTACAATAGCCAGGACATGGAAGCAACCTAGGTGTCCATCATCGGATGAATGGATAAAGAAGATGTGGCACATATATACAATGGAATATTACTCAGCCATAAAAAGAAATGAAATGGAGGTGTTTGTAATGAGGTGGATGGAGTTAGAGTCTGTCATACAGAGTGAAGTAAGTCAGAAAGAGAAAAACAAATACAGTATGCTAACACATATATATGGAATCTAAGGGAAAAAAAAAAGAGGTCATGAAGAACCTAGTGGCAAGATGGGAATAAAGACACAGACCTACTAGAGAATGGACTTGAGGATATGGGGAGGGGGAGGGGTGAGATGTGACAGGGTGAGAGAGTGTCATGGACATATATACACTACCAAATGTAAAATAGATAACTAGTGGGAAGCAGCCGCATAGCACAGGGAGATCAGCTCGGTGCTTTGTGACCACCTAGAGGGGTGGGATAGGGAGGGTGGGAGGGAGGGAGATGCAAGAGGGAAGAGATATGGCAACATATGTATATGTGTAACTGATTCACTTTGTTGTAAAGCAGAAGCTAGCACACCATTGTAAAGCAATTATACTTCAATAAAGATGTTTAAAAAAAAAAAAAAAATCTGTCCTTCCCTCATCACCACCACTACATATATATATATATATATATATATATATATATATATATATATCAGGCCACCATCTTTTTCTCTGCTGGACCACTGCAAAAGTCTCCCTGCCAAGGCTTTCTCCCTCCCATCCATCTTGAACCCTGAGGTCAAGTGATTCTTCAAAAACACAAAACTGATCATCTTATTTCCCTGTTTAAAACCTGTCAGCGATTTCTCACTGTCCTTTAACTAAGTCTATACTCTTTAAGGTATTTTACAGAGTCTGTCTGTCTCTCCAGCCTCTTCTCTCAGCAACATCCCTTCCCCAAATGGTTCTGCAGTAGAACTGCACCTTGTCTGTGCTCTCTCTTGCCTCTGGACTTTTGTACTTGCTGTTCCCTAGGTTTGGAACACTCTCTTGGCTTCCCTTTCCCTCCTGGTAAACTTCTCCCCGTCTTTCAAGCATCAGTTTAAACACTCTCCGCGAAGCCTTTCCAGACTGCCAGAGCAAGTTAGTTACCCCTGTGGTACATAGCCGTGGTAGCTACATTCCCCCATCATCACACTTATCACAATTCATTTCATTGCCTACTTAAATGCCTGGCTTCCTGACTAGACAATAAAACTTCTGATCAGTATCTAACCTGTTCAACAGTTTATCCATAGCACCTAGCACAGTACCTGACACCTAGTAAGCAATCAATATTTGTTGTATGATTGACTGAGTGACGAGAAAGCCATGTTTACTTCTCAATCCATCCAAAAAGGCACAAATTTTGTGTGTGTATATATATTCTGCATGTGTGCTTGTGTGCGCACACACACATACACACACACACTCACCTTCCTCAAAATACAGCTTGGCTGACAGGACTAAGAAATAGTTACCAAGCCACGTATACTGCTTGGTCACACGGTGGGAAAGCAGCGGCTGGTGAGACAGGGGAACTCTTTAAGCCTTAATTTCCTCATGTGTACAATGGGAATAATAAAATCTTCCTTATATAATTCAATAAACAATAGCTATTACATCTAGATCCCAATTCCCAAATACGGATGGAGCCTGTGTTCTGCTCAGAAGAGTGAAGCCCATGACTGAAACTTTCCACCAGGTGGCAGTATTACCCTTGCCTGGTCCTGTGCTGCTTCCACTGCAGAGCAAGACCAGCAGTCGGGGGAAGAAGTAGAAGGTACAACCAAGGGCCGCTTCCCTAGAGCTTTGAGTGAAACCAGAAGAAAAAACAACTCAGAGACCAGGGCATACGTCAAGAAGGCCTCCTGTTTCTTGGACCCATCCTCCTCCTTTTCTCATCCCAGGCTCCTCCGAGGCACTGTTATGCTTAGGAATAAGCACTTTCTGGCTTGTCGTTCACAGCGGGGGGAGTTTTTCCCCCTTGGAGATAAGTCCTTTTATCCCACCAGAGCTGCCAGCTTCCACTTCTAGTGGAGACTGTGCTGAGAAGAGAGGCAGATTTGCTTTCTCAGACTGCAGAAGACATCTCGTTATTCTGGGAAGCCCTGTGGCCACCCGATTTGAGGACATGGGAAGAGGCGGATGCCAGAGTTATTCTTGGTTATAGATTTCACTCATCCTTTTCCACCTTGATTTCAATGAACGAGTTCAAGTCAGGACAGCAGGTTTTGTGGGGTTGGTCAAAAGATGGGGAGACAGGTCCATTCTCATCACCTCCCTCATCCTCCTCCTCTTGGAAATTAGGATTGTAAAGTTCTGGTGGAAGGAGCTGGGCCTCAGCAGAAGGTAAGCGGTCTGAGGGAGGTCCATACACACGGTTGGCTTTGGTGCCATGCTTAGAGTTGGCATCCAGGTGGTAGCAGAGCTGCGTGAGGCGCTGGGCCCGGAAACGGGGAGGCCGGGCTACCCAGACACCTGGCTCGTTAAGGCTGTCCTCTTCATCTGACATCAGCTCCTCTGTCACATCCTTCCACAGGCGTTGGTCCTCAGGGCCAAAATGCCTCATGATGCTGGATCGGTTGGCAAAAAGCTAAGGTAGGAGCCCAGGACAGAGATTAGGAAGAGCAACAAACCATGCATTAGGTTTGGGGAAAGGGTTTGGGTGGAAGGGAGGCTGTGTAAAATCTGTGCCTGAGAGAACCAAGTTCTCAAGAGAACCCAAGTCAGATCTTAGAACTGGCTCCCTTCCTCCTCCTCCTCTGCTCCATTCCTGGATCTCAACTCTTTTCTCAGATGCCACGTCCCCTGGCCCTTCCCACTGTGACTTATTTATTAGGGTTTAGAGTTTGGCATCTTGAAAGGAAAGACTAGAAACCTACCCGATATCTGCGACTTCGAAGTTTCTTCTCCTCTTTTTCTTTTAGGCCTTTAAAGGGGTTGAGGGAGTTGCGGTACTCACGCCTCTTAGTAAGGAAGTAGGCTACACAGGCTCCTGGTGGGGAGGGAGAAGGCAGGCAGCAAAAAGCAGGGTCCTCAGCCCTTTTTTTTGCCCTAATACTACGGGATGGGAGAGGGGTGAACCACTGTTTAGACGATGGGCTTTCTGGGTATATCCGTCAGCATCTATTCATTCCTCTCTGGTTTAGCTCCCTCTGCCAACAGGAACTCCTCCCACTATAAAAAGACAACTCCAGGGAGGGAGGGAGATGCAAAAGGGAAGAGATATGGGAACATATGTATATGTATAACTGATTCACTTTGTTATACAGCAGAAACTAACACACCATTGTAAAGCAATTATACTCCAATAAAGATGTTAAAAAAAAAAAAGACAACTCCAATGCTTCTGTAACTCCCTTCTCCCACTCCCAGTTAAACCTACCCCCATTCTACTCAGCTGACAGCAGATTACAAGTACTTTTTCAGCAGAAGCTTTCTTAGTGCTACAGACAAATAACAGAAGAGCAAGAAAAGTAGAAAACCCAGGACATAATATTTAGGGACAAAAGGGCAGGGCTGGATTCTGACCTCCTTTTCATAACACCCTAGATTCAGGCTCTGCGTGTAAGTGTCATGCATGATGGTGTTCTGGCCCTTTCCTTCTCCCATTTTCATTTCAGACTGAGTAGGGGAATAAAAAGGTAATTAGAGACAATCCTGTGTATATTGTAGGTGAAAAGAATAACCAAAACCAATTTTTTTAAGTCCTCTATTTTCAAAACCACCTAAATTATCTCCATATGCCTCTTCTCCTCTGGCCAGGAACAGGGGATGAAGAAAGGATGGGATGGGAGTTAACTTAGTTTTTCTCACCTTTCAGCTCCTTGTCAGTGTAATTGTGGGGACTGATTACCAGCTCCTGCTTGAGCTTTTCCAGAAGGAACTTCACTACAGAAATATTCCAAGAGGACTTGATGCTGCCACAAGAGAAGAGAGTGAATAAGGCAGTCAGCATTTTATTTTATTTATTTATTTTTTGGCTGCACCACGTGGCTTGTGGGATCTTAGTTCCCGGACCAGGGATGGAACCCGTACCCCTGTAGTGAGAGGGTGGAGTTTTAACCACTGGATCGCCAGGGAAGTCCCTCGTCAGCATTTTAAAAGCTAGACAGAAATTCCCAGCACTAATCAACTTCGTGGTAAAGTCCTCCATGGCCTAAGACAGTATACAAGAGGCAATGGTGAGATGGAAGCCTTAGCCTCACTGTTATACTGGAGCAGCCCCCTCTATTTCCCCCTCCTTGGCAAAGTTCCTTATGATCTTTTCCCTCAAGAGGATCGTACCTTTCAGACCCATTGAATCTCTTGTCATTGGTGATGTGGTTATGCACATTGTGGACCAATTTCTAGGGGAAACAAACAAACAAACACAGAATCAAGCCAGGAGCAAATATGATGAAACCCTCCTCTGGTCCCTAGGCACTGTCCCTATGGGGTTCTCTGCCTGAATCCTGCCCATAGTCTAGGTACCATTTCTGTTGATGCCCTTTCTTAGCCAGAGAGCCGATCCAAGTTAGTATTTCTAATGAACCCTCCCTTTCTTTCCTTTTCATTTAATTTGTGTGGAGTCTCCAGGATTACCCCTGATCTTACTTCTGCTCCCAGGGAATATGATCACTACAGTAGATGGTTTCAAACACTTCCACAAACATACTCCTAATAGCAAGGAGAGAGCAAATATACACCAGGGCTACTGAAAGTGGACATTTCTTTTTTTTTTTTTTTAATTTAATTTATTTATTTTTGGCTGTGTTGGGTCTTCATTGCTGCACGCGAGCTTTCTCTAGTTGCAGTGAGCGGGGGCTACTCTTTGTTGTGGTGCGTGGGCTTCTCATTGCGGTGACTTCTCTTGTTGCGGAGCACGGGCTCTAGGCGTGCGGGCTTCAGTAGTTGTGGCACGCGGGCTGCAGAGCACAGGCTCAGTAGTTGTGACGTACGGGCTTAGGTGCTCTGCAGCATTGCAGTTGGAGCTCTGGTCCAGGAAGATCCCACATGCCGCGGAGCAACTAAGCCCAAGCGCCACAACTACTGAGCCTGTGCTCTAGAGCCAGCAAGCCACAACTACTGAGCCCACATGCCACAGCTACTGAAGCCCGCGCGCCTAGAGCCCGTGCTCCGCAACAAGGGAAGCCACCGCAATGAGAAGACCATGCACCGCAATGAAGAGTAGCCCAAGCTCGTCACAACTAGAGAAAGCCTGCGTGCAGCGACGAAGACCCAGTGCAGCCAAAAATAAATAAATAAACAAATTTAAAAAAAAAATTGCCTTAGATGCTCCAAAATCTGACCCCAGTTTTGCCCTAACAGCACCTGAAGTATTTGAAGACAGCTTCCATGTACTCCCCAAGTCTTTTCTTATCCCGTCTAAACACCAAGTCCTTCAATCATTCCTCATGACATAGTTAACCAGACAGACTCCTCATGAAACTATGAGCCTCTCTGGTTTGCCAGTGTCCCTCTTACAACATGGCACCTGGAACTGAATCTAACTCATCTGTTGAGGTCTGGCCAAAGGGAGCATTACTTCCCCGAGTAGAACTCTATACTTCTAGGAATGAAACCCAAGATGCTGTACCTCTCTTAGCAAGCCCATCCCTACTCTCAGTGTCACAGGGTTCATTCATAGTGAGCTTGTAGTCAACTCAAGTCCATTTTTCACATGGATTACTATCTCCACCATTCTGCAACTGTTTTTTTTTTTTTTTTAACTTTAATGTAGGATTTTACATTTCTTCCTATTAAATTTAGTTTTGTTGTTTCTGATTATATTTTCATCCCAAGGTCCTTCAGTCAATGGAAATTACCCAGTCCCAAACTGATGGGATGCTGATCTCAGGATTTCAGCTTCATATTAAAAAATGCCCAATTTATGCTCCTACCCCTATGGCTGACTGACCATATCAACTTAGGAAATTACTGTTAACTCTTTATGGCTAGGGTCTCCACTCTATAAAAAAGACTGTTTTACTAGCTTCATATTTGATATAGTTATTTTACCTCTTAGAAGTCCAAACTTGAAAAATCACAAAAGATGGGTAAATGCTTCAGAAAGAATTTGAAAGAGTTGCAGAAAAAAAGAAAAGAAAAAAAAGTAGGGTGGGGGAGTTGCATAGCTTCCAATTCAAGTGACTTGGAAGAGATCAGCTGATAAAAATCCAACCAAGCTTGAAGTGGAAAGGGAAAATACTCTAGACAATAATAAGCATTAAGACTGTAAAGGCTGCTGGCTCACCTACCTCCTGAGTGAGCTAAAAATGAATAATTTTCCCAATGGGTGGCTGGGATCTGCAGCAGTCCAAGGAATTAAGATTCCGATTTGGTCCTTTTGGATCCCTAGCAGCAACCCACAGCAGCTTCATCAGATTGGAGAGATGCCTCTCTCATTCCTTCCCAGAGCTAAAGGTTGGAACAGTGAAGATCTGCAACTATCCCTCTCCCTCTAAACCCACAGACTAATACAAGAACATTTTATATTTTTCTCTGTGAGGGGCAGCAAGACTCCCTGACTGGTCCTCTCGCTCCTCTTCAAGCACTATAACACAGAGCAGGATGGCTGAGAATGCTGTCCTCCCAGAAGGTCCCATGCTGAGCTCTCCAAAGGGCAGGAAGAAGCCAGGCCTCATCACTAGACCTCTCGCTGGAGGCAGTAGGCACTAGAGGAATGGAACTGATCAAAAGTCCCAATTTATGCAAATTTTAACTATCACACATTTATTCACAATTTAAGAACTATGAATTTTTGGGAAATCCCTTGAAATGTACTTCTAGGTATAAGCCTCCATTTCTATCACTGGCAACAACAGTGCCCTCTTGGGCCAGAAATCCATGACAGAGAAACTAAACCTAGTCCTTGTTCTTTTTTTTTTTTTTTTTCTTTTAATATTATTTATTTGGCTGCACCTGGTCTTAGCTGCGGCACACGGGATCTTCGTGCGGCATGCGGGATCTTTAGTTGTGGCATGCAGGATCTTTTTTTTTTTTTTTTTTCAGTTGTGGCATGCAAACTCTTAGTTGCAGCATGTGGGATCTAGTTCCCTGACCAGGGATCGAACCCAGGCCCCTTGCTTTGGGAGCACGGAGTCTTAGCCACTGGACCACCAGGGAAGTCCCCCTATTCCCTGTTCTTGATAAGTGACATGTCACTGAACATAACCAAAATTTGAAATGAAGGTTAGAAACCAGTTGATACTGATTATGAATTGTGTCTTCTGGAAGGGAAAAAAAAAAAAATCTGTCAATGTAAAAACAAATCAAATGAAAGGCAGAGTAAGAGTAGGATCTCTTAGAAAAAGAAAGAAGTAATATGAATAAAGGAGGTATAAATGGTAGTCAGCTGTTTTCAATCTTTACTAAGACTGTAACAAGGAGAAATGAGTTCTATACTATGAGGAGATTTTGCTGGATGTCAGTGGTGACCTCCACTCCTAACCAGAACCCTCAAGTTACCTCATCAGCCATTATCCAGAGAATGGAGGCCCATTACCGTCAGTGGGAACACGATACGGCTAAAGAACATCCCCATAGTTATCAGAAAGATGTTTTGGGCGACAGAGCTGATCCAAAGGTCTGCGGTCGCCCTAAAACAGGGTTTCTCAACCTCGGCACTATTGACATTTTAGGCTGGATAATGGGGGTGTTGGGGGAGACATCCTGTACACTGTAGGATGTTTAGTGACGTTCCTAGGGCTCCGAGCCACTGCAAGTTTTCAGGCAGAACTGGATCATATCAGTACCTTCCCTACCAAGTGCTCTGAGAATCACTAGAATCTCCAAACCTTTTATACCTGAGCTGAGTGTCTAGTGGCCCTCTGCATCTTTGGGGTATGGGACCACCTCAGGACACCTTGGCCTTTCTGCCCAAGGGGACCCTTGCTACTTACCCTGAACACTGGTAATTTGCAGGCAGTTTCCAGTGCTACTCTGCTGCAGTCAATCTGCTTAACCCCTTAAGGACCTTCCCATCAGGATTATAAGATCACCAGGAGATATGATATAATTATATAATTATATATATGATATAATTCCCTTATCTTTAAATGGAAGATATCAATCTATCTGGAAAAACCTAAAGAAGTTCCACTGATAGCAGAGGGGCTGCCTGTCCCTGGGCTAGGGAAGAGTCAGTCTCCTTCTTGCCCCTCCCACTCCAGCAGCCTTCAGGATACCATTCATTCGATATGGGACGTTTAAAATCAACCCACATTTCCCTCATCACTTATCTCTCCAGACTGAAGAAAAATGTGTAGAAATTGAGCTCACTCACAGAGAGGACCAGATCCCGCTTGCGCCTGGAGTTCTTCTGCCCACTCCCTCTGGTCCTGCATGGGGAAGCAGTAAATCCTAGAGAGTGTCTCAGCTCCCCAGTTCCCCCAGGGCCTGATTCTTCCAAGGCACCTTCCAGGGCAGCAGCAGCACTAAGCATGTCCTCGGGGCGGGGCGGTGGCAGCTTGGTTCCGCTTTCCGGCCCTGTCTCTGAGGTTGTCCGCTGGATCTCCAGTTGTGTGGCTGGTGAAAGCTGCTTGGCATAAGCAGGGGCCAGCACCCGCTGCACTGCACCCTCAGAGGCCACATAATCATCCACCAGCTAAGGACATAAAAAAGAATAGCTTATTAGCCAGCCAGGCTTACGGGAACCTGATCAGCCATCATTCATTGGCCAAGTATAATGAACAGGGAGTGTGGGCAAATATTTCTGTGGGTACAGGGCCTCTCATGTTGGGTCATTACCATAGGACTGATTATACAGAGAAGGCATGTTTCTGACGCTTTGTGAGTAGTCATTTATGCTTTGTGCTTGAGTATAGGAAATGTAGCTAGGTAAGTGTTTTGCCTGAAAGGAGTTGAGGGAGGAAGTGATGACAAGAAAGGAAAACCAAGCAAGAGAAGGAGCGAGAAAATAAAATATCAATAAAAAGGAGAAATATGGGAGCAAAGGAGGGAGATAAAAAGTCAGAAATCTCTAGAGAGGCTAGCACTGCCTCCCCGACCCCGCCCTTTTCCCTTTGCGGGGCCAGTGTGTGCCCTCACCTTGATCCTGCCCCGGCCACATCCGACTGTCACTGCCCTGACACCTGCTTGCCTGCCTGTGCCCTCCTCACTCAAGGACATACAGGGTAGGGGAAGGAAGGAGGGAGGAAGGGGGAGAGAGAGAGAGAGAGAGGAAAGAAGAAAGGAGGGGGATTTTTGCAGCCAAGAAAACAAAACAGTGAAAGTGGGGGAAAAAAAACACAGAAAGAAGTGGGGGAGGAGGCTGAGATTTACAGACCTGTGAGCTGCTTTCTGTGCTGTGAAATCTAATTCCATCCTGTCGGCTTGGAAGCCTTCCCCGCCAGAAAGAACCACAGCTCAGGGCACTGCCTGGCCTGCTACCTCCTTGCCTCCTCCCACCTTCCCAGCTCCTGCTCCAACAGTCCCAAACCAAGGACAGTCCCTGGTGGGGCACAGACTGGGGCGAGCCGCGGGGCCATCACCCACGCGTGTGGCTAGGCCTCGGGGGAGCAGTGACCAGTTGCAGTGTGACGCAACTGGTCACATTCCTCAGATCCAGCAGATGGGCTGGGAGTCTCATCCCTCCCATCAACCCTGTGTGTTCTGCTGCTCTACACTTTCCTGGGTGTCTGGGCCTCGTCGTGGCGGGGAGGAGGAAAAGAGACAGGGCAGAGGGAGGACGCTCTGGAGGAGAGGGTGGAGGAGAGCTGACAGACCTCCCACTGTCTCTCAAGTGGCAACACATCTGTTAGTTTCCCATCTCTGAGATCTCTAGAGTTGCTCCATCTCCTTTCCATACTTCCATGTGTGAAACTACTTCTGCAGTTTTTACTCTCCTCAGCCAGGATTTTCCTGCTCATATGGCCCTGAGCAGTAAAGAAGCTGAAATAGCACAGTGTACTTCTTTGTCTTTTCCTGCTCACAAAATAGGCCCGCTCGCTTCCCTCTTTCTCCCTACATGTTATTATCCCCTTACTGTTAACGCTCAACTCTCATTTCTGTTCCTCATTTTTATTTCCTCTCCTCTACCTCCCTCTCACCTTACCTCATTTTCTCTCTCTTGCATCAATTCTCCTTCCATTTAGGTTCACCTTTCTCCTCTGCTCTTGTTTTCCGCTTTTTCTCCTTCCCTTCATTTCCGCCTGCCTCTTTCCCTCCCTACACCTGTCAGGCTATTATCTTTGTCCTCCCCCTCCCACTTTCCCTTCTCTCTCTCTCCCCGCCTCTGCCTCTCTCTCCTCACATCCCCAACTCTCTCTTAGTCCTGAATTCCTCTTGGCAAGCAGAGGGCCCGTGATCAAATATGAATGAGCCGTCTGTGCTCGGCAGGCATCCTCGCCAGGAGAGGCAGAACCCACGGAGCAGCCAAGGCAGCTGTGGAGAAGGTGCTATGCAGAGCGACAGAGAGGGAGGGCAGTACCACTGCCCCGACACCACTCACGCCAGAAAATGACCTTCTGCCGGAGAGGCCACGGTACCAAAAAAAAAAACCCCAAAAACAAAAAACAAAAAAACCAGGAGGGCTGACTCTCCCTGCCGGCAAAGGAAACTGGGTACCGTGCTGTTTTGTCACAGATACAACCGAAAGAAAGGCTGAAGGATGGAGAGAAGAGAAGAGAAGAGAAAGAGGCCGGGAAGAGCACAGAAGCGCAGCCCCGCTAGTGTCCTGCGCTGCGTACTCACGGGGTCGAGCATCGGAGGCCCCTCGCCTGCAGCCAGGGCGCATCCCGGGAGCCGTACGTCTCTCTGAGCGGCCGGGAAGCCCAAGGGCCCAGGCCCCCCAGCTGAGGCCGCTCCCAGCTGCCGCAGCTCCTCGATCACCACCTGCACGCCGCTGCCCACGCTGTCACACTCCTCTTCCCCGGCCGGCACGGCCCTGTCTGCCTCTCCGGGGCTCTCCTTGAGGGGCCCGGGCTCCTCGGGCGGGGAGCCGTGCGCCCGGCTCTCGCTGTCTTCATCGGGGACGGACACCTTCCCTTGCCTCAGCTCACCCACTTCCTCCTGGAGACGTTTTAACAATTCGTTGTTGGCCCTGGCGAGACCCAGCGCAGCCTCAGCCAGACCCACGGCCTTATCCACCCGCTGGTAGATAATATGCAGGAGCTGCTCTGAACTCTGGACGGCCAGGCCGTGTCCGGTGACCGTGATCGGGGTGCTGGGAGGAGGGTTCCCGCCCTGACAGCCTGTGCTGCCCCCGCTAGTCTCGCTCTTACAGGCACAGCAGCAGCATCTGGCCTCGCCGCCACTGGGAGGGGAGAAGAGAATGGTGGCGCTGAAGGACATGGTGGCAAGAGGCAGGAAGGCCCGTGCTCACGCTGCTGGACTGCTCCAAAAGTGTCCCCAGTCGACCGGACCGCACGAAGCTCTGGCCTCTTTGGATTCACTCTCCTTTTTCATGGAGGGTGGTCGGAGCAGCCTGGGCCCCCAGGGCTGGGTTCTGTGAAGGAGGAGTGGGCTAGCCCTGAAGGCACACACAGTCCATGGCTGCCTCTCCTCGGGCTGTGGAGCAGAGGGCCTTATTCTCTGTGCAGATCCTGTGCTGCCCTAGCTCAACACACTGGGGGTCACACTCACCCCTTCCCAAAAGGGTGGGCCTACAAAGGCCTTCGGGAGGAACACAGTTTCAGAGGGTGGAAGGCATGGAATTCCCCACCACTCCAAGCTAAGGAACAGAGATGGGACTCAAAAGGACCCACCGGCATCTGGAAAGATCAGAAAATTAAGGAAGAAAGTGTAGATCTGTCTTCTCTGTCTCCCTATCTTGCCTGTAAAAACAGTACTGTATTTTATTGCTTTGACATCATTCCTTAAGGAGTTCAGAACACTTCATGTAGGTTAATCTCATCCACACAACAGCTCTAGGAAACACATGTTAACCCAGGGCCAGAGAAGAGACATGCAGAGAACTTATATATCTTTTTCAAGGTAAGGGGAAGACAGCAGAATCCAGTTATGGCTACTTTCAGTTTAGTGTGTGTGTGTGTGTGTGTGTTTGAACTGATACCACTTTTTGTTGACATAAAAAATCATGATTCCACCGTCTCTATAATTTGCATACAGATGCATTCAGAGTAAGACTCCTAAACAAGGAAAAGGCCAATCAATGCAGCCCCCAACATGTTGCCAACTTCACACTATTATATCATTAATGTTTTGGGGGTGGGCAGGGAAATGAAAGGAAAAGCTGGATAGGAGAGTTGAGCTGCAGTAACCAGGGCTGCACAGCCCCCTACTCTCACACTTTGTACACCTGGGCCTACAGCCTCTGCAATAGAAACTAGCTGTTCTGAATCCTCCAGCTGGAAGCCCAGAGAAATCACCTCTGGGGCCCCTCAACTCCACTTCTCATGCTGCTTAAGGGAGAGGCAGAGCTGAACGGGATTGTCTAAGTAGCTACATGCTGCCACTCTACCCACACAACCAGCCCCCAAAAGGAGAGACCAGAATATCAATGATAAGCCAAACTGCCTCTCTTTTGAATCACTGTAGTTAAGCAACTAAACTACTTCAGGAGGAAAAAAAAAGTGTGGGAGGGTTGGTTTGTACCACCGAGAACACTCCAAGGAACTTCATATTGTCATTTTCTAAATGACACTTGATTACAGAAAAAAGAAACTTTCTGCCTGAAGCTCCCTAAGTGACAAAATCTTAAGTATGTTTACAATTTCCTCAAGAGATACATTTCTATCTTACCCTGTAAATTATATCATAACATCACAATTAAAAGGAGAGGAGGAGATTAGGAGAATTTTCCACATTCCGAGATTTGGTTTGTTTGTTTGTTTTGAGTCAGCAATCTCATTTCAGAAACAGGCAATATCAATGCCTCTGAGGTACTAAAATGTAAATCTGACAATGTATTTTAATTACATTTGGTTATTAAAGAATAGTCTTTAATTTGCTTTTTCTACCCTTTATATCGAAGAAATGCTTTTCTGTGCTAGATATTCACATCTTGTAAGAACTTAAATCCATTTACTGCTTCTTTATCATTAGAGTCACTGGAAGGCATAGTTAAACCTAAAAAACTAAAGGTTAGGACTTCCCTGGTGGCGCAGTGGTTAAGAATCCACCAGCCGATGCAGGGGACATGGGTTCGAGCCCTGGTCCAGGAAGATTCCACATGGCGTGGAGCAACTAAGCCTGTGCGCCACAACTACTGAGCCTGCGTGCCACAACTACTGAAGCCCGCGTGCCTAGAGCCCGTGCTCTGCAACAAAGAGTAGCCCCCGCTCTCCACAACTAGAGAAAAGCCTACTCGCAGCAACGAAGACCCAACGCCGCCAAAAATAAATCAAACAAACAAACAAAAACAACAACAACAAAAAATAAAGGTTAAAGCCAAATTAAAACGAAAGGTTAAAGGAAAGCACTAAGCGATTCCCAGGTCAATTTGTGGATGAATCATTAATATATCCTTTTCTTTCCTAAATAAGGTCCTACATGCTCCAGCGGGGTTTTTTAACTTTTTTAAAACCAACATCATGCAGAGTTTAATCTGAAACATGGATGTTGTGAGAAAAAGAAAATTATGTAAACAGTAATATACCACTTGGGTTCAGGATTTGTACAACAAGAAATTAAGACCTGTCACTTATATAATACTGTACATCAACTATACTGCAGTTAAAAAAACTGTTTTTAATAAATAAATAAATAATGTATAAAATAAACTACAAGGATATACTGTACAACACAGGGAATGTAGCCAATATTTTATAATAACTATAAATGGAGTACAACATCTAAAAATTGTGTATCACT
The DNA here is from genome assembly GCF_028564815.1 of Eubalaena glacialis. Lineage (NCBI taxonomy): Eukaryota > Metazoa > Chordata > Mammalia > Artiodactyla > Balaenidae > Eubalaena > Eubalaena glacialis. Next base: position 120,537,222 of record NC_083717.1, read on the forward strand.
ATATTGTACATTTGTAACATATAATTTACATTAACTATACTTCAATTTTTAAAAATTAAAAAGAAAAAGAAATGAAGATGCATCATGTTGGGACTCTGGGTGGGTACACTTCCTGGGATCAAATTGACAACTGCAACGCTCTTGCCCCAAAAACTCACTTTCTTGCAGGAGGCCTTTACTCCTGCCAGCGTTGTGCCTGCCTTGAGCCCCTCCCTCCCCTTAAATGGTCTTTCTTAGGTAATCTTCCCAAAACAGCACTAAAATGGGCTGTGTGAACTTGGGCATATAATTCCCTTTTCTGAGCCCCAGTGTTCTCATCTCTGCCTACTTTGAGTGTTTTTGTGAAGACTGTATATAATATATATAAAGGCACCTACAGAATACTGGCACACAGTCAGTCCTCCACACATAACAGCTAGATTCCTGAAACCTTTTGTGTTCCCATCCTGGACATCCATCCTGATGTCCTAATCTTGAAAAAAAAAAAAATACAATGGCTTGAAATAGAATTTGAGGAGTTTCCCCTCTAAATTTAATATCACATTTCTAAGAAAAAATGAATTCAAGTCTACAAAGACGCATTTATCAGTACAAAACCTTTTGTGATGCAAATTAGAAAGGTATTGAGAAAACAGAGTATTTGTAATTTACTTACTATCATGACCTGGTTTAGACTAAGGATAATTTCAACTCTGCTAGTTTTTAATGCTAAATACATTTTCATATTTGTGTTGACATAAAATATCATGATACTATCTGCTCTATAATTTTGTCCCTCAATTTCTTTCTGCTTTTCGACTTTGTGTATTACCTAACTATGTCCATTTTAGAATGTCACATTCAGGGCAACAAATAGGTGTTTTCTTGAATTAATCTGTCTACAAAAACCTGGTACAGTGCAGTGTAACATAATGGGCATTCAAATAACTCTTTTGGGGTTCCTATGGATATTACTGCTGACTTAGTTTCCCTGGCTCCTGCTAGAGTCTCCCACATAAGCTCTAAGACACTGAAATAAAAGCATGAGGAAACTGGAGTTGGCAGGTATTAAAGGAACATTTCACATTATGATATTTACTAACCAGACACCAATTCAAATGCTGGATAAATTATTAAAAACAAAACACTAATATCATTAGCTACATATATCCCCATTAGAGATGAGCAAGTTAAAAACAACAAAAAAAAATGTGTTTCTAAAAATTCTCTATAAGCAAGGCCATGCTAAAGGATGAGTCACCAAAATGGATTGCCACCTCCAAGTACTCAAGTGGAGGGAAGACAAAGTCCCTACACACAAGGAGCTTACAGTGCCTGTGAGAATAGAATGTCTAAAGAACGAGTCAAAATATACACGTGCCTAAAAATATGGTACAGACTAAAAAAATCTTGAGGAGTTAGTTCAAAATAATAGAAAGATCAACAGAATGAAATCATGTGGAAGGGGGCTTATCGAAGAAAAACCTACAATTGAGCCTTGAGCAAGATATAGGATGAACTGGGAGGGTGGTAAGAAGACGTGATAGATAAGTGAGAGGAAAAAATCAAACATAACAGAATTAACAGGGTACATGTGAGAGATCAGAGCAAAAGGGCTTATATAAAAGGTACAGAAACCTGACAGAGGACTTTGAAAATCAAGTTAAGGAAACTCTTAGAGCAGGGGTCCGCAAACCCTTCTCTGTAAAGGACTAGATAGTAAATAACTTAGGCTTTGCAGGCCATGTGGTTTCTGTCACAACTATTCAACTCTGCCATTGCAGCACAAAGCAGCCATGGGCAATACATAAACATGAGCATGGCTGTTCCAATAAAACTTTATTTATGGACACAGAAACATCACAAATTACATTTAATATTTACATTAAAAAATATAAAAGCCATTCTTAGCTCATGGGCCATACAAAAACAGGTGGCAGGCCAGACCTAAGATTACGGGCTATAGTTTGCCGACCCCTGTCTTAGATAACTAAAGTGGAACAGTTAGAGGTTAGGAGACTGTTTAATCCTGGAGAGAAGTGATGAGAATCAGCGTTGTGGATATGAAGGTTCAACATCCTGGAGGAAGGACTGATCATATTTCTTAACTTAATAAATGTGGGGGATAGAGATTGGTTAAAGACAGCTTCAAGATTATAAACCTGAGGGTCAGAAGATGGTACCACTGACAGAATGATAGAAATGAGGAAGCTGAGAGGAGGCACCAGCATGTTTGAGAAGATGTGTATTTATACAACATGTTAAATTTCAAACTGATGGCAGCATCTTTAAATGGAATGTTCTGAAAGCAACTGGCTAGGACTGAAAAACAAAAACAAGAGGAAGGTCAGAGCTGGAATGCAGATTTGGAAACTTTAGCAGGAGGTTATATTTGAACCTCAGAGAATGAATGAGCTCTCCAAGGAGTAAATACAAAGTCCTTGGCAAAGGCCAAGGACAGCACTTCGAGCCAATCCTTGCAAGAGGCTTCATTAAAAGAGAAGAATGGTAAGGTGGGAGGGAAAGAGTGTTATGAAAGCCAAAGTAGAAAGAGTGTCAAGGGACTTCCCTGGTGGCACGGTGGTTAAGAATCCGCCTGCCAACGTAGGGAACATGGGTTCAAGCCCTGGTCTGGGAAGATCCCACATTGCCACAGAGCAACTAAGTCTGTGCACCACAACTACTGAGGCTGCACTCTAGAGCCCGTGAGCCACGACTACTGAGCCCGCGTGCAGCAACTACTGAAGCCGGCGCACCTGGAGCCTGTGCTCCGCAACAAGAGAAGCCACTGCAATGAGAAATGAGAAGCCCGCGCACCACAACAAAGAGTAGCCGCCGCTCACCGCAACTAGAGAAAGCCCACTCACAGCAACGAAGACCCAACGCAGCCAAAAATAAATAAGTAAATTTATTAAAAAGAAAAAAAGTGGGGCTTCCCTTGTGGCGCAGTGGTTGGGAATCTGCCTGCCAATGCGGGGGACACGGGTTCGAGCCCTGGTCCGGGAAGATCCCACGTGCCACGGAGCAACTGGGCCCGTGAGCCACGGCTGCTGAGCCTGCGCGTCTGGAGCCTGTGCTACGCAACGGGAGAGGCCGCGATGGTGAGGGGCCCGCGCACCGCGATGAGGAGTGGCCCCCGCTTGCCGCAACTGGAGAGGGCCCTCGCACAGAAACGAACACCCAACACAGCCAAAAAAATATATAAAAAAATAAATAAATAAAACAATCTTATAAAAAAAAAAAAGAAAGTGGATCCAATCAACTGTGACAAGTGCAGCAGAATGGTTAAAAAAGATGCAAATTAAGGAAATACATTTTATTTGTCTGTGACGGTCACTGGCAATGACCGGAGAGGTATTTTTTGTAGTGAAAGTAATACTATGCAGTAGACGAAAGAGAACGTGATGGAGAGAAAATGGAAGCAAGACATGAAGTCAAGTTTTCTAGAGTTTAGTTACGAAAGGAAGGAAATAGGAAGTCAGAAAGGGCACTAGAGCCTCAGTATGTTTAAAAAGCAGAAAGAAAAAGGCCAGTGAAAAAGGAAAGGATGAACATATTAGGAAAGGATTTAAGTTTTCTTCTAGCAAGGATTCGCGCAATGTGAGAAGGAAGGAAGGCAAGCTCTTCCCTGAGACTGCAGAGAAGAAAAAGATGAACTCAGGGGCCAAGATTCATTGACGTGGAGAGAGCAAGACAAAGATATATGCTATTGAGACACTCTTTTTACTTTACAGACTTTTCTCAGTCTGAATAATTCAAACTGATAAAAGAACTTTATTATAGATAGTGCTGCATTATCTGTTGCTACAACCTGCTAAATTCTTCTTTTCTAACACTCCAGACCTACCATAATTAATCATTCCTGCTTTTTTCCATCACTATTTTAAGGTTCTAAAGCCCATTTAACCCTGTCAACATTATTAACATAGCTAAACTTTATTATGGTATCTTTATTTTACCTCTCAAAATGTATAACTGTTTAATATAATAGCCCATGAAGCAATCCATGGAATGTCTGGCAAAGCAACAGTTAACTGGAGTAAATTATCCAGGCAGTGTCTATACCATTATTATTAAACATTAATACTGTCAACTTTTGCAACTTCAGATTGCTGATTTATTCTAAAAACAAGAGTTTGCATTCTTGTTCAAGAAAGAAAAAACGGGAATAAACTAAGATTGACCACCACTGAATAACATACATGCCTTTTGCAAAATGCTATCAACTTTTAGAATTGAATGTTAAGAAAAAGATCTTCAATCCTATGATGAGTTGCCAACACAAAATGACAGCAGCTGTCAAACTTAAGTATACATAAAATCTGTGTGTTTGGGGTTCATTCTGTATTGGTCTAATTTTAATACATGTGAAAGGAGCCTAGAAAATGTACTTTTCAAAAATTTTGTTTTTTTTTAAATAAATATTTAGATAAAGAAGAAAGCAAACTCATCTTCTTTAGACAGACAGCTCAGGGTGAGACTGTCCATAATCTTAACTATCCCTTTCCTCCCAAGACATGTATTTTTGTTAGAACTAAATATATCATACCCTTGGCAGCTCCCCTGCTTGCTTCAACCCATTCTGAGTTTGAATTTTCTGCATGACTGAGTTCACCTCCAAACTATGAAAAATAAAATTTTCCCACTGTTTAATAGGTGTGTAGGATATGGTATCACTCAGATGATATATGTTTTTATAATGGGCCCTTGACTCATGCAGGGTCATGCTAGCAATGGACTTCCTTAAATGTGATTACTGAAAGCATAGCAATTGATACCATAATCTTCATTTTAAGAAATAAAAAAGGAAAATGGCCACTTAAAGTTCCTGCTGTGCCGGTCAGCCCTTCTACCCCACTTGAAGGTGCAAAATGGCTCACCGGATAGAAGGTCCTCTCAAAACCTATTTCTATCAGACATGAGCTCCTTATCACACAAGAGCAGGTAAGTAAATACCAAAAAACAGTATTTTTCTACATTTTTAAAGACTGACCCATCTAAGGATCTACAAAAAAAACAAAATCTAAGACCTCGTTTCTAGGGGTAAAAAAGATGTAGACCCAGAGGGCAGAATGAGGTCCTAAGAAAAGGATCCCACGTAATCCGAAAATTCCAAGTATGTTTGTATAGTAGTACCAGAGTTTTTAACCCGGTATAGCACTGTCTTTTTTCTTTACATGTGCTAAAATGCAACTTGGTGAGATTAAAATTACCGGTTTAAGGTTTTCATATCCACGTGCCTGAGGTAAATGACTCTTCCTGCATTTCTGGAGAAACTGAAAAATGAAAAACTAGCTCCTAAAGCTGTATCGTGTGCCCAGCGAGCCCTCGGTAAATGTTAGCTGATTAAATATTAGTCAAAGATGACAAAGTGGGCACGAGGGACAGCAGAACAATTTCCGAAGAGAGCGTGTGTTTCAGCCACAGGCAGGGTGAACACAGCGGCGCAAGGGAGAACAGAACTGAGCTCCGCCCTCGAGGCCGCAGGGAACAGGGCGACCCGCCACTGAGCCCCCCGGTAGACTGTGCCCTGGGTGTCCTGGGAAAGGGGTGTTCCTCAGAAGGCCGCAGACAGCAGATTGGCCGAGGCGCGGCCGGGGATCTCGCTGGGTCACCGTGGGTAGACTACGTGGCCAAAAAAGCTCGGAGGGCTTGGGGGGAGTATGGCGGGAGAGTTCCCGCGGCGATCCCGCTTTGGCGGCCCTAAGCGTGTCTCACCGCGTGTGCCCCGCGCGTCGCGCCAGCTGACTGAGCGGCGCCAAGAAGGGCGCGCGGGCGGCCAGGGACTACCGAGGCGCGGCTCGTGTACCCGGCCAGCGCGCGCACGCGGGGAGGCCCCGCCCCGCCAGTCTCCGGGCTCCCGGTGATTGGCGGTTGGACGATGAGGCGGAGCAGGGCTGGGGACGTTATTGGCCGCAATCCACAATCACTCAACAAGCCAGGGAGGGGAGGGGCCTCTTCAGGGAGGGACACGACTGCGAGGCTTTTTGAAAGCCGTTAGACGCCATCTTTAGCTTGCCTTTTTTTTTTGTTTACTCGCTTTTGTTCTCTGCTGCTCACAAAGCTGCGTGTACACGATTATAGGTATAGTGGCCACAAATCGGCCTCATACATTTGGTGGCAGAAGGCTTTTCGTTCCTGCCGGCCTCAGCTGCAGATCTTTCAGCAAGGTGGCAGCTGCCCTTACTTCAAAGAAGTTTTCATCTCGAGGGGCCCCGCGGATTCCCAAGCAAAACCAACCGAGTTTAGCTTTGCTTTGGTAGGAGGGCCAAGCCAACGATATATTCGTGGGAGGAATTTTGTTTCTTACAAAGAAATTCAAAGCAAGGACATTGGCTCTGAGCCTAAAATCCTACTAAAAATCAAATAGCATAGGAAGACAGGGGCTTGGGCTGTGTACACTGCTCTAGAAGAACTCTCTCTTTTCCGAGAAGGTAAAAAGTATACGTGAAGACCTGCAGTGAGGCGAAAAAGATTAAGAGCAAAACTCCATTAAAAATTCCCAACATTGCTGCCATCACAGAGGTCACTGGACTGACTAGATTTCAAAGATACGCAGGCCTAAACTTGTGGAATGATCCACATTTGAGACTGATCTGACTTGTATTGTTAGGGAATAAAAATGCACTAAATACAGATAAACCCAGAGAGCCCACACGGGCTACTTTCATTATAGTGAATGTCAAGACCTGTACAAACAGTTTAATCGCCGTTGTTAGGTGTCCTAAAAACTGCTTGAAAGTGAGTGGGACGCGAGGTGGGGAATGGAACTGTATTATCACACAGGTTTTGTTGTCCTGAAATTTGAACTCTACAGATCTTTGTTTATCTCCTGGTCGCTACTTCACTTGTGACATTCCAGTTTCTCCCTCATCACCCCATATACCGCCTATGCTTTCACTCCAATCTGCCAATAGAGATTTGACTATAAATATTTTCTGTATGACTCCTAATAGGAGACAGTGGTTCTGTAACAGAATAAAGTGAGAATACGTCTCCTGTAACCGGAGGTGCTGTTCTGAGCCTGTTGTTCTCTAATTCGTACACTTCTCTCCGTGGCATGGGGAGAAGGCTTTTCATTTTAAAAATCCAACATGATAACCAAAATGCATTTCTTATCCCTCCCATATATTATTTGCCTTTGCCTCCTCTTGGCGCCTCCCCCATCACCACCACCATGAACAGTTTCTGAGAATTGGACTTGACTGGATTATTTTCCTGATATTTTGCCAGCTGTGAAGCTTTTCAAACAAATCCCAACCTATCAACGACCATTTTGTCAAAAAGCCAAGAGAGAACTTCCCTTCTGAACACACCAACCAAACCACACATAAAGGCCAAAATATACACAGCTGTACATTTAAGAACGTGAGACAATAAAAAGCAAAACCACTTAGGCAAAACAGTCACTAAAGAAGGCTTTAAACCACAGACTCAATAAATTGCCTACCCTCATTTGCCACATGGACTGCATATTCCTTGACAATTATTTAATTATTCACTAATCTGATACTTTAGAAGAAGAGCAGAAAATACAGTAAATGCACATGGAATGAAAATGCCTAAGTAATTCTATGCATAGGATTTCTTCTAAGCTTTAATTTGCACATGAAATCCTGTCTAGATCACATTTGGGAACACAACAGAAAAAAATCTACATCCTAGGGGCTACTGTGCACACAAAAAACCAAAGGCAATCGCTTTTGAAAACAAAATCTGATATGGCACATATACACATACTGTACATATACACAAAACACAAAACCCCAAGATAAATCTTTACGAAATTATTTGCTTAAAGAAACACACACACACAATGTTCTCATGAAAAATGTGTGTAAGACACACTGTAAGAAGGGCTTTGACCCCCCCCCCCCCCCGCCGGGAAATGAGTGTCACAATTATAAAATCCAAACATTTTTAACCTATTGGCCTTGGACAATTGCCACATTCAAGCCACTTGGTTTTGGTTCTGGGGGAGGGTGTGTAAAACGCACGCAAACAGCTTTGTGAGGGAGTCTCAAATCTCCGCTTCCTTCGACGTTGCCTGTGGCAGAAATTTACATTATCCCTTCATCCCGCTTAAAAAAAGAAACCTACACTTCCCAAGAGGCTAAATTTTTTAAATTCCCCTGACCATAAAAATTTACCAGTTCTTAAAATGTGATAGCAAAAAGAAAAAATCTCTATAAATTTGGCTGGAAACAGTTGTACACGGCCATCCTGCTTCTCAACTTCTTGGTATATTTAAATCCTTGACCAGGAAAAAGAAAGAGGAAGAGAGACAGAAAAAGAAATGGGGAAAAGCGCACATTCCCCTTAGCAACAGTTTCCTCACCCCAGCATTGCCACAGATCTCTATTTTTTAAAAAAATTTGAAAACACACACAAGATTAAGGAGAAAAAAAAATGGAAAAAGGATACCCGAAGGTCGTATGGCTCTTTGTATTCGTGTGTGTGCAAAAAGAAGGACTCGCGGAGCCAGAGCCGGCAAGCCCCGCCCCTCCCCGGACGCCCGCCCGGATTGGCCGCTGGCGGCCGCTGGGCGCCCCACCCGCGAGCACACGCGCAGCGCCCGAGGCGCGGGCCCAGGGGGCCCCCAAGGGCCGCCCGACCGCCGACCCTGGCCTCCTTCTGCTCGGACCCTGGCGGCCCGGTTGGCACCTATACCCTTCCCCACCTCTCTCCCTTTCCTTTCACTTTCTCACCCTCCTCTCACCCTTTCCCATGTTTGTTCCTCAGTAAAACCAGGCCTTCGTTACCAGCATAAAAAACCGGTGAGCGAGCACCTTCTGACAATTTGCTGAAGTTAGTTAACTAGTCAGTAAAATTCTAGTTTGGGATTAAGCATCAAGCACTCGGTGCGTGGGCCGAGCTCATGATTTCCAGGTGGAACGTCTCTGGGTCACGTCTATTGCTTAACCCTCCCACCTTTAAATGAACATTCATGCAAGTGCGTGACATCCTTCAGGTGAAAGACAAAGTAGTCTTACACTTTGGGCGAGGAGTTTTGCTCAGACTTCGTCCCCAATTTTTTCTCTATTTGGCTAACACTACATTCTCAAGAACCTACAGTGGTCCCCCTTTACCTCCTGCATGAAGACCTGGTTGCTTGTACCTGGATTTTAAACCACTCATAATCTGGCCCCAGGCCTCTGTTTGTACTTATTTCCCACTGCCCTCACTCCCGTATTATTCCTTTGCTCAAGCGGTTTCATCTGCCTGGAGTAATGCCTGTCTCCTCTTCTCTGACTAGTCAGTTTTGAAACACTCTTCAGCTATTTCAGTCAACACAGACCACTTCCTTCTCTCAACTATCAGCATGAACTTCATGTTTACTCAGGTTAGCAGTGCTTAACTCTACCTTGATTGTTTCCCATATTTTAGTAATTTCACATTAGTAAATTGTTTGAGATCACAGATCATATCTTAAACTTTTTTTCCATTCAGGAGCTATTTTTTTAATTTTTACTGCAGCAGCTGGCATAATTATAGACATTTAGTAAACACTGAAAAAAAATCATTTATAGTTGAGTGAATTTTTTTTCTAGCTAAACACACACAGATTTTGAAACTCAGATCCCACAACAAGAATTTGCCTTCTTCAGTAACAGTTCATGAGCACTTACTGTGCAGGGACTGCTGTGAACACTTTACATGTATTTACTTATTTAATCGCCACAGTAGTGGGGAGGTACTCATTATCCTCACTTTATAGATAAGGCTAAGACAGAGAGAGGTATAATAATTTGACTAAGGTTATACAGCTAGTAAGAGGTAGACCTGGAACTTGAACCCAGAAAATTTAGCTCCATAGCGCAAGTTCTTAACCGTTATGCCTCACTGGCTCAAAGCACAGCTTTAAAAAATATTGTTATGTGATTTCATCCTCACAACATTCCACAAGACAGCTGGCCTGAACGCTTCTAAAATATCAATGTAATGAAGTCACACACAAAGATGAGGGGACTGTTCTAAATTAAAGGACAACAGGGGACCTCCCTGGTGGTCCAGTGGGTAAGACTCCGCGCTCCCATCGCAGGGGGCCTGGGTTCGATCCCTGGTCGGGGAACTTGATCCCACGTGCATGCTGCAACTAAGGAGCCCGCCTGCCACAACTAAACATGCCACAACGAAGATCCTGTGTGCTGCAACTAAGACCCAGCACAGCCAAAATAAATAAATAAATATTTAAAAAATAATAATAATAAAAATAAATTAAAGGACAATAAAGAGACATAACAACTAAATGCAAAATATGATCCTTGATTGAATCGGGGTTAGGAAAAAAAAAACTAATGGACATTATCAGGATAATTGGGGAAAATCGAATGTGATAAATGAAATATATGAAACTAGATAATGTGATTGTATCAATATTAAACAGGCAGGTTATTGGCATCCCAATTTTACAGGAAACAGGATCAGAGAGAGGTTACTAAAAGGTCTCATTGCCCCAAGCCTGCTGTCTTATTCAGCCCCCCAGTGCTGAAATATCTCCTCCATTCACTTGTTGGTTCTCAAAGTCTAGGATGTTCTTGGTAGGATCTGCTTCTCAGCAGAAAGGCCTGTTGCCTCCAAGTGTTTTTTTCACCCTAGCAGCACCCTGGCTTATATGGCAACCCAGGCAGCAGCTTTGCCTGTTACATGAAAATGAGGTGGCAGTGCTTATATTCTTAAGGGTTATAGACTTTCTGTGTTTCCTTTCCCGTGTTTTCCATTATTAAAAAATAATAATAATACGGGACTTCCCTGGTGGCGCAGTGGTTTAGAATCTGCTTGCCAACGCAGGGGACACGGGTTTGATCCCTGGTCCGGGAAGATCCCACATGCCGCGGAGCAACTAAGCCCGTGTGCCACAACTACTGAGGCTGCGCTCTAGAGCCTGGGAGCCACAACAACTGAGCCTGCATGCCGCAACTACTGAAGCCCGCGCCCCTAGAGCCTGTGTTATGCAACAAGAGAAGCCACCGCAATGAGAAGCCCGCACACTGCAACGAAGAGTAGCCCCCGCTCACCGCAACTAGAGAAAGCCCGCACGCAGCAACGAAGACCCAACGCAACCAAAAAAAAAAAAAAAAAAAAAATAATAATAATAATATAAGCCAGGAAAATCACTAGAAAAGTAAACTTTTTACCTTTTTTTTTTTTTTTTTTTCTTTTTTAGCTGCACTGTGTGTCATGCGGGATCTTAGTTCCCTGAGCAGGGATCAAACCCGTGCCCCCCTGCAGTGGAAGCATGGAGTCTTAACCACTGGACCACCAGAGAAGTTCCAGGAAAACATTCACTTTTGATAGGAATATATTAGGACATCTCATATCCTCAGGTGTACAGGTGATCATTTTCAAAAACGTTAGGATGAAGGGAAAACAAAACTGTTAATGACAATTATTATAATCAACATTTATTGAGGGTTTACTTGGTGCCAGCCACTCTATTCATGTACTCAAGCCTATAAGTACTATTATATTGCCTCTTTTACTAATGAGAAAACTAAGACTCAGAGAGGGAGGGTGACTTACCTCAAGGTCATTAAGCTCATTAAATGGTGGAGTCAGAACTTGAATCCAGGTCTTCTGACTCCAGGACCTGTGCTCTTGACCATTCATTAGTCTCTGCCTAAATTGCAATCCACTCTGCCTTGCTATGTTATACTCTTTTGCTCTCTTATTCTGAGTCCACGAAAGAGAAGCCTGTCTTCCCTCTGATTATCAGTAGAATGTTCACAACCCCCATAAAACATCTCTTGGGATATATCTTTAATTATGAGTCCATTTCTACAAAGGTCAGAGTTAAGATGGAAAAGCCATTTCTTTTCTCTCTTTCTTTCTATTTTTTTTCTGGCCATGCCATGCGGCATCCGCGCCCCTGCAGTGGAAGATCAGAGTCTTAACCACTGGACCACCAGGGAAGTCCTGTCATTTATTTTTATTTTTATTTTTTTTCCTTATTGTTACAGGGGAATCTTTGGTAGAAAGTTTGAGTAAACCATTTTTGTGCTCTTAGGTAGTGAGAATAGGGAGAAAATGCACCTTTTTCACCTAATTACAATTTAAAATTCTAAAGCATTTGAGATTTCAAATGTTAAACTTCACAGATGACTTGTCAATTGAGGAAAAGCTACTTATTTAGCTTTGAATCAAACAGATCTCTTTAGTATTTTAAGCTGTTTCTGTTCAGTGAGATCCCAAAGGGGCCTCTCCACACAGTGAAATCTAACTTCCCCTGGCATGAGGCCAGGAAGCTGTTTCTGACAGTCATTCATTACCACACCCAAGAGCATTTTAGAACAGTAGTGGAAGGAAATCCCAGAGCCAGTTGGGACTGTGTCCTCAGAGACACTGGAGAGGGAAGTGTCTGAGAGAGTTGAGATTTGGAGAAATGAGAGAGGTTACAGAAAGGTGGAAGATAATGCAAAGGAAAAGAGAAGGAAGAGAGGCAGGCAGCAGGGAATAGTACTCAAGGAAGAGTGAAGAAAGGAGTTTATGTTGTAGCAGGAGTGAGGACCGATCAGATTTTAAAAGAAAAAAGTTATGGATTTGATGATTTATTAAATGCAAAATAAATTGTATAAACAGCTGGGAAGTTTTTCTTTAAAGACCTGCAAATAAAGAATAAATTAAAATGCAATAAAATAAAAAATTAAAGATAGGTAAATGCAAAGTAAAAGGAGGAAGAGGAAAAGAAAGATGCCAGATTATATAGGTAGAAGAAATGACAGAATTTGAAAAACCAACATTTGCAACCACCAATGCAAAAATTGATTCAGGAAGGATCATCAGTGGATGCTAAAACCAATGGGTGCAAGACTATGGGAGTACAGGATATTCCCATGATTTCAAATAATCATTCTACTTATTATTAGTTTACTAATTAATTACAAAGGGCAAATAATGTACCTTTATTTCTTTTTTTTATAAATTTATTTATTTATTTTTTATTTTTGGCTGTGTTGGTTCTTCGTTGCTGCGCTGGGGCTTTCTCTAGCTGCGGTGAGCCGGGGCTACTCTTCATTGTGGTGCATGGCCTTCTCATTGCGGTGGCTTCTCTTGTCGTGGAGCACGGGCTCTAGGCGCGTGGGCTCAGTAATTGTGGCGCACGGGCTTAGTTGCTTCGCGGCATGTGGGATCTTCCCAGACCAGGGATTGAACTCGTGTCCCCTGCATTGGCAGGCGGATTCTTAACCACTGTGCCACCAGGGAAGTCCCCAAATGGAGAAACCTAGCAGGCAAACTTCAGCGTCATCTATAATGTAACAAACTGACATTATGTGTCTCCAGCAGCAGTGCAATGGGAAGTATACAATATCACCTAGGCAATATTCTTGCTAAAAATGTTTAACCTGAATCTAATCATGAGGAAAGAATCAGACAAATCCAGATTTCACAGGACATATTATGGTCTGTGCTCTTCAAAGTATAAATGTCATAAGAGACACACACACAAATATGAGGACCTATTCTAAATTAAAGGCAACTGAAATGACATGACAGTTAAATGTGATGTGTGAGCCTTGATTGAATCCTGGATCAGGAAAAAATATATATAATGTACATTACTGGGACAGTTGGTGAATTTGAATACAGACAGGGTATTAGATAATACGATCATAGTAATGTTAAATTTCTTGGTGTGATAACAGTACTGTGGTTTTGTAAGGGAATATCTTAGTTCTTAGGAGACATATTTAAGGGTCAAATGTCATGATCTCTGTAACTTACTTTCAAATGATTCAGTAAAATAAATATTAATAAATAAATGGATATATACATATAAAGTAAATGTGGCAAAATGATAACAATTAGTGAACATATGTGAAGGGTAAGTGGGTATTCATTGTACTATTCTTTCAACTTCTCTGACGTTTTCAAGCATTTCAAAAATTTTTAAATATAGATAAAATTGTTTGCTTTAGATATTTAGATTCAGCCCTTTCTCAAGACAAGGTTAGGGTCTTAAGGTCTCTGGAATTCTCTGATTTATTTTAGGACTCCATTATAATTCTTCAGAAAATTCTAAAGCACATGTTAATGAACACCACCTAGGATGTCAAAACATTTTGTTTAAACTGGTGGAAGAAAGACAAGTGGCAGCAATTCTAGATTTTGAAGGAAACCAAAACCCAAAGAAAGGTGGCTTGTCTCCATTTTTGGGTGGGGGGCTTGGTGGCACAACTTCCTCTCTTTCACCATTAGTCCTTCCCTTATAAAGAACAAGTCACTCATGCACCTGACATCTAGGAACCAGGCTTGGGTATTGGCTAAGCCTCTGTCCATGGTTTGAAGAGAAAGCAAAATAAAACAAAATATGGTAAGGGAGATAACCTACAGAGCTACACCTGGAGCTCAGTTCTTCAGGGGCTGATCGTATTTTGTGTGAGACTAATCCTGCCATTTGAAGAGAAAGAGAGCAGGACTGCAGAATCCAGGCAAGGTGGGGATGCTTCTCAAAACTGCCTTTTGGGGCTTCCCTGGTGGTGCAGTGGTTGAGAATCTGCCTGCCAATGCAGGGGACACGGGTTCGAGCCCTGGTCTGGGAAGATCCCACATGCCGCAGAGCAACTAGGCCCGTGAGCCACAACTACTGAGCCTGCGCGTCTGGAGCCTGTGCTCCACAACAAGAGAGGCCGCGACAGTGAGAGGCCCGCGCACCGCGATGAAGAGTGGCCCCTGCTCACCGCAACTAGAGAAAGCCCTCGCACAGAAACGAAGACCCAACACACCCAAAAATAAATAAATAAATAATTTTTAAAAAACAAACAAAACAAAAAAAACTGCCTTTTATGACACCTAGTTGTAGTCATTTATAAGCAGGGGGGTGGCAAAACATTTTTTAAAGATTCATAAAGCAAGTAATTTTAATTTGTCTTAATTTAAAAATTAATATAACGTTTCATAGTATGTTTCAGAGGAGCAAACAGCATCTTGAAATGCAACAATAATAGGGAGTCACAATGCTGAGAAGGGTGAGAATCACTGGCATTAAGACACCATAGTGAAATCCTTCATTCATTCATTTATTCATTAAAAATACATTTATTATCTCTACCGAGTAGCCTGCAGCACGCTAGACATTGGGGAATAAACAAAAAGTGTAGTAGAGTTAAGTGTTTAACTGAAAAGGAAGACAGGTATCATAAAACAATCAGAGACCTTACACAGATGCTGCTCATGGATGTAGCCCATGCAGCCGAGGACCACACCTGGGCTCTACTGACTCAAGGCTGATCCACCTTTATGTGCATTTTCCCTCTTTGGGACGTACTTAGAGATGTGGGACCATGCTTAATCTGTTGTTCTTGTTTAAACTGCTCCATTGCTTTCTTTTCTAAAGATTAAGCTTTGAGTGCAGCCTCAAGACTCAAGGGAAACAGAGTGATTATGAGCCCTCCCACAGAACCCTGGTGCTCAATGGATTCCCTCTAATCAGACAACAATGCACATCACCACTCCAGATGAACTACCATGAAAAAAGGGTCGATGTATTCTGTGAAACTCTATGCATGGGGAAGCTAAGAATGTCTGATGTCCTTGGGATAGTGATGATATTGAGGCGAGGCTAGGAAAAGAGCTGCAGTAGGTACAAAAGTATCCCTTTGACTTTGGTCCCTTGTGGGCTACACACATTCCTACGTGGACCTACTTATTTCCTTCTTACCAGAAGCACCTGCTATTCCTGTCTCCCTGGGAACTTGTGGCCCTGCGCTCGCCATTTGAACAGCCTTGGTCCTGACCTGTGGGCATGTATGTGTGAGGTGTGTGGCCAGGGGGTATGAAAGTGAGGGGAGAGAGGACC